>NC_136487.1:16826784-17179284 GCF_053919585.1 Euprymna scolopes
TCCGTAAATGTTATGTTTTTTGTTTCAGGGTTTGTTTGTTTATAGGGGGTAGTTGCATGGTGATACGTAAATTTCTGATTATGAGCGGTTAATATTTTTGTATTTGGTTTGATATTTAGAAAATGATTGTTTTGTGTAGAGAGAGCCGCCATATTTGTAATGGTCAGATGCGTTTGTTTTGTAATAAGGTGTGTAATCCAGAATCAGCGATTTTTCAGCTCTCAGCTAATGACAATTGCCGTAATTTTGAAGGGAGAAATTATTTTCGATTTGGGAAATGAGAAGATAATTGTATGTCTATGAGTGTATAATCCAATTGCGAAGGGTGCCAGGACAATATAGTTATAATGTGTATATTTTTTTCTGGTGATGACTGGGGAAAATGTAAGGACTTGTTATTTAGAGGGAAAAATAGAAACTACTTTGTCTAAAGATGTTGTGATTGTGACGATGTTGCTCCTAGGATGAAATGTAGGATTTTATTATAATGACTAAATGTATCTAAAATGTCGTTCTAAAGTTACATAAGATAGTGGCTAATATTCTAGTCATAATAAATTTGTATGTGGTATATGTAGTTGCAAACCTACGGTATTTTGTTCCAGAGGGAACTTTCTGCAATCAAAATGTTATATATATATATACGAGGGGCGTGCAATAAATAATGCCCCTGACCCACTTCCAGTTGTCTGATCTAGCTGAAATTTTGCATGTGCAATGATTTATATCTCTACAGGTTATGTGGTAAATTACAGCTCTGAACTAATTGTGGTTTCTGTTTTACAGGTGTTTAAACTGAGTCAGGTGTGAAATGGAACCTGTTGAATGTCGAGCAGTGATCCAGTTTTTATATTTAAAAAGGATGCACACTACAGGAGACTTTTGATGAAATGAAAGAAACTTATGGTGATAATGCCCCATCATATGACCTTGTAAAACGCTGGCATCATGAATTCAAACATGGTCGGAAGTCTGTGGAAACAGATCCTAGACATGGTCGCCCCCTTCTGCCATTGATGAGGCATCTGTCCGTCAAGTTGAGGCTACCATTTTGGAAGATTGGTACATTACTATTCGCCAAATAGCCGAAGATGTCAAGATTAGTACAGGGTCTGTGGAAACTATCATTCATGACCGTTTGCATATGCATAAGGTGCCTGCCAGATGGATTCCCAGGTTGCTCACACCATTCCAGAAGCGAGAACGCGTCGAGTGCTCGAGGATGAATTTGGAGATGTGCCAAGAAGATGAGTGAAAGTTTTTCAAAAGACTGATTACACAGGATGAAATATGGGTCCATCACTATGATCCAGAGATCAAAGCCCAGTCCCCATCCTCCCTACTCTCCTGACCTTGCACCCTCTGACTTTCACCTCTTACCAGCCATGAAGTTGTTTTTGAAAGGAAAGCATTTCCAAGATGATGCAGCCTTGATTTCTGAAGTCACGTCATGGTTGAAGGACCAACCTGGGGTGTTCTACAAAAACGGTCTCCAGAGCTGCATCAAACGATGGGAGAAATGCATAACTCTGGGTGGTTCCTATGTAGAGAAAAACTAATAACTGTGCCAAGTTTCGTTGCTCTACTGCTTTGGGAAGTGGGTCAGGGGCATTACTTATTGCACGCCCCTCGTGTATATATATATATATATATATTTCTTAAGGTACCAGGTTACAAGGGACAGACACTGATACAGTTACTCATTTTCAAAAATATAGGTCTTTTATTAGTAATAACTTGTGTACAATTGTTTCAGATTCAATGTTGGTGTATAATTGTATAATAGTTAATTTATTATAGTTTTACACAACAAGAGCATCTCCTCAGCACAAAGCAAGAACCAATAAGCTCTACATTCTATATATATCATTTTATATAACATATGAGTAAAGTGTTAAGCATACATTATAGACATTTTATCATAACAGACACTCGCCTTTTCATATTCCTTCAGCAATTGTACAAACAGCTTTGTTAATTACTGAATCCTGCTCCTAGGATCTGAAACGTTTTGGAAAATATATGTCAAGTGGCTTGCTATAAAAACGACCGGTAATAAATGCCTTTTCTTTCAACTGAAAAAAAAAACTTGTGTTGAATTTCTTTCTTTTGTTTCTTTGCAAGACTTTTCTATATAATGTGGGATCTGTGTTAAAATGTAAAGACAACGTTGCAAATGTATATGCTGCTGCTTGTTGTTGAGCATCATTTATTCATTTTGTATGAAGCAAATGATCATTGTTGGCACTCATTTCCCTTATATTTTTCTAATCAGAAATCTTTCTGTGAAACGAACTGAATTCAAACGTAGCACATCCAGGTTGTCAGTCCATGTCATTAACCACTTAGCAGCAGGGATGGTGACGATGGCTAACTGCAACTGGACGGGCTTGTGTGAATTTTATATCGACATACAAAGACAGAAGACATTAATATACAGATAGACGTGTTAATACAAAAATAATGTACAATTCTTATGTATTTGTATCAGCGTTTTTAATCTATTTTTGTTTCTTTTTACAAAAATCCTTTAGGATCCAACCACCTTTACATGTTTATCAATCCATTTGCAACTGAAGTGGATCCCAACCTTCCCAGTGATGTGACATGGGAATTTGCTCAAATGGAAATTGCCAAGGCCAGCGGATACTCGGCTGCAATGCTTAATGGACTTACAAAAGGTATGAAATAAAGGAAACAATATCGTTCCGCTTTTCTTTTTCAACATAAGTCAGTAGAGCAGGGATTCTAAATTATTTTTATACTTCTGGTGGCTCAGAATATTCAGAAGTTCTCCAGCAAATTATACCCAAGTTATCTACACTGAATTAGACTAGCCAATGGAGAATGCACTCCTAGAAATTTAGAACTTGATATTCTTTCTCTCTGTTGATTAGTTCTTTGCTTAGCATGATGCTCACAACTGACGTTTTTCCACATACGGTCACATTAAAACTCCTTTGAGCTCTTCAGTAGCACACATTGAAACCCAGGATTCAAAACCCCAGTTATCTGAATGTGAGAAGAGAACTCTACAAACTGAACTGTCCTTTCGCACACAGGAAAGCCAATAGACATATCATGCACAGACTATAGTGAATCTATTCACAAGGGGTACAGTCATCCAACTGTTAAGAACCCACGCCAATATCTTACAGTGTGATGGTACCCCGCTCGACAATGATTGCCAACCCCAACATTGTGTGCTGTGGATTTCTTTATTCTATCTTCTCTTCTTGTTCTGCCTGTGCCGCTATCTCTCACACATTGGCAATTGCTGCGAAGGTGCATAGGTTTACAAGAATAAAAGAAAAGGAAATGCATTCTGCGAATGTTAGTTGGGCTCTGGATACGTGTGTGACACCATCGGCTCTCTGATCTAACATTCACATCTTGGTTGTCTGTCTAAGTTGTGTTCATTAGTTGACATTAGTTCATTTCGATCTGCTCTGAATCACAACCTGTGTTCAATAGTACCAAACATTGTGTACTATGTCCTTAACTGTCGCAAACTCAAGACTGTCTGTAAATTGTCCCTAACTGTTGTAAATTGATGCAAAACTCACTGCCACTCCTAAAACTGACCATAAACTAACTCTAAACATATTGACTTCCTTTATTCCAATCATTGCCATACCTTGATTAACAATCCTATTTCAGCTTTATTTTGTGTGCCTTGGTGAACAACTTGCTATACCTTTGTTCTACTGATAAACTTATTTATTTTTATTTTTTTGTTGTTTTCTATTTTTATTTCTTCCTAACACTTGGAGGAGAGGGGGCATCACTAGAAATATTGTTTTTTAAAGAAGAGATTAAATTGATCCTTTAGATTCATTTTTAATAACTATTTCTGTTATGTTTGGAGGCATTTGTTTTTTTCTAAATAAGTACTGCTACTTATATATAACTAGAAGAATACCCGTCCCAAGGCAGGTAAAATTAATTACATTTCCCAAGCTAACATGTCTTTCCCTAACAGCTCCATCTACCAAAACCTTGTAGCATATGACACCCACAAAAACGAATTTAGAAACATATTAAACACCGCCATTTTAGCCGTCTCACATTGTAACCTGTGCCTCCCAATCATAAAAGCCTACTCATTCACATAAACAAACAGACCATCAATCACACTCAATATGAGAGGGAGGGCATGCTTAAATGCTTTTAATGATTTTAGACAACTTTTGGATAAATTCACCGAATGCAATTTTTTAATACATTGCTCGGCTGAAGATGACTCATGGAATTCCAAAACGTTCGCGACTATGACAAATTTTTTTTTACACTTGAACAGAACATTCCAAAATGGAAAAAAACGGATTTCAAGAAAAACGAACAGGAATTATCCGTGCTGTTCAATTAAATGTGTGTGTGTATATGTGTGTGTGTGTGTGTGTGTTTGTTTTTAATTATTGAATTTATTTCGATTTCAGAACAACAAGTAACGCAAGAAAAAGTCATCGAAATTTTGCCAATGGTGTCTGAAGTGAATGCTATCTCTGACGAGTTGAATAAACACAAATCCTTTGAGGTTGTCCTTATGCCATCCTTGGCTGTTTGCGGTCGGATAGATGAGCGAAAATCTGTAAAGTAAGTAACTCACAACTTTTTATCTTTTTTACGTTTTTTTTTTTTTACTTTGGAATTAACACTTATCAAGGCCAGAAGGTCACTCGAGGATAAGGGTTAATGAATGTAAGGTGGTAGTTTAGTAATCGTTAATGGTGTAAATTGACAGGAATTTGATTATTTATGGGAACTACTCAACAAGAACTTGTTTACATTGAATTCGAAGTTTACTATGTTGTATTCAACTGGGAAGCAGAACAGTGGGAAAGAAACTTTGTTCATGGAATCTGCGTTAAGATTTAAGTAGAGATAGAGAGTGCAGGAAACAGTTTATATTGGGTGTAGTACTTGCCATGAAAATAACGATAGAGCAGAGACATACGATGTCTCTTCTGTGGGAAAGAGGTTGCAGGGAAGAGAAAAGAGCATCACCTACTAGGTTTCAAAGCCAGTTTCGATAGAGCATGCCGAACAGCTCCTGGCCAGATGTAGCAACAGTATTCCATTTTAGAGCGTACCTGGGTCTTATACAGATAGAGGATTACATAAGCAGTGAGATACCCTCTAGACCAGTAAAGTGATCCAACCATCTTTTCAGCGATCTTGGCACCAGATTTGATGTATGTGTTCATTTCAGATCAGGAGTAAAAGGCAGTCCTAGAATCTTGTTAAGACATAGTGCTTCCCCAAGACAAGAGCCATTCATTTCAGTTGCGGCATGATGGGGATCAGAGCGATTATGATGAAAGGAGAGAAGCTTGATTTTCGATGCATTAAAATTAAACAGCCACCTTTTTCCCCATTGCACCACGTTCTCAAGATCAGAGGAGAGAATCAGAAGGATCTTGGTCATTGCTAGCCTTTGAAGAGTCTACATAAATTGTGTTTGTTTTTATTTTTTTTATCAGGATGTCTGAAGATATCGGCTTCTTGACTTTAAAGTACCAAACATTGGTATTGTTTTTTCCTTTCCCTTTTACAAAACTCAGTCATGTTCTGCAAAACGAAAAACAACAATTTTCGCCTACAAAACAGCTAAACCAAATGCCATGAATAAATATGTCTATCCTTGTAGCCATGTCACTAGTAAGGGTGCTGTCCTATTAGCAGGGCCAAACTACTGGGGATGTTGTACTGCCATTTGGTGAATGGATTCTGGACCATGCAGTAGTCTTTGGTGGGGTCTCTCGGTGCCATACTAGTGGGTAATTGTTACGGCTTTACAATATCATGTGCTACAAAAGAAAAAAAGAAAAATTTTTTAAAAATTAAAAAAAAAAAAAAAAATTCCTGTCCTTTTCTCTCTTACTTTCCCTCTCTATCCTGCTCTAACCAAGTATGCCAACCTGTTCAACAAATCCAAAAACCTCAACATGAAATATCTCCAGAAAAAAAAAACATGAATAAACCTAGAACCCCATCCTTCAACGTAGACCCCTACTACCATGTCTCCTTCTCCAACATCAGGGGTCTACGTTCCAATTACAGGAGATGAAACTGTATATATTCTTTCTAAGCGAAACTGGAATAGGACCGACCACTTCTCTAGATGAGTTTATAATTAAAGGATACTCTAACTTAACATCTAAATCTGACCCCCAAGATTGCCATGGGCATGGAATATGTGCCTACATTAAAGATGGCTTCCCATATGGCAGGGATATCTCTAGAGAAGATCCTAATTTACCTTATATGTGCTTCTGGGTTGCATTAGCTTACACTACTGCATTTATATTTGCCCTCTATCGGCCCCATAACAGCGTAGTTACTATCTTTAAGAGTATATCTAAGAAAATAGACCACAACCTGTCTGCACATCTCTTGGCTAACATCCACATTTGCGGTGACTTCAATGTCCATAACGTGGAATTGCTGACCCACTCAAATGAGACAGATGATGAGGGGAGGTTCTGTCATGATTTTGGCATTGCCTTTGATCTCACTCAGATTCTCTGCGAGCCCACCCGTGTGCCCGATACTACCGGTCAGTATGCAAGCCTTCTAGACCTTTTTCTCACAACTTCCCCTGAGCTATGTTCATGTTCCATTCTATCTCCTCTAGGATCCTCCGACCACTCCGTTGTATCAGTTAAGATAAAGATGAAATGTAATAAGTTTTCAGACGTACCTCTCCACTGTACTGTATATCGATACTCTATGACTGACTGGGATAGCTTCCATACATTCATATCTGATCTACCTCTGCATTCCATGTTTAAAAAGGATGTGTCCTCTATAGTATCGGACCTGACCGAATGGTTAATTGTAGGCATACACCGATTCATACCATCCAAAAAATTCCAACAAAAACCTAACAGCCAGCCATGGTTCTCCCTAGAATGTGCTGCTGCCATCACGCACAGAAATTACTTTTTCCATAGCTACCAACGTAATAGATGCACTGAAACTAAAGCTGCTTTCATGAACGCCAGCAACCACTGTAAAAGAGTAATAAAAAATGCAAGAGAGCTATATGCTTAGTCTGTTAAATCCAAAGTAGCTGATCAGCGGCTTGTTTCCCACCAGTTCTGGCAAATAGCAAACAGGATCTTGAACAGAAGTGTGCGTTCTATCCCAACTATCATCAATGGACCTGAGGTCATCTCATCAGCATCAGACAAGGCCAGACTATTTGCCAAGAACTTTGCAACTAATTCTATCCTATGCGACAATGACCATCAAATCCTTGTATTTCCTCCTATAACAGACAACACGATATGCAATATACAAATATCTGTGCGTGAGGTCACCAAGCTAATCAAGAACCTTGATTCCAGTAAAGCAACTGGCCCTGATGGCATTCCAGTTATAGTGCTGAAAAAGCTCCAACCAGAACTTGCCCCCATACTTACAAAACTATTTAAGCGTTGCCTTAAGGAGAAGTGCTTTCCAACACCCTGGAAAACCTCATCAGTATGCCCTATAAGAATTCAGGTGAAAAGTCATCTCCCTCTCAGTACAGACCAATAAGTCTCCTGTGTATCATGAGTAAGTTGCTGGAATCCATATTAAACAGAGAAGTAGTCAACCACCTCAGCAGAAATAACCTTCTTAGTGACACGCAATATGGTTTCCGTTCTGCTAGATCTACAGCAGATGTGCTAACAGTTATATCTCATAGGATTAGCGAATCTCTCAACAAAAGTTTCCTTTCTAGAGCAATTGCTCTTGACATATCAAAGGCCTTCGATAAGGTATGGCATAAAGGCCTACTTCACAAGATTTCCAGCTATGGTATAACTGGAAATGTTTTCTCAATCATTAAATCATTTCTCTCTGATAGGCTCATAAGAGTAGTGGTTGATAGGCAAAAATCAGAGGCCCACAGTATTAATGCTGAAGTCCCTCAGGGGTCCATCCTGGGCCCAACTCTTTTCCTGATCTACATCAATGATCTCCCAAAACACATACTTAAATCATTTGTTGACATCTATGCTGATGACACAACCATCTACGGGAACACACCAAAGGCTGTAAATGATAAAGTTCTCTCTGATTCTCTCTCCTCTGATCTCGAGCGCGTGGTACAGTGGGAGAAGAGGTGTGTGGTTACTTTTAATGCATCTAAAACCAAGCTTCTATCTTTACATCATACTCCGCTCTGACCCCATCTGGCACCAGTTGAAATGGATGACTCTCGTCTAGGGAAGGCCCTATGTTTTGACAAGCTTCTGGGTTTGACCTTTACTCTTGATCTGAAATGGAACACGTACATCAAGTCTATTGCCAAAGTCGCTGGAAAAATGGTGAGATCTTTCTACCACTGCAGAAGATATCTCAGTACTGATGCAATTCTCTATCTATATAAAAGCCAAGTACGTCCAAGGATGGAATACTGCTGCCACATCTGGGCAGGAGCTGCTAAAAACAACCTATCCTGCTTTGACAGAGTACAAAATATACTTCGTCGTTTAGTGGGGGATGCCCTTTTCTCTTCCCTGCAACCTCTCTCCCACAGAAGAGACATTGCGAGCTTGTCTTTGTTTTATCATTATTTCCATGGCAGGTGCTCGTCTGGGCTCCAATCTCTGGTCCCCCCTCACCAATCTTTCACGATAAACACCCGTCTAGCTGAAACCACTGTCAATAATTTTCCCCACTCTTTGTCTGTGCCTAAATCAAAACTTAGATTCCATGAGCAAAGCTTCTTTCTTAGAACTGAACACCTGTGGAACTCTCTACCGCTTGCCTGTTTCCCTCCTGACTTCAACATGGATGTCTTCAAGTCCAACATAAACAAATTCCTGATGACCCGCCCCCTTAAGTAATGACACTTTATCAAATCTCCAATACTGATGAATACTGCAACACTATCCCATTGATTACTATACACAAAATAACCCTTATCTCCGAGTGGCTTCTGGGCCTTGATAAGAGGTGACCTCCATGTAAAAAAAAAAAATATTTGAGGACTGAAGCATAAACTTGCTGCTAAAATGATTGAACTCAAAAAGAGTTGATATGTCATAAGTTAAAGTAACACAATTAAACACCATGAATAAATACTTGAAGACTTTTTTCTAAAATTACTGGATTCGACATTAAATAACTTTTTAAAAAAATAATTAAAAAAAAAAAAATGGTTGATATACCATAAAACAAAACAACCAAACTTTAATATTTTAAAATCATTTCAGTTTCAAAATGTTTCCATATTTTTTCAGATGTTCACAATTTTTAAATCTTTAGCTTTTATTAAAAATTTAGTTTGCACTTTTTTACGATTTTTTCCTTATTTTTTGCTTTTAATATTCTTGATTTCATGTTAAGTTTTTGTTTTCTTTTTATATAATATCACATTTATTTATTTGACTTTTTACATTTTACTTTTTTTAATTTGAATTTTTCTTTTTTACATTTATAATAATCATAAAAATAATATTGTGATAATGTAAGTCGCCAAATAATTTTAATCCTATATTTTATTGAACATATTTTGCTTTGTTTTATTTAGTGTTATGGTAAAGATGAAAGATTTGCTCAATGAAAATACCTGGCTATGGGAAAGAGGCCGGTTTATGAATCGGAGATATCTTATTCAGGTGAGTAACGTACATAAACATTATTTTGGGTGCAAGTGCAGAATTCAACCTAAAGAAAAAATAAATAGAAAATTTATGACGTATGTACTCGTCATGTTCCAAAAATCACATAAACTAATCAAGTATTCTTTTATATAGAAAATCATTTTTAAAAGATTTTAAGCGATTGATGTGAAATTATTAGCATTACAAAGCTGATCTCGTAAGTTGTTGTAGAGTTATCTACCTTTGTTTTTTTTTGTTTTTTGTTTTTTTCAAGATGACAATGGTAGGCAGCTCTATTTTACTGACTCATAAAATTTGATTTTATTAGTTAAAAATAAAACTAATGATCAATTCATATGATTCTTGGCATGTGACATCTTTGTTCTGTTACAGGTACATTCATCTTCAAGGTTTTTCAGTATTTTTGTCTCTTATAATCATGTTGAGATGCTGGTTTTCATTGGATCACTAAAGTTAAGCAACATTGAACCTGGTCAGTACCAGATGAATGACCATTGAGGAATACCAGGCGCTGTATGTAGGAGGACGTCAACACCTCTTTGCAAGAAATTAAAAAACCAAAGTCATCATCTTCCCTAACCGGGATATATATGCAACTGGGGACTGCTTGTGAATTTCATACTCCCATGAAACTTCCTCCTTTGCAGGAAACCACCTAGGCTGAATGCCGCTTCAGTACAATACAGTCAGTACTTATTTTGGTACTGAATTTTTGAGATCAGGATTTGTATTGTTTGGATCCTAAGAATACAATTGCAAATTACTTAAGATTTCTACCCGGTCATGGCTGACAGAATGATAGCATGCTACCCTCGTGGGTTAAATAAAAGGTTTCATTCAAAATTTTGTGCAGATTCCCGAGTTTGACAGAAAGATTCTTGAGTTTGACAAAATACATCTGAGATGTTGTGAAAATGACACTCAAGATGAGAATAGTAGTCAGAAGAATCAAAATAATACGAATAATCAATCATCATCTCAAAAATTCAGAAACAAAACATTTTATAAGTAGTGTCATTTATAACCATATTTTCATACGCTTATAATTAGTATAAGTTCAAATCATACCCGGGATTTTCTACCTCCTAATGTTTATGGTTTCCGCAGTGATCTTCTCCGAGGGTAGACAGTTCTGGAATTGAAGTAGCCATGCCAGATTATATATCTCCTTCTCAAAATCGAACCCAGGGCCAAAGGCCCGGGGACTTCTGTTACACCCCAAGAGAGAAGTTTGGGGGTTGGTTCAAGCCACATGGAGTTTTTGTTGGTACTGTGTCCTGGCCAAGGGAAGAGAAAATAGCTATTAGCTTTTATCAACTCTCATATGCCCAGCTTGCCTGAGAGATGACCTCTGATTGGGCAAGTGGGAAAGGGAAATTGGATGCTTGCAACAATCAGCACTGAGTTTATGAGTCAAGCACAGATTCAAATACATAAACCACGAGATGTCGCTGCTGCTGCTGCTGTTATTGTGAGAGTCTGATATCACAGTTGCTACACGCATCATTTTGTTTGCATCTTGTTTCCAAGTTGGGATAGAATGAAATGTAAGTGAGTGTATCTCGTGCGACATCACATTCCTAGCTATTGTTCCTAGAAAACAACTTCAAAGGTTGACCTGTTACCGATCCTTACATCCTGCCTAACTTAACAAGAATCTGCGAACATATGTCCTTAAATAATTACTAACTAACGTACAATATTTATCGCAATTTTTTTCATCATTCATTATTTCTTTTTCTGCTTTTTATAATAGGAACTCTACCAAAAATACCAAGATGGAGAAGATGTTTCTCAGATCCCCAAAGAGGATGACCCATTCTGGGAGGCATCAGAAGACACTTTGGTTGGTACTGCTAATGTCTTCCTTCAGTCGTTATCCTATTGTCTTGAATTTGAGGACCGTATCATTATCGCGGACTACAAAGGTACAGAAGAAGGTTTCATCACAGTGAATGTGGCTCCGTGCTCTGTTCGGGGAAACACAGCAGAAGACACATTTGTAGAGGATCCGAGGGAACTGTTAGGCCATGCCTTCCATTTTAAGGTAAGGAAGCGAAAGGGTAAAAGACAAATAATTAAAAAAAAAAAAGCCAAAGAATTAAAAGCGGGAACTGAATTTTAACAAGTACTTTATCCACTATACTTCGCATTTTTTTGTTCTATTTGTATTTTTAAACGATTTATTGAAATAAAATATAAGAAAAGGACGTTATTGAAAAGTATACAATAAAAATTAACAAAATTATGCAGATATAAATAACACAATTTTCTTTATTTGCACGTTTAATAACTAGGGCTAGGACAACAGCATATTCTTTTCATTGTTTTGACTCTCGAGTGTGTATTCGTTGATATCTTATATGCTTTTATATAGAGTGATGTGGTTCTCGGTTGATTAACTGTGTCGGATATACACTCGAGAGTCAAAACAACGAAAAGAATATGCTGTTGTCATCGCCCTATTAATAACACAATCGGCATTGCTCCTATTCATTCCAACCAAATGGTGAGTCTAGATATAGTAAGTTCGTTCACAAAAAATATTCACTGATGAGATTTTGACCATAGTACGGAATAAGTTAACTTCAAATATTTCAATGAAAGAACGCAAATTTTTTTTTTTTTTTTTTTTTTTACAAAGGAGTCACGACTTATCAAGGCCCAGTGGTCACTCGAGGATAAGGGTTAATAAGCGTACAGTGGTCAATGGGACAATGTCGTCGTAATCGTTAGTTGCGGAAATTTGGTAAATTGGATTACTTAAGGGGTTAATTGCATCCCAATTGATAATTTATGGAGATGTGTACAAACTAGACTGGAAGATCTAACCATAGAATTGTTATCAGTACTGTCCAACGTATACATGGAATACTCTGAGAGAATTGCGTTAAGATCCACACTACTAAAGCCAACACTGTGGTTGTGATATGGGATATCTTCCAAAATGCCTAATAGAATGGGTTATTTCATTTCATCCGCTTTCAACAAAATAGCATACAGATATAACAGGTCCATAAAATTAGGTCACACCAGAAACGCTTTGTGCTTGCATATGTTAATTTTTAGTCACAAATTTCATTTCTATATCTCACAAAGAATCATGTAAACCAGCATGCTGCTAAAGTATATTTTAATTCTGGGATTGAGTTGTATGTGACAAATGTTTCTGTTTTAATTGGTTTAATATAACAAGTCAATCATTGTTCGGTTAATTGCATCTTTTTATTGCTCTCTTTCATGATGATTCAACCACTCTAATATTTCTTAAAAAAACTCTGTGACAATTTTTTAAAAAGTCTAACTCTTTTCTTTTTTTTTTAGTGCGGCCATCTAATTTACACATACCACAATTTAAATGACAAAATAACGAGTCTCTTTATTTCTATATATAATAGTGATGAAGATTTGGCATCTGTCCAAAGTTAAGACTATACTTTTACTATATTTGGATGCACAATTCAGTTTATTATACTGTTTCAGACTGATGACCTTTCACCACTCACTTTTTTCTTGGGGGGGGGGGGTAGTAATATCTATTCTCCTGTACTGAAACCATTACCTCCTTCATTTGGAAAGGCAATATATTACATGTTTGTTCATCATATATACTACCAAAAATATGCACCTTCTGGTCATATATTTTTGCTGCTGCTAATAATAATAATTAATAATAATAAAAAATAGAAATAAATAATTTTAAACTCCTCGGCCTAACATTCACACGAATCATGAGTTGGAACAATTACATTGAGAGCATTGCCATGACTGCTGCAAAAAAGGTAGGTTCTCTCTACCGTGCTAGAAAACTACTAATGCCCGAAAGTATCCTGTACCTCTATAAGGCCACCATTCTCCAATGTATGGAGTATTGTTGTCATATTTGGGCTGGTGCATCTGCCACTAATCTCTCACTGCTGGACAGGGTTCAAAATAGTCACCAACCAGATAGGTTCTGAACTGTCATCTATGCTTCAGCCTCTGTCCCATCGACGAAATGTAGCATCCCTCTGCCTGTTCTACAAGTACTTTAACGGTGAATGCTCCGACGAACTGCAAGCACTTGTACCCCCTTGACGTAAATACCCCCGACAAACTCGACAAGCAGCAAAATCCCACTCCTTCACAATTGAGATCCCTAGATGTAAGAGAGCCTTCTACTCAGGTACTTTCTACCCCAGAACCGCTAGACTTTGGAATTCTCTTACGGGTTCCTGCTTCTTCAACTGTACTGACATGCAGAAGTTCAAGTATAACGTGAACTAACATCTTACTGCCCAACTCTCCACATAGTACTCCTGTAGCTTATGCCCCTGATAGTAGCCCCGTTGCCAGAAAACCGAAAGTAATATGGAACATGAAGAAAGTAATGCCAGTAATTGTGAGAGCACTAGGAACAGTCCCCAAAAACCTGGAAAAAAGACGAAGGGAAATTGGAATCAAACAGAAGACCAAGACTCTAGAGCAAATGGCAACAATAAAAACAGTTGAAATCTTAACAACAAAAAACATTGAATTTGACAACCAACGCACATGAACTATAAACACTAACCAGTTTCAAGGAGACTGCAACAGAAATAAAAGAAATCAATGCAACTGAAACTACCACACGTCACCTTATATATTTTAAAAATTAAATAAATTAATAATAAAATAAAATAGCAAATAAATAAATGGATTAAAACAATAAAACATAAAAAAAAGGCATTAGTCTCAGCTGATATCATAAGAAATACTTGGGAAAGGTGAAGGAGGATGGAAAAACCGAGGAGAGACAGCACTAACCAGACCTCTACTGAAACAGTACAGAGAGGATTGGGACCTTGAGGAGGCTTATTGCCACTCAAATTCTAGTGAAGAAATCAATGGTAAGTAGCTGTTGCGATAATGCAAAGTCGTTTGTAAAAGATTGAAAGAGGTAGAGAGTACTAGAAATCTGTAGAGACTTATTGTCACCCAAACTACAGGCGACACAGACATGATGCCTTTTAACAATATACTAAGGAAATGCCAAGCCAGATACAAGTTTACTAATACAGATGAAAGAATGAACCACCTAATGTATATGGACTGAAACTTTTCACAAGAAACAAAAAGGAAATAGAAACGCTGATAAACACAACCAGAATCTTTAACTAGGATATCCGAATGAAATTCTCAATGGAAAAGTGTGCGCTGTTAGTTATAAGAAGAGGAAAACTAGAAGCAGTGAAAAGTATGAAATTACCTAAGAGGAGATGTATACACTAGGTGAATATGACAACTACAAATATTTGAAAGTTCTAGAAGCAGACATCAAATCAACAGAAATTTTTTTAAAAATTGGAAAAGTATACCTAAGAAAAACGAGAAAACTCCTGGAAACTAAATTATAAAGTAGGAACTTAATAAAAGGCATAAACACATGGGAAGTATCACGAGTAAGATTTTTTTTTTTTGAGGGTTTGTTTTTTTGGGGGGAGGGGTAGTGGCGTGTTGTTAATGTGTGCATAGGGAAGTGTAAGGTATCAGTATTTAATTTTCTGTTTAGGTTATTATGTATGAATTTGGTTTATTTTTTAAAACAATTGCCTCTTGTAGAAAGTGCCACTATATTTGAAAAGTTCTGGAGCGTTTGTTTATATATTAAGAGGTAGATTCCAGAATAATCGAATTGTCAGCTCTCAGTCAATGAGAATAAGCGGAATTTAAGAGGGGAGAATTTATTATTTTTGATTGGGAAATGGAAAGATTATGTTATGCCTATCAGTTTATGATCCAATTACAAAGGGTGCATGCACAATATCTGTAGAATGAGTATATTTCCTCCTGGTCTTGACTGGGGGCAGTAGGAGGATTAATATTTAGGGGGGAAATAGGAACAATTTCCTCTAAAGATGCTGCGATTGTGATGGTGTTGCTCCTAGGATGAAATGTCGGATTTTATTATAACGACTAAATGTGTCTAAAATGTCTTCTAAAGTTACATAAGATACTGGCTAATAGTCTAGGCATAATAAATTTGTATATGACATCTGTTGTTGCAAACCAAAATCTGCAATCAAAATATTATACATGGAGATGGAGACAATAATAATGTAAAAAAAAAAAATCAAGGTTATTCCCATTGTAATTGGAATGCTTGGAACCATAACAAAAAGCCACCATAAATGGCTTAATCAGATTGACGAGATAATATCTTTTCCAATTTTGCAAACTGCTTGCCTGTTAGGAATGGCGAAAGTTTTAAGGTACAGATTGAATGTCTAAAGTCAAAAGAAATTGACTTGCTATTCTAGGAAAAAAATCCAACTAAAAATATCCAAAAGTTGATACTACTATGAAATAATAATAATAATAATAATAATAATGATAATAATAATAATATTGAATTAAACAGACATTTTTTAAAGTTATGCAAGAAGAATATTTTAACAAATATGTTATAGTTTATAAATTTTTTAATGAAATCTAAATAGAATGAATTGCAGTAATGGTTGTGACCCAATGAGTCACGAGTACTTTTATATGAACTCACATTCAAGTTCAGTTTGGGTTTCCTGTTTGACACCAAAAACCAGTGTATAAATAAGCGTTCACTTACTGTAGTTTTTTTTTTTTTTTTTTTTTTAAGGTAACGTTAAAAGATATGACGGTTTATAAAGAACGTTTCTGCAAAGGTTTACGCATCCGATATCGCATCGAGCCGAACACCATGTTTGTTGAAACGGACACTATAATAGGGACACTAAATCCGGTTTTTAACCATTCGAAAATTTTCACCTTCCATCCACTCACAGAAGAGCACCTGGCTTTTTTCCAATCTGGGTGCATCACTTTCTGGTTGTTTGCACGGCAAAATGACAAAATTGACAACAGCAATAACCTCAACATGACCACACGGGTACGTTCATTGTTTCTTTTTTTGTTTTTGTGCTTTATTTTTTGTTGTTTTTTTTTTAGTGGAAAACCACACATGCATAATTGAAAGTAACATGACAAGGTTCCAAAAGTTCTAAGAGTTTTATTAATTTACAGAATTTGCACAATGGAAGGATAATCATTTGCACTTGCTCAGTGTTAGAATTCATATTTCGATGTTTGTGTGAATTGGTAATTTTTTAAACCAACGCATTTCAGGTGAAAACATTGTTATGTATTTATTTTTCATGTCAAAATTAGTATAAATTCCAAAAATGACGAAAAGCGGTCCAATAGATATGCTAGATTTATTTTTAACAAAAAAAATCATCCACAATTACCTTCTTTGAAAATGTGTTCAAAAACGGCGGATCCTTAATTTAAGTCAATGTAAGTAAAGTGTTATCTCCCTTGTTTGTCATACTGAATTGGTCACACAACCCTTCCACATAAAAAAAATAAGATAAAACTGGATAATTTGATAGATTCTATTTTAAATTGTAATTATTTTTCTACTGGATTATTTTTCATAATTCTTGGAAGTTATAATTTTGACATGGCACATAATATTTTAATCTGAAATGCGTTGCTTTAAAAGGTTACCAATCTACCATATTTCATCTAAAAAGATTTCTGCATCTAAAAGAAGATAACTCTTAGTTTACCCTGAACTTATCTACCTTATCAAGAGACATCGAAGGAGAGTTATCTACCCTTAATGACACTGTGGCAGAATTGTCTGTCCTTGTTATAGACATGGCATTATGGGAAGTGATTCAACATAGACAACACATTCAAATCCATTGTATTATGTTTTGCTAAATCATTTTAAATTGTTGAATTCCTTAAATACCTATTAGCATGGTATTATGTTGAAGAAACATATACTACATTACTCCATCTCCCAAAGGAGGAGGTAATGTCTGGGAGGATGGTATTCTAATCACAGAACAAATACTAAGTTAACCCCTTTCCTCTCACAAAAAGAGATGGTGTAATGCCTAGGAGGGTGGCATCATATCAAACAAACATACCACTACTCCCCAAATGAAACTGTAATGCCTGGGAGGATGGTGTAATTACAGAACAGATGCTACACTAACACTTTCTTCCCACAGAGAGAGAGAGAGAGGATATAATGCGTAGGAGAATGGCATCATATCGAACGAACATATACTGCACTACCCCCAACGAAAAGGTAATCCCTGGGAATATGCTAACTACAGAACAGATACTACACAGCCTCTTCTAATAAACATTGAAGGATAGTACAAGAATATATTAATAAAAGTAATAGCATGGTTTTGGATTCAGAAAAAAACGATTTGATTTGGGAATCTTAAGTAGGACGACCCCTGGTGTATTTGCGGCATTGTGGTGAATGAGAACTTTAGCTATCATTAGTGTAGACAAGCAAAGGTACAGTGACAATGATGACCGTAGACCAACTTCCTCAATTTTTGAGTGACTTTGTGCTTAATTTTTGGGTTATTTCTGTTATGTTTTTTGTAACACTTCATGAAAATAAAAAAATATGTAACTACTCAAATCTTCACTGATCATAGATAAACCAAATTGAAAATATGTTTATTCAAGTATTACAAATTTTTTTACTTTGAAATTTGTCTCTCTTTGTTTGAAATCAGGTTATGGATGACTTTTGTTTCTCTCTCTCTCTCTCTCTCTCTCTCTCTCTCTCTCTCTCTCTCTCTCTCTCTCTCCCCAATGGCATCACTGCAAAGAAGGGAGCCATGTTTATTTCAAGTCGAGATAGTTATCAAGTTTTAATTGCTGTGACAGATAAAAGTTAAGGATGATTGTATTTTAGCTTTTGAGACTGTTGTCACACAATGAACTGAAAAAGTTTTTTTTATATTCATTTATGCTTAAATATCTCATAGAAATTGAAATACTTTTACAATCGCTGTCTTCGAAAAAATTATGCAAATATGTTTCATGAAAACTAATGAGTTTCTTGGAGGATTTGTAGGAATAACAAATTAGTTTCTGTGCACAGAGAGTTGTTATACTGTGGGCCAATCAGTGACCCTCTGGCAAACTTCTTGCTTTTTTGTCAACACAAGAAGAAACAGATATCAACTCGATAATGATGGGATGAGATCCTTCTCTCATTCCCCATCTTCAGGGTTTTCCTTCATCATGGCTGAAAAGATGATAAACGCATTGAACAGCAACTACATGGTGCACAGAGAAACTGATGCCATACATTCTCATACACACAGAGAATTTGAATGACTTACAAGATAGGATCCTTGAATATCTAAGGTCTCTCTGTACAAAGGTTTGTCAGGACAACCTGGCATGAAGACATTTTCTCCTACAAATAAAACCTGACCAAATATTTAAAATAACAGTTTTTGAAAGCCAAACATGATCTCCTCAGTATTGACAAAAGCCAAACAGAATCATATTATTTCAAATTAAAATCGTTTCGTTACAAAGTTTGAATTGTTGTGAATGATACTTAACTTTTGAATTTTAAACTTTAATTCAAACCATTGTATAAAATAATTTTATCAAATCAAAAGTAGATTCCCTACAATGCAATGTAGACTGCAATGTATTGTGGACTAAGTCATTGTGGGGAGGCATGTGAAGTTTTCACCTGATGCACTGTTGTGGATCCTCGACTAGAGCTGGCAATCAATTGATTTGATTTAAAATTGGACGATTTCACCGATTTTGATAGCAATAAAAGTACTGGAAATGTGGAACATTCGTAGATCCTGATTTTGTCCCAGGCAGCATCGGATTTCCCTGCTAATATATAAATATATAACAGAATTTTTTTTTCAATAGCTTAATAGTGTCGGACAAAAGATATAAATATTTCATATTGTAGAAACTATTTTAAATGCAGGAAACAAAATTACAAATTCACCAATAAATCATTTTATTTTATTTTCAATTTATTTTTACAATTGTTTCGGCCTACCACCAAGATATTTAGAACGTTCATCTATGATATATTTATCTTTTTTTAGTAAGGCTATCCCCAGTGTTCTTATAGATAAATAAATAAAATGGCAAGCACCCAAAAAGAAAATGTGTTTCATTCCACATTCATTTTATTTGTATAATTATATTATTTTCCACAGTAGAGTGTTTTTTTTTTACATGCATACACTCAAATTTCAGCATCCTGCTTCCCTATCATTTAATGGCAATTTTAGATGATGATTGAGTATTCATATTATTTGGATTCTTCATACTACTGTTCTCATCTTGAGTGTTATTTTCACAAAGTTTTGATCGATGTAAACTATCTCAATTATGGTGCAGTTTTTTTTTTTTAAGGAACACTACACATGTAAAAGTGACTGACTTTTTTTTCATTATCAGGAATTGAGACAAAAAGACAAAGCAAAGAACCCCATGAAACATTCCACGAACACAAATGGTGAAAGTAACGTCGACAATTACAATCATGTCAAGACAGAGTTAGTTCTTTTACAGAAAAGAAATGAACGACTCACACAGAAAGAACGACGGATTCAGGTAACTATTTACGTTTTTATTTTATTGATGATAGAGAGGAGGTAAGCTCTAAATGTTCCAGAGGTTGACAGTGATTTACAGAAGACGATCTTTTTTTTTGTACCCTGACAAAGAAAGGATTGGACCTAGTAATTGACTCCTGTTCATCAGTTCGGCCATTTGTTTGTTCACTTTTCTCAATAACCACACTTTGAATTTTGCACAAACAATAGTCATGGTGAAAATAAATTTGTGCCAGAACGAATTTTCCAGAATAATTCTGGTTGCCCCCATAGGGCTATTATAGGGGTCAGATTGCCCCCAAATCGTTCATCTATTCATTTGTTCACACTTTTCTCAATAACCATGCCTTGGAGTTTTTAATTTTGCACAAACATTAGTCATGGTGAAAGTAAATTTTTCACTCGTGGAGGGGGAGTCCGCATGCTTGGCTTGTTTTTCTTGAAACATGTAAAAATATTTGAGGTTACTTTATACCAAACTACATTTTGTAAATAATTAGACTTGCATAAACAGTTCATTGTGGAAAAGGACAGAAAGACGATATGAAATGAGATGAAAAAAAATAACCGTTTCTGCTGCACTCATTAGAATTAGAACGAAGATGATTTTTTAGTTGATATGCATTAGACTTTTACTAGAATAATTTTTTTACTGCTTTTTCACTCCAGTTGAAAATGTGAAACATTCGTAGATCCTCATTTAATCCTGGGCAACATCCAATTGCAGCCAATTACAGGGGCTACTACTTGGAACATAATTTGCAGGGATACTATGTAGGCAGTAGTATGTCTGTTTAAATTACACTTGAACTTCTGCATGTCAGTACAATCAGGGAAGCAGGGGCCATGGAATTCTAAAGTCTAACAGTTCAAGAGAAGAAATTATTAGAGTAGAAGGCCTCCCAGCATCTGTGTACAGGTGTGACCTTGCTGCTTGTCAGATTAGGATTAGGGGGTTAGGGGGTATTTATGCTGAGGGAGTACAAGGGCTTGGAGTTTGTCGAAACACTTTCCAATAAAATACTTGTAAAACAGGCGGAGGGATGCAACATTTTGTCGATGGGACAAAGTTTGGAGTCTGGTTGACAGAGCGGGATCTATGAGGTTGCCGATTCTTTTTTGAGCGAGAGATTAGTAGCAAATGCACCAGCCCAAATGTGGCAACAATACTCCATACATGGGCGAATGGTGGCCTTGTAGACGTACAGGATACTCTTAAGCATAAGTAACTTTCTAGCATGATAGAGAGAGCCCACCTTCTTCACGGCTTTGGCAATGCCCTCAATGTGCTTGTTCTAATGCATAGTTCCTGTGAACGTTAAGCTGAGAAGTTTGAACAAAGAATTTTCAGGTAGTGTATCATTAGCCATGGCTATCAGCGGTTGAGAAGGTTTCTCATAATTATTAAACAAAAGAAGTTTAGTCTTGGCAGCATTGAATGTTCCCATCCATTTATGTCCCCATTCCACTTCAGACTGAAATAAAATATATCTCTTCTCTATCTATCTATTTAAAAAGTACTTTGTGTGTGTCGAGGGGGGGGTCCCTATGAACTCCGAAATGACTGGGCCGATTTTGAAAATTTTTTACACAAATGTACTTTGTGTCTCTGAGTGTTCTTTGATCGATTTTGTATCGGAATGCCTCTGATATATATTGAAAATCGAAAAAAATAAAGAAAAATCCAATAAAGGAACAGTCTGATTTTTACCAAAATTAACATCCTTATACAGCCTAACATCACAAGTGCATTTGAGAAGCAGAAGGGCCCAACATGTAAAATCAATAGTAGGTTATTTGATAAGATAGGTATGCATTTGAAGTGAATATTTCGGTTCAGAGCACAATTAAACAATGATACTCAACTGTTACAATTTAAAATTTAATTTAAGCCATTATATAAAAATAACTAGCTGTACCCGGCCACGCGTTGCTGTGGCTCAGTTTGTTAAAATGGAACACATGTGAAAGTAGAGAAAAGTTTGATTCTTTTTTTCAAGAGAATGTACAAATTATTTTTTTTTTTTTAACAGATGTTAAGAAAATAAACAGAAAAATACTTCTATCATTAATTATGCAAAAAAATAAATAAAATGTTTATTTGGTGTTTCAATATGCTTATAAATTACGATAAAACTTGCTGAGTATGCACTGTTTTACGGTTGTTATAAAAATGGAACGGAAACTTAAATTTCGCTTCATTTTAATCTTTCTTAATTTTTTAATTGTGCCCCCCCCAAACGAATATAATCAAAACAGTAACATTCAACAATTGTACTTTATGTATATAAAACACAAAATATTTATTAAAAAAAAATTTGAAAAAAAAAAAGTTAATAAATAATTCCATTTTTAAACGAAAAAGTCAGTTTACCTAACTTACTGTATTAATGCTATTTTTTTTAAGCAAGAAAAAAAAAGGTAAATATCCAGATACGCTACTACAGAACACCGACCACTCTAATTTGTTTTTTTATAGGTAATTGAGGTCGCTGACAACGACTCTGATAGTCAAACTTGGGGCAAATTTACCGTTCGCATGGTATTTACCCCTGAACCCACGAACTTCTTTCCACCATTTTGCAGCTTCCGTTTATGCTACGCGTATGCATGCTGTAGCATAAACGACGGCTTCACCAAGCAAACTACGTTGGGGGGAGGGGATTTTTTTTTTTCCAGGACATAGAATTTTCTAATTTTCAAAAATACATTATAGCACTTTTTGGGCAGAAAATTTAAAATTAGCTGAAAAAGAAATAAAATAAGAAAAGGAATGCACACCAAGTTGGAGTAGGGGGGGGGGGTAATTTATCTGTTTTTTTTTTTTTTTTTACCTGGAACATCGAATTTTCAAATTTTCCGTAAGTAACGCACCGACATTTACCAATTAGAACACCATTTAACATTTTCCGAAGATTTTACTTTGTACATTGGGGGCGCGAGCGGGGGGGGGGGCGGATGTGATATTGGGGCGCGCAAACAAATTAGAGTGGTCGGTGTTCTGTAGTAGCGTATCTGGATATTTACCAAAAAAAAATATTTAGGTTTGGCTATAAATTCATAAGCTCATTTCACCCTAAATAATTTAGGTGACTGAAATAGGAATCTAATTAAATCTTTAATTTCCTGAATATTATGCTAGAATTCATTTTTCTTCGAGTTATATCGAATACATTAATACGGATTTTAGGGGCTTTTTTCGTAATGTTACTGTAAAAATTATTTTTTATTGTTACAAATTACGATGCTTTAAAAAAAGCAAAAATAAATTCTTGCGTTTTTTATTTACTACTGAAAACCATAACTTTAGTAAAGGTATTTTTTGTTTAAACAAAATAAAACATTTTCACTAAGAGTTAAGTAAAAATAATTAGTTCATTATATTCTGCGATCATTATTTGAAAAATACTGCAATTTTCATTAAAATTCGTTAATTTTCTGATTTTTGGTGAATTTTTAAGTAAAGGGAGGAGTCAAAATGTGTATACACTTTGAGCGTTGGCACACGTGTGGTTAATTTAAATTAAAGTTCAATCACATGGTTACATTATCAATAATCATGTAATTTAAACCCATTGAAAATTTACCGATATTGTAAACACATTCTGTTTACATTAAGCCTGTGGTGTTTTTTTAGTGATGCAATGTTGGGGTTTTATTACTGTACACATAGATTCGAAAAAGTTGTCAAAAAACAAATATATAACAAATAAATGTTATCAAAGGCAAGATAAGTTACTTTTCTACCTAACTGGATATATTTTTCGTGTTTTTATTCAATGTAACATGTTTATTCAGCTCGAAAACCATACAGTGTTTACCGATGTATTGGAACATTCGAGATGGAGTCTGATTCTCTCTTTAACACGGTAAGTTTGGGAAAAGATGTTATAAATAAAAAAAAACGGATAAAATACTGTTAAAAACTCGCTCAATACATGTTACTGTGACATAGGTTGACATATATCCGGCGGGTTTTTAATAGTATTTTGTATAGTTTTTTTTATTTATAGCACCTTTTTCCAAACTTACGGTGTTAAAGAGGGTGTGAGACGCCATCTTGAATTTTCAAATACATCGGTAAACACTGTATGTTTTTCGAGCTGAATAAACATGTTACACTGAATAAAAACACGAAAAATATATCCAGTTTGGCAGAAAAGTAACTTACCTTGCCTTTGATAACATTTATTTGTTATATATTTGTTTTTTGACAACTTTTTCGAATCTATGTGTACAGTAATACAAACCCCTTCGGAGGTTGGAATGCCCCCACCCCCACCTAAAATGTACTTGGAAAAATCGATTTTATAGTGAGATTTAAGAATGGTTAGTCGAAAAAAAGGTGAAAAACAAAACAAATAATCAATAAATAATTGTTACCAAAGGCAATAAATGCTACTTTTTTTTACTTACATGAATGAGTTTATTTTATGTTTTAAAGTATTTTCAATCGCTTTTCGGGTTTTCTTTATTTTTTAATAATCTAATGCGGGTGTGTGGGTGCCAAATATCTCCAGATTTTCTAAAATTCCCTGCTAGATTGCAAACGAAATCTCCTGATCTAGCAGGAAAACCGCTAAATTGTAACACTGGTCACGTGACAGGAAGCGGTAATAAATAATTGTCCCTAAATAAAAAAAATGGCCTCTTGGTACAAAGAAAAATACCTATTTATCATAGAAAAATTAAGTGTAATGTTATAATTAAAAAGAAATATATAAAAACACACATGGATATAGTAAACATATTATACCAAAACGTGGAAGCCATCCGTCCAGTGGTTTTTTAGACAATTAATTCCGAACGAACCAACATTTACATTTTTATATATATAGATTTAATAAAATCAACAGTAAATTCTCTACAGTGCAATATAGACCACAATGTATTGTGAACTAAGTCACTGTGAGAAGGCATATGAAGGTTCTTTCCAGTGCACCATGGTGGGTTCCTAGCTAGAGTAGGTAATCAATCGGTTTAAGTGGAAAAAAGTTGATTTCAATAACAATAAATATATTGGAATTGTGTAGCATTTGTATATCTTCATTCAATCCTCGACAACGTCGGATCTCCCTACTAATATATATATATATGTATATATATATAAAACAATTTTTTAAATAGTTTAATAGTGTCAGACTAGAAATATAAATATTTCATATTATAGAAACCATTTTAAATGCAGTGAAATAAACTCTTACAAATTTATTAAAAAATCATTTTAAAACTTTTCTTTCAGAGCATACAATTGTTTCGGCCTACCACAAAGATATTTAGAATTTTCGCAATATTTGATATATTTATCTTTTCTTAGTAAGGCCATCAGTGTTCATATAAATAAATAAATAAAATGACAAGCAACCAAAAAGAAAATGCGTTGCACTCCACATTCATTTTATAATTTGTATTATTTTTTTCACAAAGTTTTTACATGCGTACACTCAAATTGTAGCATCTTATTTTCCTATCATTTACAGGCAATTACGTTTCTGATTTTTTTTTAGTTGAGGATTGATTATTTGGATTATTTGTATTCTTTGAACTGTTCTCACCTTATGTTATTTGCACAACGTTTCAATGTCACCTCAAACCTTATTCAGGTGTTGTTAGATATAGAGGTGTGGCAACGTACATTTGAAAGTAGAAATGTATGCGCACACACACGCACATTTAGATGAAGTTGATCTACATTTTTGTGTCCCACAAAAATGACAGAAAGTGTAATTAAATGTAAACAAAGAACTGTTTACATTCCAAGGTCAGAAATTATAAAATGCGCAATGTAGAATAGAAAAGAAGAGTGTAATATCTTGATGTTTACAATTCCAGGAATGTCGATTTTGAGAAAAATAAACAACAGAAAAAACAGAAGAGAGCAAACTGACATGATTGACATTTCTGTCAGCGAGCCACACACTAACCCATCTCTTTTTTTTATTGATGACCTAGAATCTTAATTGTAAATAAAACTTATACTTAGAAACTCGTCTCTGCGTTAATCTTGAGAATAGTGACAAGAATTGTCAGATGTATATATTATATAAATTATATATGCATTCAACAATGCAACAGTGCATCTTGTCAAACTCTGAGAATCTGACAAACTCAGGAATCTTTCTGTTGAACTCGGGAATCTGTACAAAAGTCTAAATGGAACACTTTATTTAATCCACGAGGGTAGATTGCTCTCGTTTTGTCATCCTTAAGCAATTCGCAATTGTATTTTTGAATGTTGTCCACATTGATGATTGAACCCTCAACATCCAAAAGAGTGTAACTTTACAACCGAATTTTACCATTTATTCATTATGCCACAGGCTCATGCAATTCCATTCAAAATTCTATGAAGAAGGTCAGAGGTTAGATCGACCGAAATGTAAAAATAACACTCAAAATAAGAACAATAATGTGAAGAATCCAAATAATTCAGATTTAAGATAAACATATCGACTAACTTTTATTGTGTTGGTCTTAAGGTTTTTCTTTTTCCTTATACATATATTATTCCAGTAATTATAGGAATTATGAAAAAAAATTTCAAAAATTACCTGGCAAATATACCTTGTGAACAAAATGCAAGGGAGATTCAAACAATTGCACTTAAAGGGAAGGTTACAATCTTAAAACAATCTCTGTTGGAATGTATGAGATAGCAGGTGAATGTCTGCCATCCAGTAGGGTGCCCCATCTCCACCTAGAACAAAATGATAAAGAAAATTTATATATATTATTCATTTGAAGTTTCGATTTCAGATTCTCTGTGGAACCTTTAGGAACCTTAATACTAGATAAAGAACAAAAACAAAATAACCTATTGAATTTCTTATATTTATAGAACTTTCTGTTTCCTTAAAACTGTTTACCATTTTACTCTTCCAAGCAACTCTGTGTGGAATGGTCACAAAGGCCAGAAGATGAGCAGCAATACGAACCTTTCTGGAGAGCCATTTCAGCAGTTGCTAAAAGCACAGGAACCAAATTGCGCACTAATGTCCGCAAATCCAGTAAGGTAAACTTTAACATTGACGGACAATTTTTGCACTAGATTTTTCTGTATGTATTGTACAAAATTCTTTTATGTTGAGTTAAAAAAAAAAAAAAAAAAAAAAAAGTCATTAACTGATTTCATGGATATATGGTACATGTATATGTTTATATAGTTTTGTTGTAAGTATAAGTGGTCTCATAGTTGATTGAATCACTGAAACTAAAAATACTTAAACACAAATACTTAATGAATGCAAATAGTTCACAAGTACATAAATACACATTTATTACGAATTGAAAATTGTAAAGGATAATGTAACATTACAATATAGAACAACAATAACTTGGTACTCATTTTAGAAATGGTTAGAGTTCTACTGTCTCTCGTGAAAACTATTCCTACAGGGAGGGGGGGGGGAATTAACGTGGCTTCCCTTCTCCAGGCCAAGACTCACTGTCTGTGTGTGTGTCCCTTTGCTCAGATTCCCCTACAGTTTTATATATAGGATTCACTCCTAAACTAACTAACTAATAATTAATAATTATAAATTAGGCATAAGAGTGAATAATGTCAGCTATATTTAGTTTAATTTTATGATAAAGATATGGTGGAAACCGTTTGTGGAAATTCAGATACCTTCAAATTGTTGGGAATTGTAAACAATATATATTAAACATCAAATAATAAATATCCCCAAATGTTAGTTTCTTTGAGGTATTTTCAAGAGTTTTTAATGGACAGAATATATTTCAGAGTTGAATTTGATCAATAGTTATAAGACACTAGTAAAACAAAATTCGGTGCTTGCTAAGATACAGTCAACAGATTGATTTAAAAAAATAAAAATAAAAAAATATGTTGTTTTAAGCAAAAACAATATTACGTACGTAATTGTCATATCAAAAATAGTAATATGTCTAAAAATTATGAAAATTCATTGAGTAGAAAGTTATTCGTGGGTAAAAGTAATTTTTACGGAAGACTAAAATTGCATTTTTCTTAGATTTCATAAAGTAGACAATAAGACTTAACACATAGGGAACATAACTCGAACGTAAAATTTAGACATTTGTAGCCTATAGCAATAGACATTTACTAAAAACATTTGCAGCCTATAGCAATAGACATTTACTAAAAACACAATAGCAACTCAATGAATCTTCGTAATTTGTAGATATATCACTATTTTCGGCATGAAAATGTTTTTTTTTTTAATTAAATTTTCAACAACAAACAAGAAACATTGCCACTTTGATGTAGGGGGCTACTATCAGGGACATAAGCTACAGGGGTACTATGAAGGAATTTGGGCAGCAAGATGTCGGTTCATGTTACATTTGAACTTCTGCATGTCAGTACAGTTGGGGTTTAAAAGATGTACTTTCAGATAATGAGTCTTTGGCCATTGCTATTGCTGGTAGAGAAGGTTTCTTGTAGTTATTGAAGGAAACAAGTTTAGTCTTGGCAGCATTGAATGTGACCATCCATTTATGTCCCCATTCCACTACAGATCGGAGGTCATCCTCTAGTGTTTCTGCCATTTCTTTAGATATGTGTTCATTCGTCTTCCTGTTGTGTTTGTTATAGACCGTGGTGTCATCAGCATATGTACCCATCTCACAGACAATTTTGTCAGGGAGGTCATTTATGAATGTTAGGAATAATAGAGGTCCAAGGATAGACCTCTGAGGCACTCCTGCATTTATATCATATTGTTTAGATGTACAACCATCGAGGACAACCTGGATTTTTCTCTTATCTAAGAAGAATTTAATTATGTTAAGTATTCTTCCAGTGATACCATATGATCTGATTTTCCTGAGAAGACCTTCATGCCATACCCTGTCAAAAACCTTAGATATATCTAGAGCTACCGCTCTACACTCCTCTGATTTGTCAAATGAATAGTATATATGCTCAGAAATTACAGTTAGGATGTCTGCCGTGGAACGGGTTTGCCTAAATCCATATTGTTGGTCAGTCAGAAGTTTAGCATCTGTAAGGTTATGGACTAGAGCTTGGTTAATTATGGACCCAAATATTTTGGCAAAAAGTGGGAGGAGGCTAATGGGGCGGTAATTTGCTGGGTTAGTTCTTTCGCCAGAATTCTTGAAAACTGGTACTACAGAAGCAGTTTTCCAGCAGTCAGGAAAGCAAGATTCATTAAGGCATTTGTTGTCAAGTTTGGAGAGAACTGGAGCTACTTCAGCAGAGCACTTTTTTAATAGCACAGCCGGGATGAGATCAGGTCCACATGCTTTTGAAGTGTCAAGGTTTTTTATGATAGCATGCATTTGAGAAGGGGTGATTTTCAGATCGTCTAGTGTGGTGTCTGTCTGCAAAGGAAAGTCAGGGAGGGGATGGTTAGCAGGGTCCAATGTGGAGTTAGAGGCAAACCGACTGGCAAGCATGTTAGCCTTCTCAGTTGCAGAGCAAACAACCTCATGATGGTTGGATAGTGGAGAATTGTGTCGCGGTACGCTTCATAATGGTTGCTATTCTGCTGTGCCCGTCATTAGTTCCACTGTAAACAATCACACATACACCGTTTAGCAGCCTATGACGTCATTTCCGCTGGATGCTAAAAATAGTAACAACTCTTTCTCGTTCTGATCGAATAAGAAAAAACTTAAATTCAATCTTTTCTACGCTAAACAAAATTGAAGAGACTTTGTTTACAAAACAAATCAAAAGTAAACAGAATGAATTCCCTTTGGAGGCTTGATTTGTTGTGAGTGATTTACCAAGGAATTAATGTTACTCGTTTGTTTCTTTATTGAGAGCGGCGAATGATGTAACAACCTCATCGCATGAATACAGCACGTCTGTCGCAAAAATTTCAATTCAGCAGAGGGAGCAGGAGGATACTAGGACTTTCAGCAGCAGCAGCAGAAGGAAATCGAAAGCCTTTTCCACAAACTCAAAGGGTTTTTTCTTTTAGGGCTAACCTTCCGAAAGTTTTACTTTCCTTTTTTTTTTTCTCCTTCACTGCCTGCCTGCTGTGTTCCTGCACACTTCCAGTCCGTGGTCCTTCCTGCTTCTGCAGCCTTCCAACCAGTGGTGCCTCTTGCTCCTGCAGCCTTTCAGCACCGGCTGGCGTCAGGCTATCTACCTCACATACCTGCCAAAATCCGGTCCGCCTGCCAGATACCACTAACGTCCACCTCAGCAACCTGCTGAAGCTCTCCTTGCTAGATACCACCTTAGCAGCCCACTGAAGGTTTCCCTGTCAGATACCACCAACGTCCTTCTAAGCAGCCCGCTGAAACTTATCCTGCCAGATCCCACTGACGTTCAGCTCCTGATAATCATCCTTTCTTTTTTCACCCCCCCTTTTTTTTTTGACAATCATTCCTTTTAGGTGTCACTAAACAAGGACGGTTACTACTGTCCTCTTAAACTAAACATTGTGCGTTTTGTCATTCTTTTTCTTTGCCGTTCCCTTCCTTCGTTTGTATCTAATTTTGTTGTACGGTCAACCTGTTTTTTATAACAACAAAATTACGTAATAACATTGTCTTTGCTTAAAACGACATAAAAAAAAAAAAATTGATCTGTCGACTATTTTAACAAGCACTCAAAATTCCTTCAATCACAGTTTCTTTTTAAGACCCCTTAAGCTTAAACCTTACATTTTGGACGTGTTCTAGAATCAAAATCGGAATAGTAGCTAATTAACAAAAAAAAAAAAAAAAAAAAAAAAAAAAGAAAAGATTTTCATTTTTTAGGGGAGATAACTAATAGAAGTATAAACATTTCATTATTATGGAACTCTGGAGTTCTCTCCCTTGAAAAAAATGCCCTGGTAACTTGATTTCCTAATAAACATTTTAGAAATTCTAAATTTGCGAATATATTATCTTGGATTTTATCACTTTCAAATTTTCAATATTCATTAGTATCAAAATATTCATTAAGAATCTCAAACTGTTGTTTCCAAAGAAATTAATAGTGCACTTTTGCTATTTATTTTCAGAAACTAGTTTTGAAAAATGAATACATCATATGGGAGATAACTCCGAAGTTATTCAACGATTTAAATTTTTATTTGAATTACCTCCCTTAAAACCATTTTTATTTAAGTAAAAAAAAAAAAAATAATATGTGTGATATTTATGTATTCCTTCTAAAAAGAATCTACATTATTTCTACAAGTGTATTCTCGTGACAATAGAATTGGTCCCAAATCTAATCGCTTTTTTAACTTTAATCGAAAAAGGTAACATTTAAAATCTTTTTTTTTTTAATTTTTTTTATTTTACTTCCGTAAGTTTTAAGAGATCCTGGAGCTAACACTTGATTCTGTTATGATTTAAATTTATATCCGAGGAGGGCTCTTTTAAGAATAGATTCTGTTCCCTTTATGGCTGCTATCTGTATTTCATTACAGTGTGTGTGTGTGTGTGTGTGTGTGTGTGTGTGTGTGTGTGTGTGTGTGTGTGTGTGTGTGTGTGTGTTCGTGTTCGTTCAATGTAAACTTTCTTTGATTATTCCCGCCAGGGTGGTGGTTCCGAGTCGTCTGTCGATGATCAAGAGGAGACAATCAGTTTATATATATTTGGTGAGGAAGAGAAGTTTTTGGCTGCTGAAGCAAAAGAATCAGGCGGAATGATCGATTATTCCAAAGTGGTTAATCAACATTGCGCAAACAACCTCAAACAGAAGATGAGCGTAAGATTTTTTTTTTTTTTTCTACAAGATTTTTACCTTGAAAATATTTTTGTCGATTTGTAAAGAAAAGTAAAGCTCAATATTTCTTCTTCTCATAATAAAATAAAAAGGAGTTAAGCAACAAGATGTTCATGTTAATTTTTTTTTTAATTTTCACCCTACACAAGGCACATTGCCACGTTGATGTAGGGGCTACTATCAGGAACATAAGCTACGAGGGTATTAACTAGGGAGTTGAGCAGCAAGATGTTGGTTCACGTTACACTTGAACTTCTGCATGTCAGTACAGTTGGGGAAGCAGAGACCCAGAAAGGAATTCCAAAGTCTAGCAGTTCTGGGGAAGAAACACCTGGAGTAGACAGCTCTCTTACATCTAGGGATCTCTACTGTGAAAGGGGTGGGATTTAGCTGCTTGTCAGGTTTGTTGAGGATATTTACGTCGAGGGGTTACAAGTGCTTGCAGTTCATCAGAGTATTCACCATTAAAATACTTGTAGAACAGGCAGAGGGATGCAACATTTTGTCAATGGGACAGAGGCTGAAGCTTAGATGACAGCTCAAGACCTATCAGGTTGGCGACTCTTTTGAACCTTGTCTAGGAGCGAGAGACTAGTAGCAGATACACGAGTCCAAATATGACAACAATACTCCATTCATGGGCATCAGCATATATACTCATTTCACAATTTTGTCAGGGAGGTCATTTATGAATATTAGAGGTCCAAGGATAGACCCCTGAGGTACTCCCACATTTATATCATTGTTTAGACGCACGACCGCCGAGGACAACTTGGATTTTTCTCTTATCTAAGAAGCAATAGAAGAAACTATTAGTGCAGAAGGCTTTCCATAATCTAAGGACCCCAACAGTGAAGGAGTGAAATTTTGCTGCTTGTCAGGTTAGTTAGAGAATATACATGAAGGGGGGCACACATGCTACAAGTTCATCAGAGCACATTCCATTAAAGTACTTGTAAAGCAGACACAGGGATGCACCATCGCAGTGATGGGACAGAGGTTGGAGCTTGGTCGACAGTACAGGAGCTATTAGACTTGAGACGTTTTTTGGTATCTTGTGTAAGATGGAGAGACTGGTGGTTGATGCACCAGCCCAGATGTGACAGCAATACGCCATGCATGTTTACTTGATTGTTTACAAGCTGTATTCTGTATGAGCATTAAATGGCCACTGAAGTGTTGATGTGCCAAAAATGCTGATGTTTCTTTGGCCATGTTTATAGTTGTAACAATCAAACACCAAACAAGAACATGCCACAATGCTTCAAGGAACTTACAATTAGTGATGGGATGATTCCAATATTTTTCCCCAATTCTGATAAAATTACCAATTCAGATTCTTTTTAAAATTCTAAATATAAAGTGGGTTTTTTTTTTTAGGGGGGGGGGGGGGATTACGGCACAAAAAAAAAAAAAAAAAAAAAAAAAAAAAAAAAAAAAAAAAAAAAAAAAAAAAAAACATGTAATATATATTTTTAGAAATGTAAAAATACACTTCTTGGAGGTGATCTTAAGATGTTAGTGCTATTGATTGCTTTAAAAAAAAATATATTTATCATTTTATCGTTAATATGAATGATGGAAAATGAAATTTTAAACAAAAAATAGAAACCACAAAAAGAATTGGATTTGGCATCGGAAAATCAATACAAATTTTTCTAATTTTGATACCCCAAAAGTTCTGATTTTTTTTTTAATTATTCATTTCAATTCAGATTAATCATCCCAACACTACTTATGATGAGTTAGAACGAATGTATCTGTAGTGTGGTATAGATGATGGCCTGGTTTGAATCTACCAAAACCCACATTAATTGATGTAATGAATACGAGTGCATCACAAGAATATGATTGGTTGGTAAGTCATAAATACTGACTGGTAGAACCGACTGGAGAAGATGTTGAAAGCCTGACACTTAAGAATGTCAGCTCAGACATAAACATGTGTTTTATCTATTTAAAGAAAAAATATATATCGTTTTGACTTTCTATATAAAAAAAAATTAATACCCAATTCTATCGTAGCTCGACCACAAAAATGATCAGCAGATCACAAAAATACAACACAATCAAATTTTAGTAATTGTCTGTATTTTTGTGATGAGGTTGTTTTCATTGATTGAGATTGTCGGACTGACTTCCTCATCTTGGTTGTTATAGTCACAACGTTTCGGCCGTTTCGGCCTCCGGCCTTCATCAAGTGTTTTGTATCAAACTGAGGAACCGTTTGCTATTATTACGGGGGTACCGTGTTCATAGTTGCTGATTCTGTTTTGAATGTTACTTTTCACTGCCTTCGTTCAGGATTGAACTCAGCACCTTTGGGTAACTGTAGGCTTTGATACCACTTGGCCATATGTCACTAGGACAATTCTTAGTTGGTTTTTGTTAATGTTAAACCTATGTTGTTATTCAAGGTTTTCTCTCTCTATCAGAGGTGTTCAAATTGCATTCAGCTCTATGCTTGGTTTGCTCAGTAGGTTGTTATGCCCGAGCATGTGAGCTGTTTCTTTAAGTTTTCTCACATATGGCCGAGTGGTCCTAGACGTTGTATCAAAGTTTACAGTTACCCAAAGGTGCTGAGTTCAATCCTGAACGAAGGCAGTGAAAAGTAACATTCAAAACAGAGAATCAGCAACTATGTCCCAGAGCCTAGCTGGAGTCCGAACATGGTACCCCCGTAATAATAATAAAGGGTTGGGTTCAAGACTCCTAACAAACGGTTCCCCAGTTTGATACAAACCACCTGATAAAGGCCGGAGGGCAAAAATGGCCGAAACGTGACTATAACAACCAAGATGAGGAAGTCAGTCCGACAATCTCAAACAATCAAATTTTCTTCTGCAATCCAACTTTTTTTTTTTTTTTTTTTTCATAATTAATTTTTCCATTTTTTTTTCCTTTCAATATTTGTTACAGTTGACGGAAGAATATTTAAAACATTGCAGCGAAGAGAGAACGACACCCGGTGACTCCATTACGTCAGGAAGCCAAGAGAAAATACGAAACAGTATTACGTGTTCAGTCAGTTAAGGACTTGTGTTTTTGTTTGAAAATAAAAAAAAAAAATTTTTCTCAAAATTTTCTAGAGATACAAAATCAATTTGTTATCAGACGAATTATCGTGCCCTGCATACATTTTTTAATTTTCATTCGACCCAAACAAGGTATATTGCCACAGAGACATAACGGACTATTGTGCTTTAAGGCCAGGTTAAAAAGGGGCAATCCAAGTGAGGAGTCGTGCAGTAAAATGTTTGTCCACATTACAGTTAACTTTCTGCATCTTGGTGCAGTAGGGGAATTAGAATGCAGGAAGTGAATTTCAAAAGAAAGCAATTCAAGGAGAGAAGTTATGAGAGTAGAAAATGTTCCATCATCTGGGAAACTTCTACAGAGAAAGGATGAATTGAAATTTTTATCTACACAATGATCGTGCAGAGTGCTTAATGCAACAAAATTTAAACAAAAATTTTTTTAATGAAATATTAAGTAAAAATGCAAAAAATCTCTATATATATATATTTTTTTTTTCAATCATAAGTTGAAACTGCCTACGTGCACACAATCTTCAAAACAACGCAAATTCTATGAACCAGAGAGGGTTCGACTGAGCTCCAATTTATGATCCCCCTGCAAAACATTCATAAACACTCCTCTAGCTACAACCAGTGAACAACTTCCCTTCACTTTCAGTTTCTAAAGCTAAATACAAATTACATGAACAAAGCTTTTTTTTTTTCCTCGAACTGTTTGCTTGTCAAACTCTATATCATCAGTTAGCTTTCCAGCGGACAACATGGTCGTTTTCAAGTCCAATATAAACAAGTTCTGAGCTGTCCTCTTAAATAATCAAATTCTGCACAATGTCTTACTACCAAACATTATGGTGTTGTTTCACCAACCTCTTGATATTTATTAACCCTTATCCTTGAGTGACCTTCAGGCCTTAATAAGCAGTTACCTATTACTAAAATCAGATTGAAATTAAATTGGAAAAAAAAAAAAACTATTCTAATTTTTTAATTGATTTTGTATATTGACCGACATGTCACAGAATTCAATTACTTAAAATGTTTGTTACTGAATTAAAATAAATTATAGTAAACTAGTGGGACCTGTGAAAATTCCACAGCAACATCTTTTATTGTAATATAATGCTGCTGGGCATTCTGTGGACGTTCAGCGCGAATGGAGATCCCACGATATTATTGTAGCCCTTTTGTTAAAACTGTAAAAGTATTTATCTAAGTAATCTGGTTAATGTAGTGTCAGAATATATCTGGTTGTTACAGTTTATCTCCAATATCCTTATAGGAGTCTGTGATATATTTCCATTGTATGGACGCCTGACATGAACAGAAACCCCATGATATCATTATACCATCTTTAAACAGAACAGATACAACCTTTGGATCCTAGCTAGAAGATAAAGATATATTTTAGTTTCACATACTCAAAAGCGATTTTTTCTTTGTTTTTTTAGATTGTGTCTTCAGTGATCATATTTATTAAAAAGGACGATAGAAGGTAATAACATACTACAAACATTAATTAGTGTATTTAGTACTAATTTAATGTTCGTAGCATGTTATCACCTATCCTCTTTTTTAATAAATAGGATCCCTCAATCGAATAATTTATAATCTGGGAACTGACACGTGCAAGTTAAAAAAGGTATTAATGTATAATTAATTTTCCGACAATAAAATTAATTTTTTTTTTTAAAACACAAAGTGGAGGGAGAGTCACTTCACAATTTCAGAGGAAATAAATAATCCTCTTTACAAGAGTTAACTCGGTCTCAAAAGATTTTGTTGAAGTACTTTTTTCCATAAAAGAAATTTAAATTAATAGAGACAATACAATGCAGAGGTGTAATGGATAAACACAAACTGAAGCACATTAAGATATAATGGCCAATTAAGCTGGAAGCTACTCAGGTGGTCGCCATGAATGCTAAAATCACAGTAAAGCAAAAAAATAAATAAAATAAAATAAAATAATTTTTATTTATATATATATATATATATATATATATATATGCTGACTTCTTTGCAGGAACATGCACCTGTGCATTCAATACAAGCCATCGTCATCCTCCAAACAAAAAACAATTGTTTATTTGGAGACTACAAGTGATATCTGCTTTTAGTTGAATAGCAGATTGCAAAATAAGTTCTGCATGAAAAAAAAAAATTTATCGTTCTCCAGCCAAAATCCCCCAAGTACTGCACCTGCCTGGAAAGGAATATTGCCCCCCCCCCAAAAAAAAACATCAGTTCAACCTCACACAACTGACCGTTCTAAAGGATCAGCAAAAAACAACTGACCGCCTCAAAGTTCAACTCTCGCCCCCACTTCCAATCTCTTTAAATCTTTTTCCCCCGATTGATTCTGGCCTGCCTTAGTAGTCACCATTCGACCACCCAGATGTTAACCACTCAAGATAACATCCACATGGCCTTGGGCATCACTTTTCTCAAATAGGTCAGTCTCAGCATGACTCCCAGTTGAACGAGATCCTAATTTTACTTCAAACAAAAATATCTCTTGCTAGTTGGGTTTCAGTCAGAAACATCTTCAGTTCTGTACATTCCCCCTTTGTTTGACGAAACATCTATCACCTGCAACATTTGCTATTTGTATGCTACGCAGCACATGCTTACATTTAAAATAGTAATTGTTTTTTTGTTTTTTTTTGAGGAGGGGGGGGTCGATACGAGGTTCAATACTGTGATTATGACCCACTTGAGATTTTCAAAAGTAATGTTCATAGCAGATGGTGAACATCACAAAATCAGTCTTGGAGGAGGGAAGCTTGCGCAGATGAGTGATGTTTTAACCAATGCATTTAAGGTGAAAACATACTTAGTGACAGTGAACAAGAACAAGAGAACATGTTATTTTACAGGGAGTTTTAGGTGTGACGGTGGGTTTTGCAATAGTTTACGGCAGTTAGGAATAGTTGAGGACAATCTTGGATTAGTGGTGATTGACGATAATTAAGAATGAGACAGTTGAACGCAAGTTGCAGCTGGAACCAGATCGAGAATGAAGAGATGAACTGATCAACTAACAAACTCAACCTCAACAGAAAAACTAAAATAGACAGAGGTTATTGTCCACCATGGTGTCACACATGCACTGACGTACCGTTGCAATCAAAAATAGGAAATGAATATCCGACTCAGCATTGTTGTTTTTTTTTTTTAAGTGCAAATGAAATGCATTTATTCACTGTTCTTCCAAAACAATGCATTTCATTAGATTTCCAAAGTTTTTCTCATCGCCATTTCACGTGGCTCCAGCCAGCACTTTCTTACCTTCAGTATGACACTTGCTCCTTACGCTGGTGCTTGCCAGCACTTTCTTGCCCAAATATTTACACATCTATCTTCTCCGACATGCACTTTGCTTCTCTCGACCACATGGTGTATTTTTCTCTCCTTTTGTGACGCACGTGCTTTAACGGCTGCTACTGCTAATATTTTCACTAGCCAGCTATCCTTCGGCTGCTGCTGTTTTCACCTGCGCCCATATGCGCTCTGTTACACCAAGAGCAGAACTAATATTTGCAGAGGTAGTTACCAAGGTGTGGTAGACGACAACACAGCCAGAAAAGATGAGGATCTACTATGAATTAGAGACCAGGGACACTGAACTAGGGAGTTGAATAGCGAGATGTCAGTTCCTATTACATTTAAGCTTCTAGCACAGTCAAGGAAGTAAGAAACAGGGAGGGAATTCCAAAGCTTAAGAATTAGAAAGAAACTATTAGAGTAGAAGGCTCTCTGGAGGAGCTGCACAGTGAAGGCATGGAATTTTGCTGCTTGCACAATTAGTTGGAGTTGTTAACGTCAATGGGGCAAGGGTTAGAGTTTGGATGTATGAGATTGGAAAATTGTTTTTTTGACCCTGTCCAATTAAATAGTGGTTAATAAACAAACCCAGATGTGGCAACAATACTCAATGCATGGGTTAATGGTGGCTTTGTAGAGAAAGAATGTGTGACAGAGAGAGACAGAGAGAGACAGAGAGAGACAGAGAGAGAGAGAGAGAAGGAGGTGGCGTATATAACAGTCAATATATCAAAGAAACAGGCTAGGAAAAAAAACAAAAAACTGATGCACTTTTTTTTAACAAAAGCCTATATGGTATTTTCTAGGTACAGACAAAAATGGACGAATAAAGATGAGGGGGGGGCATAGTTTTGAAAGCTGATTTATCATAATTTTTGATTGTATTTGAAAGATTAAAGACTAAAGTTAATTTCCAAAAGGAAAAAAATATTTGTACACGAGAAAAAAAGTTATAAAAAAATGTTTTCATGGCAAGCTAACCAATTCAGCTAAATTTTGAAGTTAAATAAATTCCTTGTAAAAATCCTTTAAAAGATAATTAGTTTTCTGGGTCTATTTCAAAGACAATTAGTAAAGTCCTAAGACATTGAATTGAATAAAAAAAAAATAAAAAATTAAAAAACACTTTCTTTGTACAAAAAAGTAGCTAAGTAAGCCTAAAAAAATTAGGGGTTTTGCCAATTCCAAAATCGCAACAAACTAAAATTCTGTAAACACGGATTATATGGAAGCCCAAAATTTCAGCCAGTCAAAAGGCTGGTTAAAAATGACGTCATGTAATTAAAAGTAGGTAGGGGGTAATAGTATTTTCTTTTTTCTCTCCAAGATGTGCATCCGTACATTCCTATCCTGAACGTTTGTCTAATTTTTACGATTTTTTAATTTAATTATTTTTCTATGTTTCTATTTTTAAATTAATTTTTTTTTTTAATTATTGTTCAAGATTATATAAAAATTATGTTACGCCGAAAGTTTCCCATTCATGCAAGCAAGAAAATATTAAAATCTTACATATAAAAATTATGCAAAACCTGTAATTTAAAAAAAAAAAAAGTAGAAATATTTTTTGCTATTGTAATTTCTTGTGTGAAAATATTAAATAAACAATGCTTAATTCACTGATAATATCGGTAGTTCAAGAAATTAATGAATGTGATATAACTCAAAGAAAAATTAATACGGACTTTAGGGGCTTTTTTCGTAATGTCCCTGTAAACATGATTTTTTTTTTCTTAATTGTTATAATCTACAATGCTTTATTTTCATAAAAAAAAAAAATAAATAAATTCATTCACATTTTTTTTTTATTTACTACTGAAAACCATAACTTTAGTAAAGGTAATTTTGTTTAAACAAAATACATTTCCACTAAGATTTAAATAAAAATGGGCTCAATATATTTCATGATCGTTATTTGATAAATATTGAAAATTTCATTAAAATTAGTTAAAAATTCACCAAAAATCGGGAAATTAAGTAAAGGGAGGGGTCAAAATGTTTATACATTTTACGCATCGACATTCATTTTGCACGTACCTAGTATTTTCAACATATTTTTAAAAAAAACATTTAAACCATTCATTTCTCCTTCTCAAGTCACGTGCGACTATCTCTGCTGTGGTGTCACTTCACACAGACGGCTTGGTCATTTGCATATCTTTATGCAGCTGCTGTTGCTACCAGCGTCCGCGGCTCTGTTCCTGAGTGGAGGAAGAGAGAAGTTTTAAAAGAGAGAAATTGTACGCTTTCTAAATCTTATTTTGTTGGCAATGCCAGGTAACCATGTTAGTCATAAATGCTTGGTGAGCAAAATCTTATAAATTAAAATAGATTTTTATTGACCATTAAGAATCCGTCTTTATTTGTCTCCCCATGAGGACAAAATTAGACAAGTTTCTTTTTTTTTTTTTTTTTCTTTTTCTTTTCCTCGAAAGTATATGCGTGGCCACCCTTACCTTGGATGTGAACAAAAATAGCCTATATAGTCCTGTGGGCATACCCTTCTGCATGAAGTTATTTATTTCTCTCCTATAATAAGAAATGTGACAAGGGTCAGAAAGTAGGATTGAAAAGTCAGAGCCTCCAAGAAAGAGCACTATGGCCCTACAAAAGATGACTGGGCAGTACTCCCCAGTAAAGGTGCCTCAGGCAATTAGCAGTAAACTAACCCCTTCTCAAAGAAGGATAAAGCTGAGAACTGCACAGGATTAGTATCATACCGCCATCTACAGGGAAAAATTTATTACAGAGGTATAGTTTAGACTTAGTTTTGGTACCAAGGGAAAATATCCCTAGCAAAATTGAATGAAGGTGGCTCGGGTAATAAACCATTCATTGCCTCAAAATGAAGAGGGTGCCTGGAAGGATACATTTTAATCATAACATGACTTGCAGGAGTTGATTAATATTTAATTAGGTACAATGAATGGAATTTGTGGAGGCAGACTACGTTCTAACAGCTTCACAATCTGAAATTATAAACAGATGAATAAAAAGATATATAGCCGAGTTTTTAACAGTCTTAATCACATTGTGCATCTTTCAAATAAAGTTCTTTGTCACAATAAACAGAGACTTACAACACATTCACCACCTAACAATGTTTGGATGAAAACATTTTCAGAGTTTTTGTTTTTAATTACTTTCATTGGATCCAAGTTTTTTTTCTTAATTTCACATAAAAATGCCACTAAAAAGTTGTGGATCAACTTAGGCCAAATAATTCAATCATTGATGATCACTAGGGCTGTGACAACAGAATATTCTTTTCATTGTTTTGACTCTTGAGTATATATCCGTCAATATATTATGTTTTTATATAGACTGATGTGGTTCTCAGTTGATTAGCCGAGTCTGTGTCGGATATATACTCAAGAGTCAAAACAATGAAAAGAATATGCTGTTGTCCCAGCCCTAGTGATCACACATTAACTTATTCAAGCCATTGCTGCCCCTCCCTATAATAGGAAATAGACAATGCTAGTTGAGTTGATGACCTTGGCCTAATTACATTTCACGATTTCTTGTTCATTTCATTTCAATATGGTCTTTAAACATAAGAATATTCGTAAACTGATTTTTTTTTTTTTTAACAAATTTTACAATTTTTTTAAAATGTGTTTATTTAAAGGCATTTTCATAGACATGCCGAATAAATATTTGGAAAAAAATATGTACACAAATATATATTTGAAAATAAAACAGTTTCCAAATATTCTTATTTATTATATTTAAAAGCATAGTGTTCCTAAAAAAAAGTTGGGCAAAAATGAAAAGTTAATACACGCGATTGGCCAATCATCTCATTAAAAACTGAGAAGTTGACTTTTATCAAAGACGTGGCTCAGTGTTAATTGTATTTAAAAAGATAGAAAAGCTTATCTTTTCCCAAAAATGCAATATTTTATATCATAAAGGGTGTGGATGTTTCTAAACAGATAAAAGAAAGATTGAAGAAAATAAAAATACAAATTAAATTTTTTTAATATTTTTTTTTTTTTTTTTATTTCTATAAAAATTTTCATCTCCTTGAAAAAGGATATAGAAAGTTTTTTTTTTTCTTAAAAAGAAAGAAAAAGAAAACAAATCATTTAAACATTCATACAAAAAAAAAAAAAAAAGGTATGAGGTTGATGGGTTTTTTTTTTTTTTGATAGCTGAAATGAAAGATGCCCAGATTTATCACACTGAAGAGTAAGGTTGATTGAAAAAAATAAAAATAAAAAATAAAAGGGAGGTGGGACTTTGGATGCGTATTCACCTTCAACAGTCCCTCTGCCAGAGATATGTCAATGCGCACACTCATACAAATGTAGTCATTTTTCTCTTCTCTGGGTTTAAAATTCGTCTTCAGTCAAAAAAAGATTTTCATCTAATAATCAAAAGGTGAGTTTATTTTTTTTGTGTGCCCTATTTTTTTTTTTTTTTTTTTTTTTTTTTCAATAATTCCAGACCTCATACTGCCATCAGAATAGAGGAGTAATATATGCAAAGAAACTATTCAACACTCTTTTGTAATCATATTTTAATGCAATAAGCAAATTTCAAAAGTTAAGTTTTTAATAAAGATTTATAAAAAAAAATGTTTACTGCTTATAAAAATCAATTTAACAAATTTTAAAACGTTTGAAAATTAGAAAATTTTTAATCCCAAATATTTTCCATCATTTGTAAAATATTCACATTTTACTCAATTTTTTTTTTTTTTCTCTATCAATCTGCCATTCTCTACTGTCTGTTATCACATAACACTTCGTTTAAGAGGTTGCCTCTACATAGACTCCTTAGCTCCACCAGCGATTCATACAATAATTTGCATTTGAAGTGGGGGAAGGGGGTCTATTAGTAGAAACTAAATTTTCACAAACTTCTGCAGAAGTCTTTTCAAAAACAAATAACCTTCCTCAAACAAATTTATTCATATAAATTGGTTAGAATTTCTCAAAATCATTTTTTTTTTTTTTTAATTTATTTGTTTTTTTGGCAAATACCTATTTTCATACTGAATAAAAACATTAAAAATTAAACAATTTTATCTTTGTTTGTTTTTCTTACACTCTTGATTTGACCGTGACTAATACATAATTTCTACCGACCTATGGGTGATTTCAGAGTAATAAAGGGAGAGAACTATGGTGACACAGATGACATAAACAGACAAACCGGATGTGTCACGTTCGAAGCCAGCCAACTTCATAGCATTACTTCCACTTATGAAAGTTAACAACGTTCACACGGTCCATTCTACGAGTACCCAAATCCATAATCAGGGGAAGCCAATGCCAACAAAAGAATCAAGTCGTATTAGATTGATTCAAAATTTCAAGATGATTAAACACTACAAATGGAGACTATTACTAATATATGTAAAAATTCTTTGAACTTTATGATTTAAAAAGCAATATGTTGAAAATAGTTATTTAAGAATTCAGTAAAAAAAAAAAAAAAAAAAAATTTAAATACAGAAAAATCTTTAAATAGTCAATGTTGTACTCCAAAAATCACGTAAATTGATTGGATATCTTTTTATTATGAAAATTATTTTTAAACGATTTTTAACGAATAATATGAATTATAAGATTGTTCTTGCAAGTTTAAATTATTGTGGACTTATCTAAACTTTAAAAACATTTTCTTTTCAATCTGGTGATACTAGTCTGTTTTTGCTTACTCATAAAATTGCATTTTCTTAAAAGTGAAAATTATAATTATTGATCAGTTTGTGATTTTTGGAATATGACATTTTCATTCTGTGATGGATATATACAAAGATTTTTTTTTGTATTTTTAGTTTTTAATTCGTTTGAATTCAAAATAGGAACCGATTATTCTAATCTGCTAAATGATTTAAGTTGGCTGCCATTATTATTGAAGGGTAATTTTTTTTTGCAAGAGATTTGAAGTAATAATGAAAATGGTTTAGACTTGAAATGTGATTTCTAAAATAAAAGAACCGACGAATTATGAATTCCCTCTCTAACACTTTAATGCAAGAATTTTTTTCTTTTTAAATGGGCTGACTTAAAAAAAAAATTATTTTCAAGAGGCACAAGTGCAATAAATGGAAGCAAATTTTATTAGCTCGCAACAAACATGGAAAGAAAAAGAGGGAATGTTACCTTATGATTGGTGCAAAAAAAAAAAAAAAAAAAAAAGTTATAAAATAAAAAGGAAAAAACAAAAGAAAAATTATTTACAGGTTTTGAAAAAAAAAAAAAAAAATGGTTAAAAACGATAAAAAAACTTAACGATTAAAAAATACTTTAAAATATCAAGATGGCTCAAGTTATTAATCTTTCATTTTCACTTCTGTAAATTTCATGCATCTAATACTTCAAATCAAATTAATGCTTAATTTTCAGATTTACCTAAAAATACTTGTTTTCTAACCATTCACACCAACTCTTTACAAATACAGTTTTCAAGTATATTGTTAATCTTTTAATCTAATATATAAAACTGTCGCTCAGATTTCAAGTTAGACCTAAATAGCATTAAAACAGATTCTGAGTACTTTTTATTTGTTATTGTACCATAATTTATTACAGTCAAACATATTTCGATTTATGTTATTCAAACAAATATATACTTACTCAAATTTGGCAATATGGTAATTCACCTTCAAAGAAAACTTTTGAAGCGAATGAATCTTGGGAAACCTCGAATTGTACAGTTAGTATCGAATAAAATGGAGATCAATCAAATCAATTCAAGGCTCAGATAAATTTATACTTCTAAAAGTGTTAAACAATCCTAATGATTGATATGAAATTAAGATATTGATTAAAAAAATTCAAAACAATTTCTTTTAATTAAAAAAATAGTCAAGTTAAATTTTTCTTTAACTGTTTCTATTTAAAAAAATTTTTTATTATTATTCTCTCCTTTAAGTCATTTTTTTTTTAATGTTAATAAAAAAATAGCTTCCAGGAATAATTTTGATATAAATCGAATATTTTTATTTTTTAAATTTTTGTATTTAATTTTAGTTATGACCATAACCTTACTAAAATAATTTAAAAAAAAAAAAAAAAACGATTTATTAACTATCATTGAAATATGTTGTAAATATTTACATTTTTATCCATAAACCTTTCTAAGGCCTGTTAAAAATGTTTCGTACAGAGTTTTACTAAAAAATATTTTTTTAAAGAAACAAAATCAACATCAGAAAAAAAAGGCAATAACAAGCATCAATTTAAATTAAGAGAGGGAAGAGGGAGTTCATCATTCTGACCAGATCAATATTTCCCTCCTCGTCACAACCGCCATATTTCTTTCTATATGCGATATGTTCACATCAACAAAGTAGATGTATCGGCTTTACCTTTGATGAAACAAAAGATCCCTTAAACTGACAGGAAAGAAAAAGCAAAAACAGATAATAAAAGGGCATCAATAATACTAACCCTTTTATTTGAAAACTATGAAGGAGGCCAATTTATCAACCATATTTGTTTGTCAAATAGAAAGTCATTTAAAGCTTAGGTGTTAATAGAATATTTTTTACTTAATATCTAAAAATAAAAACCAAACTAGCAATTAGACATTAGAATCTATATAAAATTGTTTTACCTTAAAAAATTTTTTAAAACTTAACCTTGAAACTGGTTTGAAAAATTTTTTTTTTTAAAGATTGAGAATTTATATTATCAAAACTCCTATTCTCATTTTGGTAGTGATTTCCACATTTCAGTTCAACCTCTTAACTTCCGAAAAGATGTACATCAAGAAGTGCTAAAGTCGGCTGAAACAAAAACAACCAAGATGAGAATCGTAGTTTTAGAAATAGAAATGTAAACATGGGAGAAAGTTTGACAGGACATAAATATATTTTTTTCAAGAAAAATCAATCCTAAAATAAAGAGCAACATTCTTTAAGTGTTATCCTGCAAAAATCATTTAAAAAAAAAAAAAAAAAAAAAAAAAAAGGTTCTTGTCCAGATTTGCCCCTATATTAAAAAAGATATGTATGATGTACGCCCTCGTGGTGTATTACAAAAATTCTGTAAATTGATAAATTAAAGTTTTATTTTTATAAAGAAAATAATTTTTAAACGATTGATGAGAAACAAATCTCAAGTTTGATTTTTTTTTTTTTTTTAATCGTTTTCAAAATGGCGGACAAAACCATTCTTCAGTTATTCATAAAATTTTATTTCCTTATTTAAAAAGAAATTTGATCAATTTAAATGATTTTTGAAATATTACATTGGTACGAATATCATAGATTTTTCTTTTAATATAGGGGAATTCAAGACAAGAACTCAAAATGACATACTATCAATATAGAAAAACTTTTGGAGAAAAAAGACAGAAATAGGAGTGGATAAACTTAATCAGAAGCTATATCAAATTTAAAACACAGGCTTAACAATTTCACAATTATTGTTAGCCTACTAATGACTACAAACAAGGAAACAAAATCAAAACACTACAAAATACAAGTTATGAAAATAAAAAAACTTGCATTCTTAATGTTAAATGTTTCCAAAAAGAAAAGAGGGGATGAGTGCAAATCATTGGCTGCTGCTGCTGAGTTACAAAATGAGAGGCGGGCAAAAAGTAACACCAGTGAAGACATGTAGAGTTACTTGTTAATTTTCTTATACATGATCCCGGGCAACAGTGGATAGCCCTGCTAGTTCTTTTTTAAACTAGCAAGTTAATTTTAATGACAGCAGAAGTGAAATAACATTAAATATAACATGATTTTATACAATTAAATCATCCACTTAAGTCTTAAAAAAAAAAAAAAAAAAAAAAAAAAATCCTTTGGTTGACAATCTTTGTAGAAAACGAAACTGAATCAGGCCATCAGACAAATGTCTCAATGAATGTTTAGACAGGATACAATAAAGAATTCCTAACCTAGTAAGCTGCACACTGTCTGTCAAGCTCTAATCCTGTCACATCACAGCAAAATTGCATCCTTGTGCTTGTTTTATAAATACTTCTGAATGCGCTCTGATGAACATACTACACATACTCTCAACAACAAAAATACTCCCAATCTACCTGCTAAATCACAACTAGATGTTGGAAGATTTTTTACTTTGATAGCTTCTTTGATCAGCAGACTTTACCTTGGGAATTCCCTTCCTGCTCCATTTCCGACAGCATTGACATGAAGAAATATAAATGTAAGGTGAACAAACCATCTTACTGCTTATCTATAAATCTGGACACTATCACAGAAATCCTTATGTTTCAGTGGCGATATGCCCTGTTTTGGGTGAACAAAATTTTAACTTACAAAAGAATGTGTATATAACAGTTATTTTACTCCACAGCTAATCACTACAAAGATGATTCCTGAAAAACACTACGAAAATAAATCTGATCAAGCCCATCGACAAATTCAATGAATTTCTCAATTTTATTGTTTCGTTCAATTTCACTTCAAATGTTTCTCAGCTGATGAATGTTAGACTTTCTTTTATTTTTTTTTTTATTATTTAGTGTCAAACTCCAAGCTCTATGCCATTGCTGCATCGTTGTGCCAGTTTTACAAGTACTTTGATGAAATGTGTTGATGAACATACTCCAGACTAACATTACAAGCAGCAAAATCCCACCCCTTCACTGTTGAGGTCCATAAATGCTAGAAAGCCTTCTTTAGTAGTCATTTCCCTCGGTCTGCTTGACTTTGGAATTTCTTGCCTACTTCCCACTTCCCTAGCTTTACTAAACTGCTGAAGTTTAAATGTAATGTGAACAAACATTTTGTTGCTTAACACCCCCACAGTGTCTTGTTGGATACAATCTCAAATTGTAGCCCCTTACGTTCTAACTAATATGTTAAGCAATTACTTTTTTCTAAGATTGATTTAATGGGTTTTGGGATTCCGAATCCAAAGCAGCAATCACCATAGATGGGTTGAACCGAGGAAATTTCATGAGACTATCAAATTCATAAGTAGTCCCCAGTATATTCCAGTCAGTGGAGATGACGAGACTAGGGTTTTGCAGGGAAGTGTCGACATCATCCTACATACAGCACCTAGTATTCCCAAATGATCACCTATCTGGTACTAATTAGGCTTCAATAAAGAGTATTCCGTCAACTCGCCAATGGAAATTCCCAAAAGAACAAGCCGAGCATGTGGGGTCCCCCGCAATGAGTGAAAAACTTACTTTCATCATGACTAATGTTCATGCAAAATTTCAAAGGAATCCAAGGCATGGTTAATGAGAAAAGTGCAAATGGAATGAATAACTAGGTCCAATCCTTCCTTTGTCGGAGGACCAATATCCTGAAGTACTGGCTTGGAAAGTGGTTGAAAAATCCTATTGATCAAACAATGAAATCCTAAAATTTATCAGGTGAATATTTGCCAAAGACACTGTTTCATCAAGAGCAAGGGATGAAAAAAAACTATTTTACATGACACAATACGAACAATGCATGATGCATCCAAGATGTTATTTTTATGATGTTAAAGCTTGCTTGAAATTTAAAGCAAAATGGCAATATCACAGACTTATCTAAAGCTACCAACTGTAGTTGGCATTTGCTAAAACTATCATTGTTGCAATTGAGACAAAATTTTCAACTCGCAACATGTGGTGTGATGCCATCAAAACATTATAGCCAAACAAAATAGCACATCATGTACTGACCCCTGAAAAAAAATTACGCAGCTGTTTAAAGACAAGAGAAAGTTTAGGATTAAGAAGACTGATAGTATTGATCATACACAAAACAAATTATCTTTCATATCTTAGTATTAATGTCTTTCTATCCTTACAGAATAAGATTGCTAGAACGATTTTCATTGGTTGATTTTTTTAGCATCCATGTCACATCTAGACTGCTTGGGGGAGAAAGAGGAGGGGAGGTGACAAGCAATGTTAAATGTGATGTATTTAATTTAATACGTAAGAAAAAGAGTTTGAAGTTAAATGAGAATTTGATGAGAAACAAATAACAATGTCCAAATTAATAATAGGGTGGGTGTTCATACCTCTGTAGGAATGATACAATCAGAAGCAATTTTCAGTTAAGCGTAATAAAATGTTTCTTTTTGTTTCTACCCCAAACGAGGCATATATTGCCAGCAACATTCATCATTGCTGGATTCAACCATCTTTCTTCAAAGGGGAAGTTTCATAGGAATATCAAATTCACAAGCAGTCCCCGGTGGTATGTCTATCCCCATCAGTGGAGATAACATTTTTGCAGTTCTTGTAGAGAGGTGTCAAAGTCCTACATAAAGCGTCTGGTATTCCCAAATGGTTACCCAACTAGTACTGGACAAGGTTAACATATCTTAGCTTTGGTGATCTAACAAAAACTGGTGTAACAATGCGAGTAAAAACAAGGCATAATACCACTTAGTATTAATATTTTCCTATCTTGAAAGATTTTAAATACAGGTAGGATTGCTAGAACGATTTTCATTGGTCAATTTTTGAGCGTCCATGTCACATATAGACTATTTTGGGAGGAAAGGGGGGAGTATTTAGTTTGCAATGTTTCTGTGCAGAGTATGGGTTGCATTCAAAAAGAGTGGCTGGTGGTACAAGCCAAATGATTTAAAACCTAAAACTTAGTATGAAACCAGACGATTGACTTCATAGGATCTTATAAAGATGCATGTTATAATAGTATAGAAATCAACAATGCTTGTTTATGTTGGTAATCCTTTAAACCAACGCATTTCAGGTGAAAACATTACATATTCACAGGTCATAGCAAAATTAGTAAAAATTCCAAAAATTATGAAAAATGATCTAGAAGAAAAATAATTGCACGTAAAAATAGGATTTATCGAATTATCAAGTTTTATCGTATGTTTTAATGTGAAAGAGTTGAGTGACCAATTCAGTATGACAAACTGACTTATCTCCCTAGACTCATATTAAGGGTTCACCATCGTTTAAACACAAAACGCCAGAATGTAAGTGTGGCTGATGTTTTTAAGTAAAAATATAGTACATCTGGATCATTTTGGGGGAATTTTTGTAATTTATACTAATTTCACCATAACACATAAGTATGTAATGTTTTCACCTGAAATGCATTGGTTTAAAAGGTCACCAATGTAAACAAGCAACCATGTAAAGGAGGGAGGAGAAGAATGAATTCTCATAGAAGAGTTATCGGCAGACTTGAAGAATCTTGCTTCTCCCTTCATTTTTTTTTTTTTGTTTTCATCTTTTTTATAATTTTTTCAGCAGATTATTATCAAATAGACACTAGCCTACTAGATTATCAAAAATAAAAAATGAAAAAAAAGTCAATATGTAAACATTTGTAAGGGATGCTCAGTTTCTAATGCAACATTAAAGTCAATCCATTTTAAAAACAACACTAGCAGTTCAGCCCGGCTTTGCTCAGGCTCCATGTACTGTTCAAAACTTTATATGCATATGTATATATTAAAAAGTGTGCATATGTATGGTAATGCCTTTCTATATAATAGGCTTCCTTAACTGCCATAGAGAAAAGTTTGTAGAGACCATAGAGGTCAAATTTTTTTACCCATGTCCAAGTAACCTACACCTAAAATTTCCAGTGTTTAGACCAAAAATTGGCAGAGGAGTTGGTCAACTTTAAACTGACCTCTTGCCAGCCAAATTTTTGTCCAAAACCGATTCATTTTTCTCCTCCCACTTCCCCCCTTTTTTTTAAGACCCACTTTGGCAACTATTCATTCGCAATAGCTCATATGCAAATATCAGTCCTTTTCTTTGGGTCAGACTTGCTGCATGTCTGAATACCCTTTATGTAAAATTTCAAATGTTTAGACCTAAAATTGACTCAATAGTTTGCTAGAGATCAAAGGTCAAATCTTTTGAACTTTGACCCCTTGGAAGCCAAATTTTCAGGAAAAAAAAAAAAAAAAAAAAAAAAAAAAAAAAACGATTAAAAAGCTTGCTGTATATTTGAATATACTTTATGTAAAATTTCAAATGTTTAGACCAAAAATTGGCTGAATAATTTGGTAGAGACCACAGAGGTCAATTTTTTAAACTTTGACCCTAATTATGGCCCCTTAACATTTGTTTTGGGCTCAAAGCAAATTATAAAGTTTGATCCATGTCCAAGTAACCTATATCTAAAATTTCAAGTGTTTAGACCCAAAATTGGAGGAGTTTGGTAGAGTTCTCAAAGGTCAAATCGTTGAACTTTGACACTTAAATGACCAAATTTCTGGCCGAAAACCAATTAAGATTTTCCCAAATCTCAATACCCCTTATGTCAAATCTCGAGTCTGTAGACCAAAAATTGATAGTTATTTGGTAGAGAAATGTACACAGACATAGATTTTCATTTTTATATGTAGATTTTTAAGCCAAATTTTGCAAATTCAGCCTTTTTTTGGGGATTATTTTAAAACGTGAAATAAAAAAAAAAAAAAAAGCTAAATTCACTAAATTTGGCCTAAAAAGTGGTTCTAAAATGGGTGATCGATTTACTGACACATTGCATTAGAAACTGAGGAACCCCTACAAATATTTAAATATTGGCATTTCTTTTTTTTTTTTTTTTTTTTTAAATTCTTTGATAATCTGGTAGATTAGTGTCCATTCGATAATAATCTGCTGAAAATTGGAAAAAAGATGAAAATAAGAAAGTAGAGGGGGGAGGGCAAGATCCTTTAGGTCCACTGAGCTATCTTATGCACCATTTTAATGTGAAAGACATTTTGTTTCTAAATTGCAGCAAGTGCATGAAAGACTTCACTTATTATACACTTGATTGAAACGTGGTTGAAAATTGAAATTAAAAAATGCGAGAAAATATAAGTTTAATTTTTGCTTGCTTTAAATGTCTAACTGCAGCATGCAGATGTGAAAAAAAAATTTTGTTATTAATACAAAAATAAAACTTTTTATTAAATAACAAATCAAAATTTGTTGCTTGTGCAGAATAGTGATTCTTGAAAGGAAAGCATTTCAAACTCATTTCCACATTAAAAACATGACAAAACCATAAATCAATAAATTCAATAAATTTTATTATTACTTCTATTCTTCTACTGGATCATTTTATATTGAATTTATAATTTCAACATTACATGCAAGTATTTATGTTTTCACCTGAAACACATTGGTTTCAAAATTCACTATTCTGCATAAGAACTTCAAATTTTTTTATCCATCATGAATCAATTTTTGTGAAAGGCACTTTTTTTTTGTGCGAACACAAAAGATTAAAATTTCTATTTTATCAAAAAAAAAAAAAAAAAAAAAAAATTAAAGTAAAAAACAAAAAATTGGAAAGATTCGATGAGTAAAACTAAATTATTCTAACTGAAAAATCTTCATGTAAAGAGAGATGCAACTCAAAAGAGGAGAAAACAAAACATTTAGAAATGTATAGATTATCTTACAAGTTACTGCTGGGCAAGTCTTATTAAAGTCATTAAAAGAAAGTTTTTAAAATATTAGAATTCCCTCTATATTAAATAAAGAAAAATCTGTATGTATCCATGATGAAAGAAAAATATATTTAACAAAAATCACAAATCAATCAAGTAGTTTTATTTAAAAAAAAAAATAATTCAAATTTTATGAAGAGCAGCTGTCTGCTCTGCTGTCTAAAAAAAAAAATAAAAAAAAAAGGGGGGGGCAGAGGTGGGGGCATAATTCAACAATAAAAGAAATAAAAATTCAAACTTTTGATTTATGTTGTAATACCTCTTTAATCTCAATGCAATATCTCCCATTAATCACTTAATGATTTACTTTATAAAAGTAAAACTACTTTATCAATTTACTTGATTTTTGAAGTATGATATTTTCAAAACAGGTATGTGCATAATACAATTTTTTTTATTATATAATATAGAGGGATTTCGACATCCTACAAAATGATTCTTGAAGGCAGATTTTTCTGTAGCAAAAAAAAAACATTTTTTTTTCTATTAGTGGAAATAAAATGGAATCAAAATTAAAATCAAAATGGCCTTGAACCAGAATAAAATTAAGCCTAGTTATTTACATACAAGTAGCAAATGTGTTATGCATTCTTTGGAAAGAAATGTAAAGAAATGAACTTTTAACAAAAAAAGTAAAACAAAGTTAAGGCAAATGAAAGAAAAAAACGGAATGGCAAGTTTCAGAGTTTGATAAAACAAAACATCGTTTTTATCAGAAAAATTTTGCTAAAAAGGTGGAGGACCGATATGAGTAAATGAAAATGGATGAGAGAAAATAAATTTTAAAAAAATGGAGGGAAAGGGGGCTTATTATTCAAGCATTAACAAATGATTCAAAAATGTTCATTGAAATGAGGGCAGAGAATTTTGTTTAATATTGAACATCTTTTTATAAGGTTAATATTGTTTAATCACCACCCCCTCCCCAATTTTTATTAAGTTTCCTAGGTCAAGAATTTATTAAATTTAAAAACAATTTTTTTTTTTTTTTTAATCCAACAAATCTATACTGAAAAGTAAATTCTATAACTTCAATTATTTAAAAATTGAAATTAAGAAAAAAAAATAAAGTTGGGTTAGAAGTAATTAACACAAGTGAAAAACAAAATGTTACAAGAAAAAAAAAAAAAAAAAAAAAAATTTTAAATCTAGCCCAATATGCCAGAAAACAAGAGTTGGGCAAATTTTAGCATTTTCTTTTTTAGTATATTTTGTTTTGGATTTATGAAAGGAAGCAATTTTTTTTTCTTTTTAAATCAAGCTTGTTTCTTCCTTCCTCTGCGGATGGGGAGAAAGAAAAAAAAAATAATTATGTCATGTTGGTCTGTGTGTCTGCACATCTTGATTCCAATTTTATCCAGCTTCTACTCTTCCATCGTGTGACAATTGTCACATTCTATCTTACCAGGCTTTCACCCCCCACCCCACCCAACACACATTTTCTTCCCCCCACCCCCCTTTTTTGTTTTTAAGACCCACTTTGGCAACTATTAATTCGCAATAGCTCATATGCAAATATCAGTCCTTTTCTTCGAGTCAGACTGAAATATTTTTATACAAAGATTACACCACAACCAGAAGGAGTCCATTTTTGTTTTGTGTTTTTTTTTATATCACTTTAGATGGTTAAAATCTGTACAGAACACACATGGGTAAAAATTATTAACAAAACAGAACAGGTGAGGAAGGAAGGAAGGATATCACCTGATCACATGACCATGAGGAGATTCATTGATTGGTCCATAGGTTATATGGTTAGCTACTTTGTAGCAACAAAAAGGATTGTATACTCTTGCTGTATATATGTATAAAATGAGAGTTCCAGAGTCAGGCAGTGGAAGGCAAGGGGAGGTGAGGTGTTTTCTGTCCATTGGTCCTCGTTCTACTTTATTGGTCAGTAATATGCAGCAGCTGAAGAGGTACTGGCTGTGGCGCTAAGTAATGGTACATCAAAGAGATCAGAAACGCCTTCAGTGTCACCCAAGTTAAACTGGTAGTCACGGTCACTTGGGGGCGGGCTTAAGCTGAGTAAGGGCTCTAAACCTGAAATGAGAAGAAAATAATAGTATCAGGTTTACATGATAGTGTTATATATCAATCAGCAGCAATATGTTTAGAAAAATGATAAAATGGGATACTATAAAGTGGACTTTAGTCACTAAGTGCGGAGAAGGGGGGGGGGCAATAGACAAAGGAATAGGAAATGTCTTACAATAAACAATAGATAAGTAACAATGAATCTGTAGGTATTTTTAGATAGAGCCTTTTAGATTTGACAATGACAATAGAAACCTAAAGATAAAAAAGGGAAAACAGCTTCCAGTAGCCGGTGTGGGGTGGGGGTGACCTCAGATATCAACGCAGAGAAGACAGTTGATAACAGGATGCCGTTTACAACAGATGCGAGTTGATAGCGACAACAGTTGGACAGTTTTTAGAGTTGACTGCGAAACAGAAATAGAGACGAATTGTGACAGACAAACGTAACATCGATAGAACAGGGAGAAGACACACTCACAAGTTCAACCGTCAAATATATGTGAAACATTGGCGTTTGTGTTTTTCCTTTCTTTGTTCCCCGATTTATAATATTTCTACTTTGTGAAACCATGTTTGTTCCCCTCGACAGTCGCTAGCGAGAAAACGATGATCCGGCCAAAGGAAACAGTGGACGAAAAATCCACGACACACGACGTTGGGAGTTGGCAATCTGTTAGGGCCACACACGGCTGTTCATAAAAATACAAAAGGTTATTTGGGTATTAGGGTCAACTGATGAGTTATTCGTCTGTTGGAATGATAAAGATCATTTGATCAACTTAGGGATAAAGGATGATACATACTGAGAGTTTATTAGAAGTGAAGCTGGTTTGTGTAGAGCCAGCCTCACGCGTTCATTCTTTTGAAGATGAATCAACCATTTTTAATTATCATTACCTTTACATTCCTGACATATTGTTTTGTATTTTTTTATGCAGTTACCCCATTCCCAATCATTCCTTCTGCCTTTATTAGACCATATTTTCCCTGTACCAAAACTGCCCAATTACCCTGTTACCATATAGCAGCATCTTAACACTACTCATCCACCCATTTCACTAGCCTCATCCAGCATAAAGAATAGGGCAGGGTTGAGACAGCTGAAGGTCAGGTGGAATGCGGGAACTGCCGGAAGTGTCAATGTCCTATATAGCACCTGGTATTCCCAAAGAGTCATTCATCTGGTACTGGGAAGGCTGAACATTGCTTAATTTTGGTGATCTAACGAGAATCAGTGTGTCAACGAGATTATGGCGTATATTATCATCTGATGCAGGATAGCCGATTTAATAATTTAATCATGTGATATGAAAAGAGTTTGAAGTTAAAGGAGAATTTGATGAGAGAAATAAGATTAGGTTATCTTTCAGATGCAAGGTTCATTGTTTACTTCCGGTTTTAACGATGTAAGATTCCGTTGTACGGAAGACCAAATCGGCCAAAATGTCTATGATGTTTTTATTGGCGCTTTTCTTCGTATTTTTGATAACATTTTTTTGCGCCATTTACAAGTTCTTTTTACAAATAATTTTTTTAATACTGTAAAAGTAAAATAAAGATACATTTATTAATTATACGGAAAAAGTATCTCGTAATGTTTTCACACGAGATTTTTTTCCTGTTGATTTCTCTTTTTTTTAAATATTAAAATTGATTTAAAGTGATTTTCAAGCCTTTAACATGACGGAGTTTATAATGAAAACCAAATTACCGTTAAAATTAAAATAATCTTTATTAGAAATTTGTAACAAAATAACAAAATTATAAAACTATTAGATTAAAATTGAGAACTTTTAATTAAACGTGAACATTTTATAATGAGTGTTTTCATGAAATGTATTTTTAATAATAAAAAAAGTTTACTTTTTTTACTTAAACTTCATAAAAAAACGTATCCAATATAGAATTTTACTAAAATAATTTTACTATTACAGTATTAAAAAAAGTATTTGTAAAAAAAAACTTGTAAATGGTGCAAAAAAATGTTATTAAAAAATACGAAGAAAAGCGCCAATAAAAACATCGTAGACGTATATTATCATTTAAACAGTATATCAATTTAAATATTTAAATTCAGTAAATAAATTTAAATATTTAAATTATGGCCGATTTGGTTTTCCGTACAACGGAATCTTACATCGTTACAATCGCAAGTAAACAAGGAACCTTGCATCTGAAAGATAACCTAAGATTATGTCCAAATTAATAAAAAGGTGCTTATATCTCTGAATGATCCAACCAGAAACAAATTTAGGTTAAGCAGAATTTTTTTGTACTCATATTTACTCTAACCAAAGCATATTACCATTTGGACGTAAGGAGTTACTATTTGAAACCATATCTACAGAGGCACTATCTAGGGAGTTGAAAAGCAAGATGTCTGTTCACGTTAAATTAAATTTCAAAATATGTTAGGGAAGCAGGAGACAGGGAGAGAATTTCAAAGTCTAACAGTTCAAGGAATGAAATTATTAAAGTAAGACATATCTAGAGGCTTCTATAGTAAAGGGATGGAATTTTGCTGCTTGTCAGGTTAGTCATATTAAATGAACATTATTATGGTGGTCGTTAGTCATTCTAAAAGAAAAGTATTCAACCAAGATCAGGAGATTAACATAAAAAAAAAGCATGTCTATGACCCCTCCCATCCATTCTTAAAAAATATAATTTAAAAAACTTTATCTACTCTGTCCCTTGCAGTCTTTTATACTCTCATAAAACTGCAATGCAAACAATTTTTGAAGACAAAATAAATTACATCCAGTTACATGTTAAAGTTTCTAAAGATTTTGATACATAATTTAGTTTTAGAAGTCATCATTTTTGCTGTTTTGGTTTATTTCGGGAGTCTATCAATGTCTGGTGAGATTTTATGCAAAAATGTAAATTGTAGGACAAAAATTAATTGCTTCATTTTTTTGTTTTTTAGCAGTAAAATGCTGACAGTTGTTTGAATGCGTACACCAATTCGACTGGAGAGATCAAATATACACTCATGAGAAAAAAAAAATAAATAAAATGGAGCAAGACTGAAAGAAGCAAGAAATGAATTTTTCATTATTTTTCCATGAATATTTGTTAATTTTAACTGAAAATTTCTATTTGCAGATCATTATTATTATTATAGCATATAATAAGTGGAAAAATTAATCCTAAAAATGGTAAGACCACATCTTGGCAAGGATATAAAAAAACGAATTGCAGGATTAAGGCAGTCCAAAATGACTTACAGATTTTTGATATTTTAAGAAAAGAAAATGTGAAAACATCTCTTTCGGTAGTGAAGTGAATTGGTCAAAGGTTCGAAGTCAAACGCTTGGTAAAAAGGAAATCTAGATTTGGTCGGCCTAGAGCATCCACTTTGAAGGACAACCACACGCTTAAATTAACTGTTTTGAAGGATTGAAAGAAAACTTATGTTAACCATAGCAAAGAATTCAAAACAGGGACTGGAAATTCTTTCTAGATATACAATATCTAGACGAATGAAAGAAATGGGATTTTCCTCTAAAAAGTGTGCAAAGAAGCCACTTTTATCTAAGAATATTACTGATAGAAAGATCTTTCTCAGGTTATGGCAAGAAAGATACAGACTGGTTCAGAAATGTTTTCTGGTTAGATTTTGTGTTGTTAGTGATGCTCTCGCACGGTGCAATTGAAGAACTGGAGAAAGATTTTCGCCAAGTTGCATAAAATCGGCTGTTAAATATGGGAATGGATGGATAATGGTATGCAGAACTTTTACTGCAGCAGGAGTTGGGGAACTTATTACATGTGAAAAGTCAATCAATGCAAAGGAATACAATCAAATATTAGAAACAGGACTGTTACTAAGTATCCGGAAGCTGGGAATATCCCAGAACATTTTTCAACATGATAATGCCTTTGCACACACTGCTGAAGTCACAAAAAAAATGGTTTTCTGATGATTCAATTGATGTGATATTTTGACCAGGTTAAAGCCCCGATTTAAATCCAATCGAGAATATTTGGTCCATAACATCTTGTGCATTAGCTGGAAGAACTTTTTCAAACAATGACAAACTGTGGGAAGCTATACAAAGTGAATGGAATAACATCTCCTCTTCAGTGTTCCACTTTGGTTGAGAGCATGTCTAAAAGGATTGATATTTTAAAGAAATCAAAAGGGAATGTGATTCCATCCTAAGCATTTATTAAAGTAAATGTTTTGTTCTGTGTTATTAGTCTCGTTTAAGTTTCCTTGTTCAATTGTTCTTTGTTCAATATAGCTTTTAGTGCAATAAAATTTTTTTGGCCCATTATTTTTGCTCACAAGTGTATATGGAAAAGTTAGAATTCATAGTTTTTGGTATAATTTTTTATTCTTTCGGGAAAGCCGAAAAAAGAAAAACCCAATTGCATAACAAATGAAAAATTGCTATCTATATAATATTCTCTTCCTTAGTCCATCTGTTAACTTTGAAAAAGGCCAAATACAATTTTTGAAGGCCAAACAACTTTAAAATTTAGCTTTAAAAAGGCCATTCTGGCAATCCTGAACAATATGAAAGTGATCTCCCTCTGATGTAGCATCATGTTCAAATATCATAATAATATATAATTGAATAATGATATGAGAAAGGGACTCTTAGTAATTCTGACATGCAGTGGTTCTTCATCAAAGCTAAACATTACATAGAAAAAGTAATATTCAAAAGAAAAAAAAAAGCAGAAACATGACCTGCCAAGAGGGCTGTACTGAAGGAGCAAGTTAAAGATCATTTCTTACAGTGCGATTTTATTATTTGTATTGAACTATGTAGCACAATATTACTTTCTGAATATTTATTAATACTTATTAATTTATCTTACTTGGGTCAGTTCTAAATTTAAAATACAATGAACACTAGTAATTCATATTTGCTGCATGTTATTAATCTGTCCAAAAAACTAATTTTTGGCGCTATCAAGAAAAATGTCAAAATATTTTCTAATTAAATTTTTCATTCCAAGAAATTTCCACAAGTTCTGCTCGTTACATAAATATTTTTTTAGAATTGCCAGATTTACGTATCTATAAAGGTTACATCATTTTTTTTAGATATCATTGATGGAATTTCAAAACTTTGCATTAATTTTCAATTAATTTCAGCATAAGGAGGTCAGGTTAGAAAGAAGAAAATTGTTTTGTGAAAAAAAAAAAAAAAAAAAAAAAAAATTTAATGGTTTCCATTTTTAACATTTTTTTACTTTCTAATCTTTGTTTTTTTGATAAAAAAATAGGAATTTAAAAAAAAAAATAAATAAAAAGACAAAAAAAAAACCCAAGCTTTTTTAAAATAAATAAAAAAACAGACAAGTTTAATTTCAGATCTTTAATATATTTTGGTACCATTTATCTACACCTTATACTTTCAAATTGGTTTTGTACCTCAACATACAACTCTTATTTCAAGAAATTCACTTAAACAATCTGCCATCACACCCAGTGACCACAAAAATAATCAACCAATTTTAAGATTCACAACTCTTTAAACAATCATCACTTTCAAGTCTTTTCAACCAGCATCGCTTTCACTGCCTTGTTTGAGGTGAGCCAGTGCAAATAACTACCTTCTTATATCAGTTTGCATAGTTGTTATGCAGGATACAGGAGATGTTACATTACTTACATTGGGGAAATAAGCTCTGTTCACTAGTTAAGAGAAAGATTTAAAACCAAATAGATTGCAGACAGCATTCCACTATATGCACCCTCCAAATCAAGGAGCAACAAGGGCACTGATGGAATTGGGTATCCTGATTATGCAAAAATAAAGACAAACTAAAACATACCTTCAGAGGACATAAGCTCATCAATGAGTCCACCATGAACATCTAAAAAAGAATTTTAAACATTGAGTACTAAGTTTAAAAAAAGGGCGTTAAAAATTCACAATTAAATTAAATTTTGGCCCACATAGGTCACACAATGAAGATAAAATTAATTCAAATAGTATGACAAAACCAAGTCATTTTTTTTTAATCTGCAAACTCAAAGCATCTGTAAATAAAAGAATTGGCAAAGCAGACAGCATATTTGACAAATTATAAGAACGTTTGCAGAAAAAAACGTGCATCCATTTGTTACAAGTGCAAAATGATACGAAGCTATTGTACTATCCTTACTGTTGCATGACATTTAGACAATCACACAGAAGCATTAAATCTATAGTGTTGGGACGATTACTCTGAATCAGAAAAAAAAAAAAATATATATATATGATGAAAATAATGGAAATAGTATTCTGACAAAATAAAGAAAATAAAAAGGAACAAACCGTATTATGTGTTCATCAACGTTTCATCTTTATTTCATCCAGAGGAAGTCTCGAAATAAAGACGAAACGTTGATGAACACATAATACGGTTTGTTCCTTTTTATTTCACACACACACATATATATATATATATATATATATATATATATATATATATATAGGAACTTTCTGGGATATCAGAATCAGAAAAATTTATACCTAGTTTCCAATCCTAAAACAATTTTTTTTATTCCTTAAACTTAATTTTCCATGACTCATATTGATGATGAAATGATAAGTATTATTTATTGATTTTAAACTACCAGAGAAACTAATCTATAGATCATTCCCACAAGTGTATGGGAAAGTATGTTTAGGAAAATATATGCACATATTTCATGGGTTTTGTAGTAATCACCCTCCCCACCACCACCACCACAAATCAAGAGGAAAAAAAATAATTAAATTTTAAAGAATCAGAATCGGTAATTTATCAATATCAAGAATTTAAAACAGAAATTGTTTGGGAATTGGGGAAGCTATTAAAATCGTCCCATCACTAATACAAAATTTATGCAAATAACAAATCTCAAATGGCATAAGATTAAACACATCAAAGCAGTTGTACGATTGATGGCAGCCATTTTTAAAGAATGTTTCTGAAGTGGACAAGTCATTCACAGAACTGAAGGTGCTTGTTTACATTGAGCTTTCAAGCCAAAACATTACTTACATATTACGGCAAAATTAGTATAAATTCCAAAAATTATGAAAAATAAGTACACAATGTGTTAGAAGTATTTAGAAGTTACAAAAAAAAAAAAAAATTCAACCACAATTATGCTCACCGATATCGCGTTTAAAGATGGACTCTGAATTTAAGTAAAGGGAGGTAAGTCAGTTTGTCATACTGAATTGACCACACAACTCTTCCACAGTAAAACATAAAACTATTTGATAAATTCTATTTTTACCTGTAAATTTTTTTTCTACTAGATCAATTTTTTCCCCCTAATTTTTGGAATTTATACTAATTTTGCCGTGACATGCAAATACGTAATATTTAAAATATCACTAATGTAAATTGAACACACATAGTAGTTGTTGTACCGTTGATGGCAGACATTATTAGAGAATGTCATATTCACAGAACAAAGATAGGTCATCCTTGGTAAATGCTTTACTTGCTGTTTAGCACAGAAAAGTGCAGTCGTGGTAGACCTTGAGATTCAAGTATACAGTAAAAATTACATTTACAGTAAAGCAAAATAAACCCTCAAAGATAACTTCCAAGCCAGAATACAGGCCCTCATGAAGTAGGATCATAATGTAACAAAAACCATCGGACAGTTATAGTTGCTTTAAATGACGGCAAATTAATTTAAAGAATGGTTTGTTAAGAAGCAAAATAAAAATGATTTACCAAATTCTGGCTTCACGGAATCGAAAAGGAAGTCACTTGTAAGACTGTCAGCAATGCTATGTACCGGGAATGGGTTGTTTGTCGTTGTGGCTGAAAAGGAATAAAAATGGCCATCAAAACAATTCTTCATGAATAACAAAATTATTTCTTTTTAAATAAAAAACAAATTACAAGAGAAAGCAAATAGTAGCAATTATTGATGGAACTTATGAGATACCAGCACAGTTAATCAAACAATATATCAACATCAAGTGAGGATAAGCTCCTCTCCCTAAAAAAATGCCCTCATAGTGTACCTCTCAAATAGCAACCAAGTCCAACTCCTGGCCCTCGCGTGTAGTTTAGCTACTAAGCTTGGCAAAACTGTTTCTAGTAACTGGGAGAAGGGGCAAAGGCGGTACTGGCGCCTTAAAACCAGTCACTTCAGGCAGGTGGGGGTTGTCAACATTGGATGGTAGTCCACCTAGGAGAAGGCAACTGTGATTCAAAACCTTTGCTGCCTAGTGGGATTACCCTATCAGGGAAAAAGCTAAGAGAGTAAACCCGACAGAAAATCTGGAGATATTGTCATCACCAGCAACTCCTGCGGTGGAGTTCGAGCCAAGTTGTATCAACTGTCTTTCTCTTGGATTATCTAGCTTCACAGAGAGGGGGAGGGGGCTGCTACACGGGCAACACAAATCCTTCCATATCACTTCCCAGGCTATGTAGCTCCACTTTAGAGCTATACCATCGTCTCGAGACAAAGGTGCTGACGACAACATCATCGGATTAACATCTGTTTTACATGCTGGCATGTGTTGGACAGCTTTTTTTAAATTGACTTCCAAACGAACTTATCTCTGGCCAGGCCTTTATTTAACCCTCTTTCTTTCAAATCAATCCTTACCATTTCCTCCCATGTTTTCCTTGGCCTTCCTATGTAAACCGACCCTACTACCTCAACTGTTCTAACTAACTCTTCTGCACACATTTCATTATACTGTCCAGATTTAATCTTCCTCTGAGGTCATCTGATCTAAGCTTGTTTTTGAGACTCATTACAAATCCATCGCATAATTTTTATATTGTTTTTCTCCATGCAATGCAGGTCTTCAACCCTCACTAACCAGGTTTCACTTCCATACATCACACTGCATACGCAGGCCTAATAGATTCTTCTCTTGGTTTACGATGGTAACATTTTGCTGGTCAGTAATAGTTAGAATTATCCCCCTTTCTTTCAAGTCCATCCTTATCAATTCTGTTAGAGGAAAGTCCCTATCCAGAAACTACTTAAATACTTTTAGAAAGAAATTACGTTTTAGCCCAAAAGTAGTCTCTTGTCTCAAAAATTTTTAGCAGAATTAGGTCTTGGATTCCGCTAGTAGACATCGACTACACTTAATTACATCCTCATCATAGATTCTTTTACAGCTGCAATTATATAAATTATAATTAATCTTTACAGAAGCGTTTTCATCCAATTTATTCTTCATATTCATGTTTTACACTCATATAGAGCACATTTTTCAACTTGCTCCCAGGTTTTCCTTGAACTGACCTCAGAACTTTCATCCATTCTTTAAACACGGCCATACCATTGAACTCGGTACACCACTCACTCCCTGATTTTCCTCTGCGAACAGACGCCACACTTGACGACTTGAAAATCACCCCTTCTCAGGTACATGCTATTATAAAAAACCTAGACACCTCTAAAGCATGTGGACCAGATCTCATCCCGGCTGTGCTATTAAAAAAATGCTCTGCCGAGGTTGCTCCAGTTCTGTCCAAACTTTACAATAAATGCCTTAACGAATCTTGTTTTCCCGACTGCTGGAAAACCGCCTCTGTGGTACCAGTCTTCAAGAATTCTGGTGAAAGAACTGACCCACTAAATTATCGCCCCATTAGCCTCCTCCCGCTTTTCGCCAAAATATTTGAGTCCTTAGTTAATAAAGCCCTAGTCCAGCACCTAACAGCTGCTAAACTCTTGACTGACAAACAATATGGATTCAGGCAAGCCCGTTCAACAGCAGATATCTTAACTGTAGTTTCTGAACGTATATACCGTTCATTGGATAAAACAGGGGAGGGTAGAGCGGTGGCCCTTGATATATCTAAGGCTTTTGACAGGGTATGGCACGATGGTCTTCTAAGGAAAATTAGATCATATGGAATCACTGGAAGAATTCATAACGTAATTAAATCCTTCTTAAGTAATAGAAAAATCAAAGTTGTCCTCGACGGACGTACATCCAAACAATATGACATAAATGCGGGAGTGCCTCAGGGGTCTATCCTTGGACCTCTATTGTTCCTGATATTCATAAACGACCTCCCTGATAATATTGTTTCGGAGATGGGTATATTTGCCGATGACACCACTCTCTATAACAGATATGAGGGGAAAACAAATGAACACATATCCAAGAAAATGGCAGAAACACTAGAGGATGACCTCCAATCCGTAGTGGAATGGGGACAAAAATGGTTGGTCTCATTCAATGCTGCTAAGACTAAGCTTGTTTCCTTCAATAACTACAAGAAACCTTCTCTACCACCAATAGCAATGGCCAAGAACACATTGCCTGAAAGTACTTCTTTTAAACTCCTCGGCCTAACGTTTACAGGGAATATGAACTGGAATAGATACATTGAGAGCATTGCCAAGGCTGCTGCAAGGAAGGTTGGCTCCCTCTACCGTGCTAGAAAACTACTTACGCCTGCCAGTATCCTATACCTCTATAAGGCAACCATTCGCCCATGTATGGAGTACTGTTGTCACATCTGGGCTGGTGCATCTGCTGCTTGTCTCTCGCTCCTGGACAGGGTTCAAAAAAGAGTCGCAAACCTGATAGGTCCTGAACTGTCATCTGGGCTTCAACCTCTGTCCCATCGACGAGATGTTGCATCCCTCTGCCTGTTCTACAAATACTTTAATGGTGAATGCTCTGACGAACTGCAAACACTTGTACCTCCCCGACGTAACTACCCCCGACAAACCCGACAAGCTACTAAGTCTCATCCCTTTACAGTGGAGATCCCTAGGTGCAAGAAAGCCTTTTACTCCAATAGTTTCTTCCCCAGAACTGCGGGTCTTTGGAACTCCCTTCCGGGATTCTGCTTTCCCAACTGCAATGATATGCAGAAGTTCAAGTGTAATGTTAACAAACATCTTTCTACTCTTCTCCCTTCATAATGACCCCGCTAATTAATTCCCTAATAGTAGCCCCCTGCTTCAAAGTGGCACTGTGCCTTGTTTGGGGTGAAAATTGAATAAAAAAAAAAAAAAAAAAAAAAAAAAAGTCTCCTGTGTAGTTTGATATGCAAATCAATAAATATCAATGAATCAGCGTATATTACTCGTTTTAATTGGACTATTTTTCTCATCTTGAGGGTTGTTATTTCAGTCAGTGTAGCCTTCGACCTTCGTTAGGCATGTTAGTCATTATCTTTGAAACCACGGCAAAAAGAAAAAACTCCAAGAATACAAAAATATCTACAGAGCCAGTGATTTTTCTACTTTCTTTTTCAAAGTAACAACCAACATGTCTGACTAAGATCGAAAGTTACACCAACTGAAACGTCGTACAAATAACACTGAAGATGAGAACAATATTCAGATCAAAACAATATAAATCAGCCCTCATCTAAAAAATTCAGAATTGTAATGAATTAGCTGTTATAAAAGACTGTAGGTGAGAGGACGGTTGCATGGTTAGCAGCAAATAGAAGATGAATGTAAAATGTCGTGAGTATGCTATTAATTATTTTGTTTGTCTAATGAGATTACATCCTGTCCTACATACATCTTCCTATATTGTCTACATTTAAATTTTTTCGGAGGTTATTAAATCTAAGCCCGTTTGTAAAACTCATTACACATTGTATCATTTTAATCCATGTAACAAATCCTCAACCCTCACTGGCCAGGTTTCACTTTTGAAAAAAAGAGTTACAAAAAGGGGCGTTTTTAGCACTAAAAGTCCCTGGGGACGTGAACCAGAGTTTTGCCAGGGTCACCCATACTGAATTTATATTAAAAACAATGGGCTCCACATTTTGGCAAAGTTACAGAAAAATCTAATGGATGAATCAAAAGTTATGGTTTTGGCCATTTTTGACCTCTTGAAAATTGCCATCGCGTCCCTAGTGGCTTAACACTGGGGGACGCAATGGCAATTTTCGCAAAAAAGTTTTTTTTTACTATCCACATCTATTTAATGAAATACAATTTGTGGCAAAATTTCAGGAAAAACAAATGGGCGGTTATCTGGCAATCATTCGAACTAACAGACGCACGGAAGCCACTGAAAACATAGGTCCCTCTCCGATACATCGGTGGACCAATAATGACTGAGTAACATCTAGTTTAAATATGAAGTTTTATGTGTAAAACGCCCTCCTTCAATCCAACTCGTCAATAAATTTCAAGTTATATTATAATAATGATACTTTCATGTGACTAAAATAATCTCCTCTATAATAAAGACTAATGTGCATTTTTTTTTTTTTATATCTATACTAGCAAGGTTATCCAACATTGCCCAGGCAGAAGACTAGTATTTTGATTAAAACTTTCATCTGTACATCTTTCTTTTTACACTTCCTCTCCCCAGCCATTTTCTCCTTCATCCAGCCCATTCTTCCCTGGATAATACATGCACCACATACAGACAACTTTCCTCTATATAATAAATTCTTTGAAGAAAATAATTTAGCATTTACTTAAAAAAAAAAAAAAAAAAAAAAAAAATTTTTTTAAATTGTCGACCCTTCCCTATGAATCCTGGCCTAATTAAAGGATCCCCCTCTACCATGCACAACTCGTCCATGCACGGAGTATTGTAGCCACATCTGCACTGGTGCATCTACCATTAGTTTCATTCTTAGACAAGATTACAAAAAAAAAAAAAAAAAAGTAAACTAATTGGTCCCACACTGTTTGTCAAGCTCCAACCTCTGTCACATCCCTGTGCTTACTTTACAAGTATTTTAATGGAATGTGCTCCGATGAACTTATTGCACTCATGTTTCCTTGATGTTCATATGCTCGACTCGCTCAACAAGCGGCAAAATCCCACTCTTTCACTGTTGAGATCCTTAGATGTCGAAAAGCCTTTTACTCTAATCGTTTCTTCCCTCACATTAACGGACTGGAATTTCCTTCCCGTTTCCTTGACTGTACCAATCTGCAGAAGTTTAAATATAAACAGACAACTTGTTGCTCAACTCCCCACACTCCTTATTAGACATGATCCCAAATATTAGCTTCTTTTGTTCCAAGTAGCAATATGTCTTGTTTGAAGTATAAAAAAAAAAAAAAAAAGATAATGCTGATCCTTCCTAAATGAAAGATGATTCGAAAAGAGTTGGAGAAATTCCAAAAAACAAAGGAGGTAAATTATTAGCCATTTTTTTTTTCTCGATTAGATGAGCACACTCACCTGGAATAGAAGGTACTGCATTTAGAAGTTGTCCTTGAGAAGCCTTACGTGGTGATGACCGCGTGGCCATCCGGTTTGAAGGTGACAAGGGAGTTTTCACCGGAGACTTCTACAAAAAAAAAAAAAAAAAAAAAAAAAATGCATAAATAGAAATACAATAGTAAAGTTTTAAAAAAAAATAAAGAAAATAGTTATGTAAAAATCAATGGTGATGTGTTTAAATTATGTCAACATTTAAAGACAAATATTTTGAAATGTCTTTCAGGTATCAAAGAAGATTATGTTAAAATAAGTTAAATAGATTCAATCAACACTCGTACGTAATGTTTTGGTGAGGACACATGAAAAAAAAATTCTCAGTGTTAAAAATAGACTTCTCAGTATGGGAAAACAGATGTATAGAGACATTGCAAACAGAACTGGCTCAATATGCTTTTGAATAGAGCTTTATACAAACAAGTAGTGAACATGGGTTATCTTAATCCTTTATTTAATCTTGCTTGTGTGCTTCTCTCCAATCAACAATTCTGAGAATTATACACCGGACTATCTATATATTAATAAAACAACTCCAATAATATCAGGGAGTCTCCATTTATGCTATACATCCACAGAATGCCAACATCAATATATTACATATGAAATAGTCTGCTGTGGAATTTCAACAGGTCCTAATTATAGTACTCAAAAAACTTCAACCTGAACTAGCGCCCATACTTACAAAACTGTTTAAACGTTGTCTTAAGGAGAATAGTTTCCCATCTCCCTGGAAAATTTCATCAGTATGCCCTGTATTTAAGAATTCAGGTGATCGCTCATCACCCTCTCAGTACAGGCCAATAAGTCTCCTGTGCGTCATGAGTAAGTTGTTGGAATCTGTGTTAAATACAGAAGTAATCAACCATCTCAACAAAAATAACCTTCTTAGTGACACTCAATATGGTTTCCGTTCTGCTAGATCTACAGCAGATGAGCTTACAGTTATATCTCATAGGATTAGCAAATCTCGACGGAGGCCACATTTCTAGGGCAATTGCTCTTCACATATCTAAAGCCTTTGATAGGGTATGGCATAAAGGTTTACTTCATAAGATCTCTAGCTATGGTATAGCTGGAAATGTCTTCTCAATTATTAAATCATTTCTTTCTGATAGGTTCATAAGAGTAGTAGTTGAGGGGCAAAAATCAGAAGCTCACAGTATTAATGGCGGTGTCCCTCAGGGGTTCATCCTGGGCACAACTCTTTTCCTGATCTACATTAATGATCTTCCAAATCACATCCTTACATCATTTGTAGACATTTATGCTGACGACACTACCATTTATGGTAGCACATCTAAGACAGTAAACGACCAAGTTCTCTCCAAATCTCTCCTCTGTTCTTGAGCACGTAGTACAATGGGGAAAGGAGTGGCTGGTTACTTTTAATGCATCTAAAACCAAGCTTCTCTCTTTACATCATCAACATTCTGATCCACATCTGGCATCAATTGAAATGAATGGCTCTCGTCTTCAGGAGGCCTCAAGTTTTGACAAGCTTCTGGGCTTGACCTTTACTCCTGATCTTAAATGGAACACGTACATCAAATCTGTTGCCAAGGCCGCTGGAAAAATGGTGGGATCTTTCTATCGATCCGGTAAATATCTCACTGCTGATGCTATTCTCTATATAAGAGCCAGGTATGTCCAAGGATGGAATATTGTTGCCACATCTGGGCAGGAACTGCTAGAAAGGACTTGTCCTGCCTTGATAGAGTTCAAAATAGACTTCGTAGCCTCGTAGGAGATGTCCTTTTCTCTTCCTTGCAACCTCTATCTCACAGAAGAGATGTTGCGAGTTTGTCTCTGATGTATCGTTATTTTCATGGAAGGTGTTCAACTGAGCTTCAATCTATGGTCTCCCCTCGCCAAACTTTCACAAGAAACACTCGTCTAGCTGTAAACACTATCAATAATTTCCCCCACTCTTTATCTGTGCCTAAACCTAAACGTAGATTCCATGAACAAAGCTTCTTTCTTAGAACTGCACGCCTGTGGAATTGTCTTCCGTTTTCCTGCTTTCCGGCTGACTACAATATGGTTGTCTTCAAGTCTAACATAAATAAGTTCTTGATGAGCCGTTCTATATAAGTTATCAAATTTACCAAATTTTCATTACTAATGATTACTATATTGTCCAATGTCTACTGTACACTCTTTAACCCTTATCCTTGAGTGGCCTCTTGGCCTTGATAAGTGGTGATGCCTATGTAAAAAAAAAAGGTCCCGCTAGTCATATTTAATTCAACATTCAGCAAAAATTTTTAAAATGAAATAGAACCTGAGAGTAATGCCACATTCCTCAGACCCCAAATGGTGTGTCACCACTGGAGGTCTTAAAGGTCAGAACCAGAAAAATATATGAATAAATATGTTCAAATGACCTCTCACATGTAAACAGACTAGCATTAGCAAGATATATATATGTTATTTATTATAATAATTATTAAATATCTGCAGACACTAGTGTTTCATCCTTTCAGGAATCATCAGTGCAGGGTGTCACAATTAACACCAGTCTTAAATATATATCTATAAAAGTGAAAATGTGTGTGTGTGTGTGTGTGTGTGTGTGTGTGTGTGTACATTTCCCTACAAAATAACTCAATTTTCAGTCTACAGACTCGAAATCTGATATACAAGGTATTGAGATTTGGGAAAATCTTTTTGATTAGGTTTCGGCCAGAAATTTTGCTATTAATGGATCAAAGTTTAACAATTTGACCTTTGAAAACTAACAAACGCTGCCAATTTTGGGTCTAAACACTTGAAATTTTAGATATAGGTTACTTGGACATGGATCTAACTTAATAATTTGATTTGAGCCCAAAACAATAAATGCTATATATAATAAATGGTCAAAGTTAAAAAAAATTGACCTCTGCGGTCTCTACGAAATTACTTGGGCAATTTTTGGTCTGAACATTTGAAATTTTACATAAAGTGTATTCAGACATAGGGCAAGCTTTTTAAGTAGTTATTGGCTAAAAAGTTTGCTGCCAAGGGGTCAAAGTTCAAAAGATTTTACCTTTGCGATCTCTAGCAAACTATTAAGCCAATTTTGGGTCTAAACATTTGAAATTTTACATAAAGAGTATTCACACATGCAAACTTTTTAATCAGTTTTGGGGCAAAAATCTCGTTGCTAAGAGGTCAGAGTTAGAAGAGTTGACCATTGCAGGCTCTACCAAATTCCTCCGCCAATTTTGGGTCTAAACACTTGAAATTTTATATGTAGATTACTTGGAAATGGGTCAAACATTTAATTTGATTTGAGCCCAAAACAAATGTTATGGGGTCAAAATTGGAGTCAAAGTTAAAAAAATTTGACCTCCGCTGTCTATCAACTTTTCTCTATGGTAGTTAAGGAAGACTTATATAGAAAGGCATTACGGTACATATGCGCACTTTTTAATATGTACATATGCACAAAGTTATGAACAGTACATAGGGAAAAACTGCTAGTGTATATATATAAGTGTCTGTGTACATTTCCCAATGCAATAACCGTCAATTTTCAGTCTACAGACTTGAAATTTGATATACAGGGTAGTGAGATTTGGGAAAATCTTTGTAATCCGTTTTCGGACGGAAATTTGGCTGTTAAGGAGTCAAAGTTTAACGATTTTATCTTTGAAAACTAACAAACTCCTCCGACAATTTTGGGTCTAAACATTTGAAATTTTAGATATAGGTTCCTTGTACATGGATCTAACTTAACTTGATTTGAGCCCAAAACTATAAATGTTAAGGGGTCATAATAGGGTCAAAGTTCAAAAAATTTTTTACCTCTGGTCTCTACCATATACTCAGACACTTTCTGGTCTAAACATTTGAAATTTTACATAAAGGGTATTCAGAGATAGGGCAAGCTTTTTAATCAGTTTGGGTCGAAAATTTGAGCTACGAATATATAAATGTATGTATGTTTGCATGTCTGCCTAAAACTTTCGACAGAGGTGACAGATTTTCACAAGATCAGTATCGTTTTGAAGCTCAATCCTTCAGACGACAAATATCGAAAAATTGGCTGAAAACATTAATTTCTTCACCCTCAACTGGGCACTTTTCTACAGGGAGGGGTTGCTTTTTTCGCCGATATTTTTAAAAGTCATCCCTCTTTTTGATTGTCTAGCCTTAATTTAAACCTACGTCACTTCCGGTTTGACGATGGTCGTAACAGCAAAGACGTCACGTTTTTTTTCACATTCTTTTCCTCCTTCGCAATACGGGTTTGAGCCTGCCTTCCTACTACCACCTTTTCTTTTTTTTGCTCAACACACAACTCCAAACACCCGGGCAACGCCTGCCACCCATGCTAGTATATATATATATATATATATATATATATATATATATATATATATATATATATATATATATATATATACACACACACACACACACACACACAGGTGTTGTGTTTGTGTGTAATGTTTGTATAGATTGGTTTCCTAGAGGTAAATCTAATGGAACCCATGTGATTATAAAAGGCTCAATGGAAGACAGAACTGGTAGTCTGTTTATTATACAAATATTATTGGTTACATATGTGCATACATGTTTCAGTGGAATCCTAATTCAAGGACACCACCTCATTAGACCTAAGAAAAAAAAAGAAAAAAAAAAAAAGAAAAGGAGAGGAGAGTGATATCGAATGTGTGTATACTTGTGAGTAGTAGGAGTTTTGAAGAGAGGTGTGGAGCAAGAGTGGGGGTACGATCTCGTGGTCAAGCTGTAGCAGCTGGTGAGGGAATTATTTTAATTTGACAGTTGTTTATTGGCCTAAGTTTTTACTTTGATCTGAAGTAATATTGTGCCCTCATCGATATTAACTTCCCTATCTTTGGTTTTTATAGTTATTTTTTCTTTTCTGGCGGTGACTACATTATCCATCTATTTTATTGTTAAGTTTTATTTATTTTATTCCTCGCTATTTTTATCCGTTCTTTTGCTTCTTGTTTGCAAACTCTTTGTTTATAAGATATGTCCATATGGTTAAATCAACAGCCAGTGAATAGATATACAAGCCTATTTATATGATTTAAATATAAAGTAGTATACTGGAAGATATTTTCCATTACTGCGGTGTCTAAAGTAATTACAGAGGCAAGAGTTTTCAAATCTATATATAAACTTAATTTCAATGGTTGTCATTCTTTCATTTGGATTGTTTATCTGTTCCTGAATACTAGAGTATAAGTATATTTTATAGGTTTATATGCTTTGTTATTAGGTTTTCCAGACCATATACATGCAAACAGGTGCATAATAGCATATGTCTATATTGGTGGAGTATTCCGTTCCCAAAGTCCTCTAATTAAAGTACTTAGTTATCGTTTGGAATTATGTGGTTGGTTTCCTTTCCCATAGGTATATATCATGAATCCACTGAAACATGTATTCACATATGTAACCAATAATGTTTATATAATACATATATATCATTAGTGATGGGACTATTCTAATATTTGTTTCAAAACATCATAATTGTATCAGAACTGCAGAAAAAATGAGTTGATATTAAATTGCCAGTAAAATCAAAAGCAATATATTACCTCCAAAAGTATTTTTACATACAAAATGCGTGTATTGCATATTTTTTTGTGGTAACCCAAAAATATAACAATTACAATTCTTTTGAAACAAATATTCGTTTTTATTCTAGTTTAAAATCAACTCATTAGTTTATCAGTAGTACCTTCCCCCATGAAACCTGGCTTAGTTGAAGCAACACAAAATTAAGTTTTACACAAAAAGAAAGAAAAAAAAAAAAAAATTTCAGAATCAGAACATCAGTACCAATTTTTCTTATTCCAATATCCCCAAAAGTTCAAATTTTTCTGATTAATCATCCCAACACTAATAAATAAATAAAAAATGAAGTGGCCATTCAGTTTTTACTTTTCTCAATTTTGTGGAAGGTTTTTGAGAACACTTCGTATCTGTAATGGCCGGAGATTGACTGTTGTAATTTGGCATTGGATCCAACTTTTTAAGGTTATCCTGTGCAGGGGGTACTTGTACAACCATTGGATCGGTTGCTTCTGTGTCTTTGTTCACCAACATCACATTGATGGGTCCAGAATTACTCTTCAAGTGAATCTGGTAATTTTTCAAAAAGTCAGGCCCCTGAAATAAAACAAGCAAAAATATTACATACAGCTAAAATGAAACTAACCTAGTGATTAAAAAAAGTCAATTATTTTATTTTATCAAGTATAACTTGCATGCTTCTTTTTTTTTTTTGGACAAACTGAAAGGGAAATAACTCATTCATTTCCTTAAACTGTGACAAAACTAAATTTATTGTAAAATGGTTAATTGTTTGAATAAAAAAAAAAAAATGTTCCAGATTTTTTTTTTTTTTAATGCTTGATATTTTTGAAAAATATAACATCACTTTTGATGGAATGGATATTCTATTTTATTTAGAAATTAAAAATTATAAAACCAGTATGGAACTTATGGCTGGAAGCAAGAGTACACAGAATGGCCTTTTCTTTCCTAAGCAATTCTAGTATTGAATGTAATCCTCGGCTTTAAAAAAAAAAAAAAAATACAACATTGGTTTCCCTTTTAATTTTAATATTTTTTATTATTAGTCCTTTTTTTGTCTTCTCTAAAACATCTATTCATTATTAGCATTATATATTATTTGAGTAGAAAAATGTTCAAATGAACAAGTTTTTCATTTTAGGTGACCTTTCAAATTATTAAGTTATGTAGATGGCAGACTAGAGCAGAAGAAAGTTATCTTGTTAGATTTTCAAAGACAAACCTAATTTGTATCTGTTATTGTAATACCATGTTATTAGCAATATATTACTAGACTTTGCTACATTTATGTTTCTGAATTTTTAAGATGAAGAGTGATTATTTGTATCATCTGGACTACTGTTCTTATTTCGGGCATCATTTTCACGTTTCAACCAATGTAACATCCAACTTCTCCAGGTGTATCTTTTCGAACTCTAGAATCTACATGGAATTTTAAATGAAACCCTTTATTTAATCCACAGGAGTAACAAGGACCCATGACGTAGGGGATAAATTACTCTGGTAAAATTCAGTTATACTCTTCTGGATGTTGATAATAAAAAGTTTTACTTACTATTTCTGGTATTGGCACTTCTAGCTGTGTCCCCGATGGTGCTTGTATCGATAATAACGTACTGCCATGAAATACTGTGCAGATGTCTTCATAGCTTACATAAGCTAATCTTCTCATGGTTAAGGAGACAAAAAAAAAAAAAGGAACTCAATGCTCGAACAGAAATCAACTGAACAGTGGATATTTTTTTTTTTTATTAAACAAGATTTTAAAGACACGTCCATAGAATCTATCCATTTAGCAATCAAAATCCTATTCCAATAAAATTCCAATCAAAATCCTAATTCATAATCCTATTCCAATGAAAATTCTTATTTCAAACTTAAACATGAGATATTGAAATGCCAGGACATGCAAGGAAAAAAATAGTTTGTATGAAAATTTCATATTTCAAATCTTGCATTCATTTACAATTCATATAACACATGCACTGCCAACTACGAATATTTTCGTACCTGGGCATTTACTTGTTCGCTACGAGTAAACTTGTAACAAAATTCTTTTTCAATCAGTCAATTCACGCTCAGCATGTACAATAACTGTCAGCTTGAATTGGCATCTAAAAATAACACATTGAAAAGTTTACAAGTTATATCGTATTTGACCCCTTTCATGTAATTTTTTTCTTGTGAATATGTACATAAGTTGAATTATTCACTATAAATAAAAGTTGATTGGAGTTATTTTCATTACAAAAAAATATACAAACTGATAAAAACTGACAATTCCTTTAGTAAAAGTGGCTTGTGACAATTCGTTTAAAAATAAATACAAATTTAATATAAATTCCATATTATATTCATATATTATTTGTTGATTTTATTTTTTGGAAATTGCAGATAAAATAGCTTGGCAATGACAATTTAATAAAGCTATAGCTGGCAGCGAATGTGTTAAAATGTTTTTTATATTTCATAATTTTAGAAATCAACGATCACGATTTCTTCTCATACAGATGGTTTTTTTTTCCACATGACTTCCAATGAATCCTAAGAGACAATGGATACCCCCCTTTAAAAGTAGTTGTATATCTAAATATGAAGCAACACTTGCACAATCTCTAGCCACACCAGAGTCGGGGTGGGGAGATCAAGACAACTGGAAATTATGTAGAGATCAGCAGAAAGCACTTTCATCACCTCGTATTCCCAAATAGTCGCCCATTTTAGTACTGACCAGGCTCAACGTTGCTTAATTTTGATGGCCTACAGGAAAACTATCAGTATTCAGAAGTCAGCGCCCCAAGGAGGAGCAAAAAGTGCCTGGGCATCTCCAACATTCCCTCGTAAGGGCACCTCAGGCGATTAGCAATAAACTAATCTCTTCCCAAATTAATCCCTTCTCAAAGAGAAAAGGTAAAGCCTGGGAGGGTGGACTTTCTATAAGTGAACAGAACTAAACTCCCACCGCAAAAACCAACAGGGTCCAGGTCATTACAGGAATGGTATAATCTCTTGATTTTGGGGTCTAAGAGGAGTCATGATCACAGCAGGGAACCCATTACCTGAAAATCATTTACATTTTTGAGGTGTTATCTCTCCGCATGAACTCCCATTTGAAGAGAAATTAAACTCTGGGTGGCTAAATCTAAAATTAATTTTCAATTTTTTGTATGATCTACACCAAATCAGCCTAAATTCTCGCCCTAAAACTGAAGACCCACTACTCAAAACAACGAGGTATTACAAAAAGGCTGATTGGGAAGCTATCAGGGAGCTCATCAGAGATGCCTCATGGCAAAATATCTTTACTCTTCCAGCGGAACAGTGTGCAAATGAGACCACTGAATGGTTCAAAACTGCTATTGAAGCACATGTTCCCGCACGGAAATTCTATAGCAAGCCCCACTCTCCCCAATGGTTTACTTCTGCTTGTGCAGCTGCCATATGTCAAAGGCAGCATGCGTTCCGCAGATTTTACCGACATAAGTCCAGCTAAAATAAACAGAAGTTTATAGAAGCTAGAAATAATTGTAAGAGAGTGATAGAGACAGCTAAGACAGATTACTCTGAAACCACCAGAAAGCGCGTCGAAGCACAGAAATTAGGAACCCGGGATTTTTGGAAAATCTACAACAGCATAGTTAATAATGGACAGTCAACTATTCCCCCACTAACAATCATGAGGTTGCTTGCATGGCAACTGACAAGGCTAATCTGCTTGCCAGTCGGTTTGCCTCAAACTCCACACTGAACTCGGTACACCACTCACTCCCTGATTTTCCTCTGCGAACAGACGCCACACTAGACGATTTGAAAATCACCCCTTCTCAGGTACATGCTATTATAAAAAACCTAGACACCTCAAAAGCATGTGGACCAGATCTCATCCCGGCTGTGCTATTAAAAAAAATGCTCTGCCGAGATTGCTCCAGTTCTGTCCAAACTTTACAATAAATGCCTTAACGAATCTTGTTTTCCCGACTGCTGGAAAACCGCCTCTGTGGTACCAGTCTTCAAGAATTCTGGTGAAAGAACTGACCCACTAAATTATCGCCCCATTAGCCTCCTCCCGCTTTTCGCTAAAATATTTGAGTCCTTAGTTAATCAAGCCCTAGTCCAGCACCTAACAGCTGCTAAACTCCTGACTGACAAACAATATGGATTCAGGCAAGCCCGTTCAACAGCAGATATCTTAACTGTAGTTTCTGAACGTATATACCGTTCATTGGATAAAACAGGGGAGGGTAGAGCGATGGCCCTTGATATATCTAAGGCTTTTGACAGGGTATGGCACGATGGTCTTCTAAGGAAAATTAGATCATATGGAATCACTGGAAGAATTCATAATGTAATTAAATCCTTCTTTAATAATAGAAAAATCAGTTGTCCTCGACGGTCGTACATCCAAACAATATGACATAAATGCGGGAGTACCTCAGGGGTCTATCCTTGGACCTCTATTATTCCTGATATTCATAAATGACCTCCCTGAAAAAATTGTTTCGGAGATGGGTATATTTGCTGATGACACCACTCTCTATAACAGATATGAGGGGAAAACAAATGAACACATATCCAAGGAAATGGCAGAAATATTAGAGGATGACCTCCAATCCGTAGTGGAATGGGGACAAAAATGGATGGTCACATTCAATGCTGCCAAGACTAAGCTTGTTTCCTTCAATAACTACAAAAAACCTTCTCTGCCACCAATAGCAATGGCCAAGAACATATTGCCTGAAAGTACTTCTTTTAAACTCCTCGGCCTAACGTTTACAGGGAATATGAACTGGAATAGATACATTGAGAGCATTGCCAAGGCTGCTGCAAGGAAGGTTGGCTCCCTCTACTGTGCTAGAAAACTACTTACGCCTGACAGTATCCTATACCTCTATAAGGCAACCATTCGCCCATGTATGGAGTACTGTTGTCACATCTGGGCTGGTGCATCTGCTGCTTGTCTCTTGCTCCTGGACAGGGTTCAAAAGAGAGTCGCCAACCTGATAGGTCCTGAACTGTCATCTAGGCTTCAGCCTCTGTCCCATCGACAAGATGTTGCATCCCTCTACCTGTTCTACAAATACTGGTGAATGCTCTGACGAACTGCAAACACTTGTACCTCCCCGACGTAACTACCCCCGACAAACCCAACAAGCTACTAAGTCTCATCCCTTTACAGTGGAGATCCCTAGGTGCAAGAAAGCCTTTTGCTCCAATAGTTTCTTCCCCAGAACTGCGGGTCTTTGGAACTCCCTTCCGGGATTCTGCTTTCCCAACTGCAATGATATGCAGAAGTTCAAGTGTAATGTTAACAAACATCTTTTTACTCATCTCCCTTCATAATGACCCCTCTAATTAAGTCCTTAATAGTAGCCCCCTGCTTCAAAGTGGCACTGTGCCTTGTTTGGGGTGAAAATTGAATAAAAAAAATAAAAAAAAAAAAAAAAAAAAAAATTATTCATGTGCAACTACTAATCATGCAACCACCTGAGGCTTGTTTTCAGAACCTCTGGATCTTCAAAAGTTTGCCATAAGTTGATTGGATATCATCTCAAACCAAAGTTCGTAATAAATCTAAGATAAAATTATGCTGTCCAGTTTTTAAAAGTTAGACTTAAATAGAATTTAAACTGACAAATCCATGTAATTAGTACATTTTCATCTGTTATTATACCATATTATTGGCGACCAGCTAATATAATCCATTACAATTTATAAAAAAAAATCTTGTTCAGGAGATCTAATATGAAGACATTTTTTATATAAATGTCTCAACTAAAGGAAATAACTTTCAGTAAGAATTATGGATTTTAAAAGTTGGAGCTAAATAGCATTGAAGCTGACAAATCATATTTTAATTCTGGTCAGCCAATTTTCATTTGTTGGTTTTGCACTATGTTATTGGTAATAAAGTAACATGCTTTGCGAAGATTTATTTAAAAATTACTTAACTTGATTTGGCAGTTTGTTTAAATGGAGGCATTCTCAAATGAATACCCGTAAAAAAAAAATCAGCTAAAAGGAATGATAACTCTTCTTTTAGTAAGAGTTATCATTCCTTATTTACTTTTTTTTTTTTTTGACCTTAGATTAAAAAAAAAAAAAAAATCCAAGATTTATGTAATCTTTTCTTAAACAGGCTTTTGTTGGCAGCAAATATTCATCTGCACCACTAAACATGCAACCACATGATGCAGGTTTACAGAATCTTAATTTTGTAAAGAATCTGTCAATCTGACTAGACATTATCTGAAACCAGTTCTCAATAAATCTAATACAAAATTATGTTCTCCCGAATTTTAAATTCGGATCTAAATAGCATTTACACTGATAAAAATTGACCATTCAGTTCGATTTATGTGTTATTGCTGTACCATGTTATTGGCAATTAACTAACATGGGTATAACTTCTTTGAAAATAAAATCAAATCTTGTTCAGTAGATTTCTAATATGAAGACATTCTTAAACATACAACTAAGGGGAATAGCCTATTCTTTTAGTAAGAGCTACAGTTCCTTACTTTTCCAGTTTAGATACTGAATCTTGCAAATAAATTTTTTTTAAATGGTAATAGAGCATAGAAAACAAATTTGAATGCAATGAATCATTCATAACACTGATATTTGATTTAAAAAAATAAAAAAAAAATGTCTGCTGACTCTTTGGAAGGATACTGACAATTTGATACTTCATCTGTGACATTTTTAATGCTCTGTTGTACCCAACTTTTATGTTGGTCCAATTCCTTTTCTCGTTGACTTAAATGGTCAATCTCACCTTTTAAAGACACAAGACGGTCAGAGATTTCTCGGGTGTTACAACCCGGTCCAGCTCCTCTGAAAAGATAGTAGTGTTAAAATAATTAAAGTAATTTGAAAAAAAAAAAAAAAAAAAAAACATTTAAAAGAGAAAAAAAAACAAAGCAAAGAGAATAATTAAGATAAGTAAATAAACTATAGACATTAATCAATGATACCAAGCACTGAAAAGTATACGGATGCGTAAGAAATACTGTTAAAATCAGAAATTTTCCAGATAAGTTAAAAATTAAACAGAATGGAAAATTCCTTTAAAAATTAAAAGGAAGTGCGAAAACTCTTACCGGAAGTTGTGCCACGAACAGGAAGTCCAGTGATATGTTATTAAGCAGATCAGAGATTTGTTTCATCGAGTAGAGAGAGAGCGCAGTTGAATTTCTGTATAGCTACTCCCTCCCTTTGGGTGTGTATGCACGTAAGTTATTTTCATAATGATGGCAATTAAACTACAGAATTTTTGTTTCATCCTGTGTGGACTCTTCAGGCTAATGAATATAATTGATGTTACTGGATGTTTTTATATGAACACATGGTAACAAGTTTGCTCGTTAGCCCATCAGATTTTTTATTTCTGCTCCAATTTTCACCAGCAATAGTCTGGCTTTTATCAGATAAAAGTTCAGCTGACTTGTATTTCACCTATTTGCTTATTTTTGGAAAGGTGTGAGCCATCCTTTTGTGTGTTGAAAGGTGACTGCTTTAATTTGGATTTGCCATGATGTGTGTATGTATATATATATATATATATATACATACATACACACACATATATATACACACACATTTTATTTTTCTTTTACTGCATTATCTTAAAAGTAATGTTTATTCTGTGCATACGGTAGTTTGCTATTTCGTCTCAACCGTTTAAAAGATTTTTGGATTCTTTAAAGAATAAGCTTGCAAATTTCTCATTCAGACATAATCTACATGGGTCATCTAAATTCCTTCATGTACTCGCGCGTCATTTTCTCAAATATTATGAGCATCCACATTTAAGCTTTCAGTAGATTTTCAAATTTATAAGAAACTTAAATTGCAAGAAAGGTATTTCCTGGGTTTGGAACGATCACAGCAAAAGTATGCGCAAGAAGAATCATCAGCAAACACTAATTGATTTGCCATGTAAGACGCAAGGTTGAGTACATAACACATTCAATAGAAACAGAATTGCTATCCAACAAGGTAGGCATTTACCTCCCTCACAACATAAGATGCGACACAAGGTCAGAAAGTGAAGAGTGAAAAACCAGCAAACAAGATGCCTGAACAGCCCTGTTAGCGAGCTTCAGAAGGTGGATATTAGGGGATTAACAATAAAATAACCCCTTCTCAAAGAGGGAGGGTAAAGCCTGGGAAGATGGACCTTTTAGAAATGCATAGAACCATTCCTTCCTTAGCGCAACAACGCAAGTTCATCACTAACTTAAAAATGATCCAGACTGTCAGACCGATTGTCAAGACGGTATCTTCGACATAGTATGAACAAACCTGGCAGAATGTGAATTAGTTAAGTGATCCAACAATGTATTTGATCAACAGAACGCAAAAAGCAAACTATACAAAAAAGAAAACGAAAACAAGAATTTGATTTACGAAGTCAGCACAACATTAAAAAAAACTCCTGAATATGTTATGTTATATCAAAAATTTGGATTATAAACAAATGTTTATATATTGTTTGAAGGTTGTATTGTGTTGACTAAATTACAGATTTATTCAAATTTAAACAATCCTTCTGAAGAGGAAAAAAAAAATAGAAATAAAATGTTTCTAGTTTAAAAAAAAAAAGTTTTAGAGATGAATATGTCAGACACAAAAATGTATACATTTTAATTTCCGCTAATTCCAAATCAATTGACATAATTAGAGAGAAAAAAAAAGTTCTTTTTTATAATATATTTATAACATGAAATTCATATTTATTTTACTGCATGACTTCAGGTTAAAAAAAATGCTCGAAAATTGCTACTAAGAAAAACAAACTTATGGCAAGCAAGCCAAACACAAATTTATTTCATTCCCTAAGGAAAATCTCCAGGTAACGAAACAAGACGCATATTTTTATATTACTAAGTTCTACTCGTGTACTATTGAAGTTAATATTACACACACACAGTTTGAGATTCATTTATAAAATAGTATTTCCTTCAAGAAACTTTTTAAGTTTACTCAACTTTCAAACTTTAATTGGAGTTAGAAATCACTTACTAGCCATCAATTAAAATAATTCTTTAGGTAATTACGTGTAAACATCTTAAAAACTTTGTATGAACAGAAAAAAAAATTTTAAGTGGGAGATCAGCTTCATATATAGATTAAACGTGGAGTGATCACCTATTTCCAGGCCATTCTAGCATTTTAGAACAGTAGTCTCCAATAATTTGTCCTTTTTATGCTGAAAACGAGATTTTTTTCAGATTCTAACCGTCCCTTTAAGTGCAATTGTTTGAGTCCCTTGCACTCGATTCACTGGGTATATTTGCCGGGTAGTTTTTGAAATTCTTTTTCACGAGTTCAGTTTCTCCTATAATTATTGAAATAACAATCTTCCAAAGATTCCAGTTTCTTCTCACGCCATACATGACACCTTGGTATTTCATTATCTTTTCCTTCTCAGCTCTGTTTAACTGGGCATCATTGAGGACACTAACTTCTGAAGTGCTTCTTTCTCCTTTTTTTGTCCTATATCACCTATGTCAGGTTTTATGGCTCCGTTTTCTAGGAATGTAGCTGTAGAGATTGCATAGTCATAGTGGATGGCGTATGACTTCTTTCAAACTGTTCTTTCTGGTAAACATGTTCCCTTGCTAAAATTGTAGTTACATGATTGGTTAAAGTATTAATTTTTAAGATTCTATTATGTATTTTTACCGATTTCTATTTAAAGAAAGAGATTGTTAAAAAAATAAATAAATAATAAAGAAAGAAAAATGGCTACTAACTTCCATTGAATACTGTTTTTTGATTTCTTTTCTATTAACCCAATTCCTTCCAAAACATTGGTAATGTCGTATATTCGACGTTTTTGTCGCACAGCCAATTGATCAGCAGCCTATAAATATAGAAAAGTAAAATTATTAATACAAAAAAAAAAAAAGGAAAAAATATGAGGATCATTACAAAAGTAAAGCTTCCTATTTTTTTTTTTTTTAATTCAATAAGTTAAAGCTACTAAGACGAAAATGGTATGATTAAAATGATCAACCTTTCGTGCTCCAGAATTTATTTTTCTACATAGTCACAATTCTCAATGGATATTTGCCAAGAATTCAATGACTCATTTCTGCTTCTGACACATTTCCATGACAGGGCTGCTTTCTTAGAGTCTCACACCAATATCTGCAACCGATTAAATTTTCAGGTCATGAATGTATAAGTTCAGTCATCATAACAATGCAATTTGTAATTCTGATCCATTCGGGTGGAATAAAAATAGGAGGCATTACCTTTCTAACGTTTCTCATACAAATGTATAAACTTATACAAGAATTTTAAGTGGGCAGGGGGTGGATAAGTTCTCTCCATTTTATTTTTTTTTTTTTTCTCAAAGACCTATGCCCATTGTTACAATTAATTTTGATAAAAATTTTATGAAAGTTGGTTCACTTAAAACTGGAGAAAGGCAATCAGCATCAATAAAAGATATTTTCATATTTTTCATACACAAAAGGGAGGGGATAAGTATCTTGTGAATGCTTGAACATGAATAAAGTCGTTAGATCTTTCCCTTTATATATATTTGATTGTTGAGTAGATTAGTGGAGATTAAAAGTGATTGAACAAAGATTACTTAAAAAAAAAAATAAAAAAAAAAAACAGGCCACTTAGATACTAGACTTAAATAGTTGTGGTTTTAAAGAAATTTTCACTTATGAATACATATACACACAAAGATTCTGGGCAATACTGGGTAGATACACCATTTTTTTTTTTTTTTTTTTCTATTGACTAAGTTAAATGAGTATGATATCATTTGATTGCTAAATTATTAATAGAATCAAGTTATAAAACTATTTGGTTAAGCTTATGTTTTTATTTTTAAATTATTGCATACATTTGTACGAGGGATGTTCCAAAGGTATTGCCTCCTATAGCTCCCAATACTGAAAGGCCCCCTTTAAATTACATTATTCAACAGTTTAAACGTTTTCAAATTACAAAGAGTAACTCCACCATTAAAGAGTAAAATGGCTAACTTGAAAATGCATGCTCATGGATTCAATTTTGTAATGAAATTATTTTTGATGAATAGAATTTTTGAAACCATGACAAATTTTAATCGATTGATTAATGTCAAGAAAAAACACAAAAGTATTTTAATAAAGTAAATTCATATGAATCAGCATGGATGGATTTTATTAATAAAATATCACATATCTATAAAATGAACTCCATTTTGAAATTGAGAAAAATAAAGTTTGATATCTAAGCGATACAATGAAAATATGAAATCATTTCTATTAAAATATTCTTGAAAAAAAAAAAAAAAAAAAAAAAAAAAAAAATTAAATTGTTTTAAAACAATTTATTTTTTATTTTCATTTTTTTTAATAAAGTTTAAATTTAAAAACTTAAATTCATCAGATCCAGAATAAAACAAAGTTGGATTGACTATTTAAAATCTAAACTAAATATATTAATTACAGATTTAGCTCTCACATTCTCAGGACCGTCCTCATTGACACTCCTGAATTAAGCCTATAATTAATCTAATTAGCTAAAATTTTGAATTACTGAACCTACTTGTATCTCATACTAAGCCCCTACCTTACCTTCCACACAAGACATTTTTTAGCCATGAAGTAATCATGAATGAGTTATGTCCATTTTATAAATTGAAAATATTACCGGTATAAAACAAAGATGGCATATCGGCATAGCAATGGCGGTGATAGGTTGTTGAGCAATCATGACACGCATGTGTGCGCGATCGATTATATATATATAATATAAAATGTTGATTGCAGCCAGCTAGGGATTTTAATCCTCAGGACTCAAAATCAACAGAAAATAGAACATTCCTGTAATAACCTGGTCCTTGTTGATTACAGTGCAATGCTGGTTCTGTGCAGTTCTAGGAGGTCCACCCTCCCAGGTTTTGCCTTCTGACTATCAGAGTGCCCCTCAACTTTTTAAACCTGCTATCACAGTTCTTGCAGTGAGAGAACTAAATACACCCATATTATATCCTGCTTGTCCATCTCTTAGCTTTACAATAGCATTGCTTTACCATCAAAGAAGCAATTCATCTAAACTCAATATTAGTATTGATACAATTTCTTTGTATAACAAGAAACAAATGACACTTGAAAATTTTTCCAAATTTAAATTACAAAACATTTTTAAACGATTTTAAACGATTAATGCAAAATCATTAGTCATAAAATGCTGATCTTGCAGGTTTGAATTATCCTGGAGATATCTGCCCTCATTTTTATTTTTTTTTAAAGATGGCAATGCAAGACAGTCTTTGCTTAGTTATATATATTGTCCAATTGACTACTGTACACTCGGGTGGTCTCTGAACCTTGACAAGTGGTTATGCCTATGTAAAAAAAAAAAAAAAAAAAAAAAAAAGTTAAAAATAAATTACTTTATCAATTTAGTTGATTTTTGGAATATGAAGTCTTCATTCCATGATGAGTACATACACATTTTTTTTTATTTAGATTGAACCTGAAAGTATCCTACACCTCTAGAAAGCCACCATTCGCCCATGCATAGAGTACTGTTGCCACATCCGGGCTAGTACATATAACACTAGTTTTTCCCTTAAACAGGATTCAGAAAGTCTCCAATCTAACAGATATCTCACTATTAACTATATATATAACAAATTTTTTTTCAAATTAATTTAAATGACAAAACTATTAGTTATCACCCCAAATTTATAGAAGATATAAAAATAGAAGAGAAATGCAACAAATTAACTCAAAATTAGTGACAAATCTTTCCCTAAAATTAGTTCAATTGTACTTCTAACAGACAAGTGTATCTGATCGGATTTTCAAAACCAGACACAAAAATCCTTTCAGCTGACAAAAACTTATTTTCAGACAAGCCAAATTTTCATTTATTATTGTTGCACCATGTTATTGGCAATATAATATACTTTGCTACAATTTATTTTTTAAATTACTTAGTCTGGTTCAGACAATATGACAGTATGAAATATTAACACGAAAAAATAAAATTCAGCAAAGAGGATAGAATTTTTAAGTAAAAACAAAGATTAGTCTCCCAAAAATCAAATTCATACAAAATTTGTGATATATTTGTCAACTTTAGCAAAGTTTTTTGGATATTTAAATAAGTGGGCAAAAAAAAAATGTTTGATACTTTTCCAAACGTTACATTTTCTGTTTAAGTGTCAAATGTCCTAAAAAAAAAATTTTTTTTAAATAAAAAAATTGCCTTAATCCTCTCTCTAAGTATGAGTGACAAGCCTCCTCCTAAAACCTTTAGCCCTAACAATAACCTTAAGTTCGAGTAGCAAGCTCTTCAAACAATTTCTGTAAGTTACATATAAGCAGCTTAAAAAAAATAAAAATAATTACACATGATTTATCTCATAAAAATAATAAATTGATCAACTGTCCTAAAATGCTAGAATGATCTCAAAAGATGAATTATTTGACATTAAATTTATGTGAAACCAACCACCACCACTCTAAATTCTAAAATTGTTTTTGTTTTGTTAAGTCTTCAGGATGTTGACACAATTTCCCTTAGCTCTACCATTAACCCAAAGTGGTAAACCTCACCATCCTCCTATAATTGCACAAAGACTGTCTTAAAACCATACATAATCGTCTTAAAAAAAAAAAATTAAAAAAAAGATTTATCTCCCATAGAAAAAATGGTTAACTGCCCTAAAATGCTAAAAAGCTCAAAATGGGGAATCATTTTACATTAAATTCTAAAATAAATTTTGTTTAGCTTTCATTAAAGTTTTTCAAGGTGTTCACATGTAATTGTCTAAAAAGGTAGAATCACATATTTTGGAGAAGCGGTCAGATTTGGGCAGGAGTAACGAAAGTTATTAATCTACAATAATAGCAAAGAAATATTGCAATATATTCATTTTTAAACATTCTTGGATTTAGATTTCAGTTTCTTGCACATAAAATGCATTACAATTCAGCTTTGAGCACTAACATTTCTTGTAATGGATACATGGCATTTTTAAGGAATTGCAGCATATTTCATTTACTGCAGATTATTTGAAAAACCATAAACTTCTGGGGATTTTCATGTGCATATTCTGATTTCTTGCACAAAGATACACTTATATGGCAAATTTCATTGTTTAATCTTTTGTTTTAACAAAGATATAACATTATTACTGAAAAAAGCAGCATATAAAAAAAAAGTGACAAAACGTGTATATCTTAGGGGGAAAAATATCTAAACATGCGAGGCACAAAAATAGTCGTAACTTATCTTTAATGGGATTTTTAAAATTTAAAGAGTTTTTCTTAGCTCATCAAGCATTTTCTATGCATACAATTATTGAAATATTTTAAACTATCTTAATTTTTTCATGTGTATTGCTAAATCTAAGCATAACTTATCATTGGTTAGTTTTAAAGCGATATTTTAAGTCACTACATCAAGTGGCTTCATACCTTTTTGGAGCTGCTATTTTCATTATAAAAAGTGTTCAACAAATTGCTTCTATACAAGGTCTGTTTTTTTTTTTATTATTATGCATGTAAATTGTGAACTATGGCTTTGTGCCCAGTGAGCAAGCTAACACTAGAAACTTAAACAGTTCATACGAAAATCCAAAGCACATGAACTTGGGATAGGGCAGCCTGTTGGAGGTGCAGACATAGCTCCATAGAAGTTTGAAGTTAACTTTTATGTAACTACATTTTTTTGTAGACCCACAGTAGGCATAAGTTAGATTGTTGCAAATTACATTCAACACCCTTCTAGCACATAGAATTCATATGAATGGCTGTTATCCTTGTTCTATGTGAATTATTTACATATAAAAATGTATTTACATCTGAACATGTATTTTGCAAAAAAAATTCTGATGCTGAAGGTGTTTCTTCTGAATGAACTTTGAAAGTGTATTTTAAGGTCACTTATAATACAACCATAGTTTGTTTAAAACTATGGAATACATCCTTAAATTCAACAAATCCTTGATCTTGTAGGCCATATATTAGTGCTAGCATAGTCTCACAATCATTGGAAATACAGAAAAGGGAATGCTTCTGTATTGCTAGCAGTGGAGGTAGTTTCTTTTTGTTTTTTTAAGATAATCAACGGAGAATTAGCATGCTTTCATTCTGTCAGCCTTGACCAGCTAAAAGTCTTAATTCGACATTGTATTCTAGTATTGCTCACAAAGGATTTACCCTTAAACCTTCAGAAGAGCATCATTTAGAACTGAATTTTACTTATTACTTTATCCATTATGCCACAGGTCCTTGAAAGAATACTCAAGTTGAACGCAGTAGTCTGAATAATCCAAATTATATGCAAATTGGAAATCCTCATCTCAAAAATTCACAAAGAGAACAATTAACATTGTGAATCATTGGTTTGCACAAAATGAACCACGACCTAAAAACTGAAAATTAAATTTTCAATTTTTTACATCTCTTTATAAGACAAAAGTTACATTTTTTTTTTCACTTGGGAGTCATCACTTATCAAGGCCCAAAGGCCACTCAAGGGTAATGGTTAATGAATGTAAGGTGATAGTGTTGTGATCGTTAATGGTGTAAATTGGGTAGAATTTGATTATTCATGGGAATGGCTTAAGAACTTGTTTACATTAGATTTGAAGGCTACCATGTTGTATTCAACAGGAAAGCAGGCCAGCAGAATAGCGTTCCACAGGCGGGCAGTTCTGGGAAAGAAGCTTTGTGCATGGAATTTGCGTTTAGATTTAGGCACAGAGAGAATGGAGTAAAATCATATATATTGGTTGTAGCTAGTCAAGTGTTTTTTTTTTGTTTGTTTTTTTTTTTTTAAGTTTAGCAAGGAGAAATCGGATTGGATCTCAGACTAGCATTTGTCATGAAAATGACAATAGAGCAGAGAGGCTTGCAATGTCTCTTCTGTGGGAAAGAGGTTGCAGAGAAAAAAAAAAAAAAAAAAAAAAAAAAAAAAAAAAAAAAAAAAAGGGGCATCACGTACTAGGTTTCAAAGTCGTTTTGAACTATAAAGGCTGAATAGGGCACGTTCATAAGCATTGAAGTTAAACACTTCAAGTGCACAGTAAATAGATTTTACAGAAACAAATTCAAATCAATGGATATTTATCAAATTTGAGGGAGACATTATATACACATTAATAATACACGCTTGTATTTCTTTAATATCAGCATTATTTCACTCTTAAATCCCCCCCCCCCATTCTTGTGCTCAGGAGTTATTAAAGCTTTAATAAAAAAAATCTTTAAAGTAAGATTCGCAATTTTTACATATTTAAAGCAATCTTTAATAGAAATCCTATAAAGTTTTCTCAATCCTATTCCTGATTTACACAATAGTTTGACGAAATAAAATTACAATGGTGAAATAAATCCCATTCATTCATGGGTCACTTAAGTGAACATGTCCTAATTAAAGGGGCATAATATGTTAAGCTTTCTCACAAGGACCAACCAGCTAACCTCGTTTATAAACCTCATCTCATAACCACTCCTAGTTTAGCCTTCAGGGGGAGTATTATCAATTCTATTAAGAGTGGGTGTATAAGCAGCCCTATTCACTCCTTGACTTGAAAGTAGAAACGACAATTGGGTGAATTACCTAAATTAATAAAAGGGAGCTGGGAATTAATTGCATATTCATAATGGGAACAAAAAATGATTAAGGAAAATGGTCCTGTAGGAGGGAGGGAGGGGGGGGCGAGTAAAAATAAATAAAAGGTGAGGGTTAATATTTCAATTTTTTTTTTTTTTTTAAATAAAAAATATGTATTCCCGATTGGAGGAGCGGGTAATGGATAAGGCTGACCTTGTAATTGATGGTAGGTTGATAATATTCTGTTCCTGAAAGATATTACATTAATTATATTTTATTTAATCCTTACTATGGATAGTCATATTTCCTTAACTAAGAGTTGATTTTTGTCGGACCATTTCTCACAGGAAGAGAGGAGGAGGGTACGTCAAATCCAATCAAGCAAGACTTTGTATTATTACATATATTTTCAATAAAAATTTTTAATAGATAAAATTATTGGCCATAAATAGCTTCCAATATTTTAATCTTTTCATACGGGAAAAATTTACTTAATATATTAAAACCAGAAATGGCTTTCTATTCGGCAATTTAAATGCTTATAAGAGTCACAAATTCATTTTTCTTTTAAAGATTAAAACGCCCGACTTTTTACAAATAAACATTTTGTGGATTTAATTTTATACTTGAATTTTTTTATTTTGGGGAAATATACACCATTGCATTTATTTATTTTTTATTTCAATGAATTTTGTTAAATATTCCAACTGTAATTAGCAAAATGGATGCAAGAGGCAGATTGATAATTTTAATATGGCAATGATTATCATAAGGAAAAAAGAGTTAAACCAATTAGAAAGGAGAAGGACAAGGAATTAAATTTTGTACATGATCATTTCCTCTTAAACTAATATCACTAATCATTTAATAAACGATTCTAACAATGAAATACCATATAATCTTTTTGCTTTCTGATCGGCTACATGATCATCTTAAAATCCAGTGTAATAAACCAACCTTTTTTTTAAACCCATTACTTTCAATCCTCTCATAATATTCATCATTCAACTGTCAATCTATCCGTCACAATAACCTTTACCTCAAGTGACTCATTAATAATCTATACTCCTATAAGTTTTTTTTTATGTGTGTATTAATATTTAAAACCCTTTTTTGGATTTAACAAAGAAAATACAACTTTGTTATATATGGATCGTGGAATTGCATTCATCAGTAAAATTCTAGCTAGTTTGCATATTCTTTTAAACTAGCATTTTAATTTTCCCTATTAGATTTTTTCGTTTTTTTTTTATGGAATGATCATAAGTTAACTATGTGTAATTATGCAGATATCCTACATGATTTACACTTGCGTAATATTTGCGTGAAAAGTTTATAGTAAACACAAACCTTTTTCCATATTTATGTATGCATGTCTATTTTTGTTTAAAAAATTTTGCCTACCAAACTCCTTCAGTTTTTGGCCTGCAGACATTAAACTTAATAAGGTATTCAAACCCATGTGAAATTGTTCAGATTTTAGCCCGGGAAAATCTGTACAAAAGTGAGGAAAATTTTGAAAAAAAATTAAATTTGCTAGGTGAAGGTCGAATGAAGGCATTACGAATATGCATGCGCACCATAGTAATATCGGCTCAGGTTTTAATTTTTAGCTTTGCAGCAGACATGTCTTCATATCTCAAGCATTAGCGTCAAAAGTAAAAATAAATTGTTGGCTTCAATTCTCAGTGGTGGCGCACAATTCATTTTTTTAACTTTTTTAAATCATTACTATATATATTGGGTACAATATAAATACGAAATCTGCATTAATCAAAATATATTTAAGCATATTTTACAACCAGTCAATGCCGAGTGGCCTACTAGTATATAGATATATATTCAAGTGGTGCCCTGCCTGATGCAGGTATCGAATGCTACAACTGCATTTATCTCTCCCGTTCCTTCAAGACATTCATGAATTCATTGTTGCTCATCATTCTCAACCCCATTCACGCTTTCTTGGAAGTGTTTTTGATGTCGTGCCACGCTTTCTTAGCAGTTGTACAGATAGGTTGCAGTTTCTTTCTGTTCGAGCAGTGTTCATACTGGGCGATTATCCTGACCATTGTACCCAAAAGATTTGCGCAGCACAATGAGATACGAAACCGTGAACAGAATTAATCCTGATTGTGTCCTTCACCTGCTTTTCATGATCTCACGTTACCCTGATCGAGGGGGGGGGGGAGCGAAGTGTCTCCCACAAACTAGTGAAGAGAAGGAGGCACCTAACTTTCTCCTTTGACAGTGCTGTTCTGCCACCCTATAGTATTCCCAAATGGTCACCCATCTGGTATTATCGTTGCTTAACTTTGGTGATCTGGCAAGAACTGGTGTCAACATGATTATGCTATATTACAATGTTTTGTTTATTTTTTTTATAAAAGCTTTTGTATAGTTTATTTTACCTCTATTTTTGAGCCTGACTGACGTCTTTTGGAATCTTTCCATCGATTCACTTGCAAAAATGATTTTTCATAGAAACACCGTTATAAATTCAATTTTGGGTCATACATAAATTCAAATTGCCCAGTTTCCTCCAAAGAATATAAAGCTATTCTTTTTTTTTTTTTTTTTTTTTTTTTTTGTTAAGTTTAAAGCTACTCTTTGCCGAATATAACGTCCCAACCTCTAAACTATCCACTTTTCTTGGAAACTTACTTCAGCTTTAAAGGCTGTTTATTATGCATACACATACGAGTTATTCAGATTTCATACCAATAAACAACATTCTTGTGATGATTTTTTTTTAACCAGGAACTTACATTGGATTTTATTTTCGGATCGATAACGGGCATATGAAGTTCTTTTGAAAATTATTTGAACTTTGTATCAGATTTCAATTTTGAAACTTTATATTGAATTACTGTCATTTTATCCGGATTACTCTTCCAAGGACTAGAGTTAAATTACATATAAAGCTTTGGACATTTTCCTTTTTGCCTTTTTTATTCTTTACATATAATTTTCTATTCTACTCCCTCTTATAGTTTTTATTTATTTATTTTATTTTATTTATTTTTTTTATTTCCTCATATTCTTCTCCCTTTTTTTTTCAATTTTTCTTTTCTTGTTCTTCATTAATCCTCATATCCCTTACTTTTTCCATTTCTAATCTAAATGTTCTTAAGTCGGTTTTATCTTTTTACCCTTATCTTTGTATATTGCCGGCTTTTTTCTCATGAGAAGCATTTAGTTTGGAAATTCCATGGCCTAAAAAGATTTTTTTTTCCATTTCCCTCTCATTTTCATCCTTATTGACCTGATAATATAAAGTTTGATGTATTTTCACTCCTTATTTTTTAAATTTTTTATAATTATATACAAGATAAACTAAATAAAACCATACTTAAACTATATCTACCTTGCATTGCTAAGAAATCTTCAGTTATTTCTAGTTAATAGACTGCACCCCCTCAAGTTTTCTAAATTTATTGTAAGAAAAATTCAATGAAAGTCTTTTTTTAAATCAATTTTTTTCCAAATGCTACAATGTTTTAAGTTCTTATTTTATCTTTTAATAAAAATAAAAAAAATTAAGATCAGCTGCTGTATGCTGATCCTTTTCCAATTTTATTTTTAAATCGAATTTTTGTACAGTTTAATTGAATTGGTTATCATATCGCTTAAAATCATATTCACAAAAAAAAAAAAATTGTAGATGAAAAATGTTAATTTTATCAATTAGTAAAAAATAAAATAAAAACCGAATTACGCCTCAAAATGTTTGTGTTAAAAGAGCAAAAGACTTGCTACCACTTTGTAGCAGTGAATAAATAAAGGAAATCAATTGTATCAAAATAAAAAATAAAAATAAAAAAAAATTAAAAATTTAAAAAAATAAAAAAAAAATAAAAAATTTAAAAAAATTAAAAAAAAAAAACGGGAGGTGTGCCTGCTGCATATGAACACTTTCCATATACATTATAAAACAGAGATTCTATTTTCCCTATAGTTTAGTAATAAAAGTTTTTATGAGCCATATTCCCAAAGGGCCATTTTATGTAAATCAAAGAACTGGTTTTCTTTTTGAAACCAGTTTTTGTGGGTTTTTTTTTTTTTTTTTTTTTTTTAGAACGATCATAAGATTATCAGAACAATGATAAAACTGGCAGCGAATCAGAATTTGATTGGGAAAAACAGAATTTCTTTTGTGAACAAATTTTTATCAAATAAGAAAAATGAATAGGAAACCTCTAAAACGTTCACATTTTTTTCATTGAAAACATCTTAACTCGGAAATTACTTCAAGTCTAGCTTTGATAATGATCATATTCAGTTTAATGTCCCCTTTTGCATGTTGACATGTGTGACAATTAACTTACATATAACCAACTTCCATTTTTATGACTTCCATGTTTTTCTTAACCAAAGAACTCTCAATCATTCTTTTAGTGCGAATAAGAACCATTAACAGATGAGAGTTCCTTAATTAAGCAGAAGGGGATTTAAATCAACGATTTTTTCTGAAGATTAAAAACAAATTTAGAATTTCAAAAACTTTGAATGGCAACTTTACGATTGGCTATGGCATACCCTGAAACTCTACCAATTGACAAAGGGATGAAGAGGGAGAAAAAGACCAAAAATTATTAAGTCCACACGAAAAACATGTTTTTTTTTTTTTTTAATTCTATTATGAGAGGGTATATAGCATGTATTTCCATATTTTATCTGCTATAGCAGTTAAAACTTTTTTTTTTTTCAAATAATAAGCTATACTTGTAATAAACGCATCAATTTAAATTCTCATATTTTCGTTAAAGTATACTTGCTATAAAAAAATAGTACCGATTTAAAAAACAGGATTTTAAAAAAAATTAAAAAAAAAAAATTAAATAAAATAAAAAAATTAAAAAAAAAAAAAACATTAAATGGTTTTGTTCAATCTTAGTAAAAACCCTGATGAAGTTTAATTCTATTGAAATCTCAAAACCTTTTCCTTTGCTTATTTTTAAATTGCAAGTGAAAACAAATTTTTTTTTTTTTTCTTTACAATTACATTTAATCGTATTTGAATTCTTTGGACTACTGTTCTCATCCTGAGTGTCAAGGATCACGGATTTGACCATCAAAAGAGCTCGAGTAGGTACTCCATCCACATGGTGGCAGCGTTTGAATGCAGCTTTAGTTTGCTTACTTTTTTTTTTCTATCTTATTTTGTTTTTCATTGTTTTTGTTAATGTTTCATAATACAGCCTCATTCTTGACACGGTTTAACAAAATTTAAATTTATATGGGAAAGAAATAATGCAATATAAAGATTAGAATTTGGATTGAAACATATTTTGGAGGGAGGGGGGCACTTTCAAAATACATTATGGCATTCATGATTGATCAAGTAAAAGTATGGACAAAATATTGCTAACACAACATAGAATCATAAGAGTAGAATTTGATGGCCAAAAGAATGTTGATGTGCGTATGCAAGGTGCATGTTTGTCAGATTGCACACCAATATGCGTGTCAGTTTGCAAGCATGCATGCAAGCTCATGTTGAAAACAGGATCAATATTTTTGCTGAGTCTAATATGACACTTGATGAAAATATTTGCATCTGAAAAGTAGAGCAGATTTGGTGATCCCAGCATCGTTTTTAAGGAATGCAACTAAAAAGGTTAAGTAGCGCCAATTAAACACTTTAGAACAATGAAGGCAGAAAAATTAGAATTATCTTCAGGCAATATTGTAATTTGGGAATGAACATGACCCAGTTTGTAGAGTTGAATGAAAAAGGATTAAAAACATTTTTTAACGCTTGTTTCAAAAGTACAAAAAGATACATTCTACATGCGACTAGGGACCGCTTGTGAATTTCATACTTCTATGAAAGAGGAAGCCTATTCAACATGCATAAGCTGAGTACCGTTTAAGTACAGTAGTACAGAAAAGAGAATAAAAAATTGAGGTAGCGAAATGTGGGGGGGGGCGAAGCAAAAGAGACAAAGGGTGAGGCAGAGCCACTTTAAAGGGATCGAATTAGTGAATTTTAGTAACTTATGTCTGTGAAAAGAATATAAGCAGTAAGACTAAGTAAATGAACACTAAAAAGACACAGACCTCCACCCAGATGTTACACATTTATATTGTTTAAATCATGTTCCTAATTGTACATTAGGACTTCACCGTCAGAACAAATACACGGAAAGGGAAAGAGAGAGAAAGGGAAAGAGAGAGAGGAAGAGGAAGAGAGAGAGGAAGAGAGAGAGAGAGAGGAAGAGAGAGAGAGGAAGAGAGGAAGAGAGAGAGGAAGAGGAAGAGAGAGAGGAAGAGAGAGAGGAAGAGAGAGAGGAAGAGAGAGAGGAAGAGAGAGAGGAAGAAAGAGAGGAAGAGAGAGAGGAAGAAAGAGAGGAAGAGAGAGAGAGAGAGAGAGGAAGAGAGAGAGGAAGAGAGAGAGAGAGAGAGGAAGAGAGAGAGGAAGAGAGAGAGAGAGAGGAAGAGAGAGAGAGAGAGGAAGAGAGAGAGAGAGAGGAAGAGAGAGAGAGAGAGGAAGAGAGAGAGAGAGAGGAAGAGAGAGAGGAAGAGAGAGAGAGAGAGGAAGAGAGAGAGAGAGAGGAAGAGAGAGAGAGAGAGGAAGAGAGAGAGAGAGAGGAAGAGAGAGAGAGAGAGAGGAAGAGAGAGAGGAAGCGAGGAAGAGAGAGAGGAAGCGAGGAAGAGAGAGAGGAAGCGAGGAAGAGAGAGAGGAAGCGAGGAAGAGAGAGAGGAAGCGAGGAAGAGAGAGAGGAAGCGAGGAAGAGAGAGAGGAAGCGAGGAAGAGAGAGAGGAAGCGAGGAAGAGAGAGAGGAAGCGAGGAAGAGAGAGAGGAAGCGAGGAAGAGAGAGAGGAAGCGAGGAAGAGAGAGAGAGAGAGAGGAAGAGAGAGAGAGAGAGAGGAAGAGAGAGAGAGAGAGAGGAAGAGAGAGAGAGAGAGAGGAAGAGAGAGAGAGAGAGGAAGAGAGAGAGAGAGAGAGGAAGAGAGAGGGAGAGAGAGGAAGAGAGAGGAAGAGAGAGGGAGAGAGAGGAAGAGAGAGGGAGAGAGAGGAAGAGAGAGGAAGAGAGAGGGAGAGAGAGGGAGAGAGAGGGAGAGAGAGGGAGAGAGAGGAAGAGAGAGGGAGAGAGAGGAAGAGAGAGGGAGAGAGAGGAAGAGAGAGGGAGAGAGAGGAAGAGAGAGGGAGAGAGAGGAAGAGAGAGGGAAAGAGGAAGAGAGAGGGAAAGAGGAAGAGAGAGGGAAAGAGAGAGGGAAAGAGAGAGGGAAAGAGAGAGGGAAAGAGAGAGGGAAAGAGAGGAAGAGAGAGGGAAAGAGAGGAAGAGAGATGGAAAGAGAGGAAGAGAGAGGGAAAGAGAGGAAGAGAGAGGGAAAGAGAGGAAGAGAGAGGGAAAGAGAGGAAGAGAGAGGGAAAGAGAGGAAGAGAGAGGGAAAGAGAGGAAGAGAGAGAGAAAGAGAGGAAGAGAGAGAGAAAGAGAGGAAGAGAGAGAGAAAGAGAGGAAGAGAGAGAGAAAGAGAGGAAGAGAGAGAGAAAGAGAGGAAGAGAGAGAGAAAGAGAGGAAGAGAGAGAGAAAGAGAGGAAGAGAGAGAGAAAGAGAGGAAGAGAGAGAGAAAGAGAGGAAGAGAGAGAGAAAGAGAGGAAGAGAGAGAGAAAGAGAGGAAGAGAGAGAGAAAGAGAGGAAGAGAGAGAGAAAGAGAGGAAGAGAGAGAGAAAGAGAGGAAGAGAGAGAGAAAGAGAGGAAGAGAGAGAGAAAGAGAGGAAGAGAGAGAGGAAGAGAGGAAGAGAGAGAGGAAGAGAGGAAGAGAGAGAGGAAGAGAGGAAGAGAGAGAGGAAGAGAGAGAAAGAGAGGAAGAGAGAGAAAGAGAGAGAAAGAGAGAGAAGAGAGAGAAAGAGAGAGAAAGAGAGAGAAAGAGAGGAAGAGAGAGAAAGAGAGGAAGAGAGAGGAAGAGAGGAAGAGAGAGGAAGAGAGAGGAAGAGAGAGGAAGAGAGAGGAAGAGAGAGGAAGAGAGAGGAAGAGAGAGGAAGAGAGGAAGAGAGAGGAAGAGAGGAAGAGAGAGGAAGAGAGGAAGAGAGAGGAAGAGAGGAAGAGAGAGGAAGAGAGGAAGAGAGAGGAAGAGAGGAAGAGAGAGGAAGAGAGGAAGAGAGAGAAAGAGGAGGAAGAGAGAGAAAGAGGAGGAAGAGAGAGAAAGAGGAGGAAGAGAGAGAAAGAGGAGGAAGAGAGAGAAAGAGGAGGAAGAGAGAGAAAGAGGAGGAAGAGAGAGAAAGAGGAGGAAGAGAGAGAAAGAGGAGGAAGAGAGAGAAAGAGGAGGAAAGAGAAAGAGGAGGAAAGAGAAAGAGGAGGAAAGAGAAAGAGGAGGAAAGAGAAAGAGATGCAGAGAATGGGAAAGAGAGAGAGAGAGAGAGAGAGAAAGAGATGCAGACAGTCAAAGATAACTACAAATTTCTCAAGACTATAAAGAATAAAAGAAACCGCTGTTTGGATTGAAAAGAGTAGTAGTCCCCCCCCTCTTGTTCCTGACTGAACTGTGTACTTATGAGTTTACATAAGTCGATCATTATTATTTTGCACTTTTACGAAAGTGTAAATGTTTAACTCGTGCGGTGATAACACTAAAGAAAAGTATTTTCACTGGTTTTTTTTGTGTTTATTGTTAACTTCTGCTTGGACAAATGTGTGCGATATATGCATATTCTACCCAAGATTAAAGAATAGTACATATACCCAAAATAGCTATTTGTTATTCCGACCTTAAACTTTTGCAGAGGATGATCTATCATATGTATTATTAAGGTTGAAATAAACAAATGAGCAAATTTATTGGTACAAACAATAGAAGCTATGAAAGTGAAGATATCTGCGCTTTGCGCAATGTCCCGAACTTAACCTTTGACCTTGAAAAATAGTGTACACCATCTCTAGGTCAGAGATTATGTCAGGTTTGGTCATGATCGATCCAATGGCGTGGGCTGAAGAGTGTGTGTATATATATATATATATATATATATATATATATACACACACACACACCCGTATGCTATGACCTTAACCTTGAAAAATGGTGCGCACCATCCTAGGTGGGGTGGGGGGCATCATGTCAGGTTTGGTCACGATCAGTCCACTGGTATGAGCTGTAAGAGAGTTGTACACACAGACACACAAACGCTACTACTTTACATATATAGATGCTACCTAGATTTAAACTTAAACCTTATATAGCATTTAAGCTGACAAATCAAACCGATTTGTACTTAGCTAATTTTCATTTGTTGTACCATGTTATTTACAATGAACTAACATTGATACAATTTATGGGTTTGGGGGGGGGGGCATTTTGTCCGGTTTGGACGTTTATTAAAATGTAACCATTTCTAAATAATCATCCTAAAAAAAATCAGTTTAGCAAAATTACTAAAGAGAGAGTTATTTATCTTTATTAGCATACACACACATACATTATATATATATATATATATATATATATATATATATATATATATATATAAACACAAATTTGAACATCTTGGATATCAGTCAATATTGGACCAATACAGCTGGTAATGTACATTGTATCTAAAAACAAAAGCTAAAATAAGAACCACCTCAGCAAAATAATTTCCTCAGTGACATGCAATATGGTTTTCATTCTGCTAGATGTAGAGCAGATGTACTACCAATTATATCTCATGATTAGTGAATCTTGACAGAGGGTTCCTTTCTAGGGCAATTACCTTTGACATATCAAAGGCCTTTGATAGGGTATGGTATAAAGGTCTACTCCAGAAAATCTCCAGGTACGGTATAGCTGGAAATGTCTTTTCAATTAAATCATTTCCCTCTTGATAAGTTCATAAAAGTAGTGGTTGATGAGCAGAAATTGGAAGCTCACAGTATTAATGCTGGAGTCCCTTAGGGGTCTATCCTGGGCTCAACTCTCTTGATCTACATCAATGATCTCCCAAATCATATACTAAGATTTTTTTTATTACGTTTTTTTGTTTGTTTTTTTATTACATTTTCACCCCAAACAAGGTACATTGCCACTTTGGTGTAGGGGGCTACTATCAGGGGAAACAACTACTGGGGTACTATGTAGGGATTTGGGCAGCAAGATGTTGGTTCACATTGCACTTGAACTTATGCATGTCAGTACAGTTGGGGAAGCAGTGACCTGGAATGGAATTCCAAAGTCTAGCGGTTCTGGGGAAGAAACTACTGGAGTAGAAAGATCTTTTACATCTAGGGATCTCTACAGTGTGGGGGTGGGATTTTGCAGCTTGTCGGGTCTGTTGAGGGTGTTCACGTCGTGGGGGCACAAGTGTTTGTAGACGTTTATGCTGACAACACTAACATCTATGGCAACACTTCAAAGGGGGGAGGCTCCATGTTTTGACAAACTTCAAGGTCTGACCTTTACTCCTGATCTGAGATAGAACACTTACATTAAATCCATTGCCAAGAAAAAATGGAAAAATGGTGGCATCGTACCGCTTCAGTAGATATCTCACTGCTGATGCAATTCTCTACTTGTATAAGAGCCAAGTATATCCAAGGATAGAGTACTGTTACCACATCTGGGCAGGAGCTGCTAGAAGCAACTTATCCAACCTAGACAGAGTTCAAAATAGACTTTGTAGTGGGGGATGCCCTGTTCTCTTCCCTGCAACCTCTTTCCCCACAGAAGAGACATTGTGAGCCTGTCTCTTCTTTATCATTATTTTCATGGCAAGTGCTTGTCTGACCTCCAATCTATGCCCCTCCCCACCCTAACTTTCACGGAAAGCACTCATCTAGCTTAAACCACTATCAATAACTTCCCTAATCTTTATCTGTGCCTAAACCTAAATGTAGATTCCATGAACAAAGCTTCTTTCTTAGGATTGCACGCCTGTAAAACTCATCCGTTTTCCTGCTTTCCAACTGACTACAATATGTTCGTCTTCAAGTCCAACATAAACAAATTCTTGATGAGTCATCGCCTTAAGCAATCCAATTCACTAAATTTCTACAACTAACAATGAATACGACCTGTTCCCTTTGACCACTATACACTCATTAACCCTCATCCTCAAGTGGCCTCTGGACCCTGATAAATAGTGATTCCTTTGTATGAAAAAGAATAAAAAAGATTGTTAAAAAAGCATTGCTGTAACTTATGTTACAGTCGACAGTTATCAACCAACACCAACGTCATAATCACCATTGAATAAGAATTTTTAGATATACATTGGTTTTGAATATCGAATGTAGTAGCAAATCCTAGAATAATGTTTACAGCATACTTGACAAATTACTAGCCATAAGATTAGCGTATACAAAACGAATATCTATAATATAAATCTCACCTGTCTGTTTAAATGTATGTACGTATGTATGTACGCATGCCTAAAACTTTCGACAGAGACAGATTTTCACGAGATCGGCATCATTTTGAAGCTTAACCCTTTGGATGACAAATATCGAAAAATTGGCTAAAAACATTAATTCCTTCACCCTCAACGGGATACTTTTCTACAAGGAAAGGTCTTTTGTCTTTTTTGTTTGTTTTTTTTTTTGTTTTGTTTCGCCAATATTTTCGAAAGTCATCCCCTTTTTTTCCACATAATTAGAGGAGAGCCTTAATTTAAATCTTCACCACTTCTGTTTGCCGATAGACGCAACAGCAAAGACGTCACGTTTTTTCTCACATTCTTTTCCTTCTTTGTGGTATGGGTTCGAGCCTGCCTACTACCACTTTTTTTTTTTTTGCTCAACACACCTCTGGGCAATGCGGGGTATCCAGGCTAGTCATATATATATATATATATATATATATATATATATATATATACACACACATTAGCGGAAGGGGGGGGTCTTTTACTTGAGCATAAAATATGGTTAAATACGATAATGTAATGTGTTCAGATTTGATATATATTAGAGTTGTGATTTCAAAAGAAAAAAAAAAAAGTATTTAGGTGCCATCAGCTAGAATCAAAACCAAAACTGTAGCATTCAAAGCTGATGACGTTACCACTGTACCAACGTAACATACGCATAAACCGATTAAAAATTAAAAATAAACTAAGATGAATGTACAAAATGTTTAACGTTTTTTTCAATTATGACCCATTTTTGACTCCTTAAAAACAATTTTAACCGGCTAAAGATGCATAAAGGAACAGCACGTAAAAATTACAATCATTTAAAGGCCCTAAGATTTGGTTTTGGAGGAGATAGAGTTTGAAAATATGGAGACAGAGCCAAACAGCCTTTTATATAATAGATTAGTGGCCTGGCAAGGACACGGGAGACAACCGAAGCCGCAAAACCGACAAATGTAGGGGAGCCAATTGAAGCAGCAAAACCAAAGCTGCTTGCCAGGACACGGACACACACACACACACACACACACACACACACACACACACACAACTGTAGGCAAATTTGGGCATATTTTATTGGTTTGAAAATATAGGTTCTTTTTAACCAATTGTCATAAAATTTTAACCATAGAATAGTATTATAATCTTCTAAAAGCCTACAAATTTTCATTTAAGTTTCGTGCCATAGAACCAAAGATATGAGCATTTCAATATTCAATTTGACTACCAGTATAGATACATCCATATATACATATACCACCTTTTTAACAATTTTATAAGTTCAAAATCTCAGCGACTATTGATCAGAATTTAACAAATGAAGGCTCATTGGAAAATTAATGGCTTTAATTTTGTAGTGGGCTATGTGACATTTGCCTTTAAGGTCGAACATTGTTTCAAAAAGTGGGGGATCATATATTAATTTAACATAATGAGCACACACTTTATGGTCACTTTTCAGGGGGGGGGTCATATTTTAAGGGGCGGTGTTTATTGTGGCCTGGTAGACCAGCACAAAACATTCCTTAAAAAAAAGGTTGTTTTCCATAGGTTTTCAGGTGTGCTAAAAACGAATATCACATTTAAATTTTCTGCAAATAAGTATTTTTCCATGTATTAAGCAAAAGTATGCGTTTGCACATACTATAAAATATTTCTTATTACCCCGAAAAATACTTATTTGCGGAAAATTTAAATGCAATACTCTTTTTCAACACGTTTTTTTATGGCAGGTTTTGTGATGGTCTACCAGGCCACAATTACTAAATAAACCCCCCCCCAAAAAAAAAAATAAAATAACAGACGCTTCCACCCCACTATAGGTGGCTATAAAGTAGGTGTTCATTTTACATTAAAAAAATATAGAAAAGTGATCCCTCACTTTTAAAACTATAATTTCTTCATATCTTGGAAACTATTCGTTTCCTGTGATTTTAACTGTTATTTTCATTTTCAGCACCCTCGAAAACCAGTAATAGTGGTAATTTTAAAGGATTTTTTTTTGTGTGTGGACAGATACTGCACGTTTATCAATATTTCAATCATGGTCATTTGTTTTCCTAGTTTTCCATATCAATTACAAAATATCTGATATTTCCCCAAAACCTCTGGCTTTCATGACGAGGAGACTAAAACGTGCTATGGTTTCAAATGATCTGAAATAACAGCAAGGGGAGACTTGATTTCAAATATTTCTCATGTTATATCTCCCCTCTTTGGTTTTCATACATAAAATAAATTTCAGTGTATAAGGATTATTTGAAACTGGAGATATTCATAATTGTATCCTATTTCCAAAAGAGGGGATAACATGAGAAATATTTGGAATCAAATTTCCCATTGCTGTTATTTCAAATCATTTGAACCCATAGCAACAAGTTTTAGTCTCTCCTTCATCAAGACCAGAGGCTTTGAAGAAAAATATATATGCACGGATTTACACAAATAAGCCTGAAAATTACCTTGAAATGCTTATCTACTTCCAAGCAGGAAGTAACTAGTTATCTAGATAATTCTGTTGACAAGACAGATTGGGATAGATCGCCATATTGATTTTTTTTTTTTTTTTTATTTTAATATTATACCAAAAATATACACATCTTTAAGTATTTTTTTTTACTCAAGAAAATGAGGAAACGATTTTAACAAAAAACTGGTTTGAGAGTAATACACCATAAATAAGTTGACAATACATTAAGAAATTACTAAAAAATAGATTCCCTCGCGTCCCCCCCCCCATTCCGCCAAAAAAAAAAAAAAAAAGAAACTCACCCACCCACTTGTCAGAATAAAATTCTTAAGATATGAACCTTAATTTTTGCATAGTAGTATTGTTGCCACATCTGGGCTGGTGCATCTACCCACATCTCTCCCTCTTAGGGTCCAAAAAAAAAAAAAAAAAAAAAAAAAAAAAAAAAAGTTGTTAATCTTATCGAGCCCCACTTTATCAACTAAGTTCCAACCCCTGTCCCATCGTCACAATGTTGCATCACTGTGCCTGTTTTATAAATATTTTAATGGAATGTGTTCTGATGAACTTGTTTCACTTGTATCCACCCCCATCAATGTGCATATCCCTGACAAACCCACTTAGCAATAAAATCTCACCCCGTCACTGTTGATGTCCTTAAATGCCAGAAAGTTTTCTATTCTAATAGTTTGTTCCCTCAAACAGCTAGACTTTGGAATTTCCTTCCTGTTACCTGCTTCTCTGGTTGTACTGATATGCAGAAGTTTAAATGTAACACAAACAAATATCTTGTTAATCTTTCCTAGCCCCTTACATCCAAGTGAACACGAGTTTATAAAAAAAAAAAAAAAAAGGGATGAACAATCATAAAAATGGAATTAGTTCTAAATTTCAGCAAAGTATATTGAGTGCTTGTGTAGAGTAATGGTGTTTTAAACCAATGCATTACAAATGAAACCCATGTATTATGTTGAAATTAATATAAATTACAAAAACTGATTTCATGGAAATAGTAAAAATAGAATTTATTGAGTATTATGTTTTAATGTGGAAGCGTTGTGCAACCAATTCAGTATGACAAACTGACTGATCTCCCTTGATTAAATTAAGGGTCCACCATTTTTAACATAATGTAATTGTGGCCAATTTTTTTTTTTTTTTTTTTATTAAAAATACATCTAGCACATCTAATGGATTATTTTTTGTCATATTTGGAATTTATACTAATTTTGCCATAACATGCAAGGTTTTCACCCGAAAGACCTTTAAAATCGATTATTAATCGATATTGTTTAATACCATGAGTATGTAATATTTCATTTCCAAGTTTCATTTACTTGAAATTTGATTTTGCAAGTAACTTTTTTTTAACCTCTTTCATCCCAAATCAGACATATTGCCACTTGGAACATAAGTGGTTACTATCTAGGATTGTGCCTAACAGAGGGCCGTGGGGAGTTGAGCAGTGAGATATCTGTTCATATTACACTCAATAAAATTCAGTGGACAAAGTGAAAAAGTAAATTTTATTTATAGAATCTTTTTATGAATATCATACTATGGTTTGATGAGGTTTAGACTGGCATCTGGTAGGATGCTCCATCCCCAACTAGAAAAAAGAAAAACACTCTTGCGAGTATCACAATAGCTTTGTTGTTGGATTGAGATATGGTTCTGTTTACATTTAGGAGGTTCACTCCCAGGTTTTACTTTCTGAGAAGGTTAGGATTAGTTTACTGCTTTGTAACCCGAAGTGTACTTCACCTAACGCACTGGCTTTTCAAAACCTAACCTGACCTTGTGTGATCTCTTTCAGAGGTAAATAAATATACAACTCACTTCACAAAAGAAATCCTTCTGCAATCTGTAACATGCAATGCAACAAAAGATTGCACATACGCATGCGACAACATTCAATTTTTTTTTTTTTTGCCGTTGTTTAAAGAAACGGATCAAATGTCATAAAAAGATTTGACACTCAACCGTTACTGCTACTCATTCTTTGTTTCCATCGCGACACAATATTCCCTCTGCATATTAATTAAAAAAAAAAGACTTTGCATAAAAGTACTTCAAAAAAGCAAACTTCTGTTAGACATAAAATACAATATTTAAAGAGTAATAAAATACTTTGCTTTGTTTTAAGGGAGTCACCATTTATCAAGGCTCAAAGGCCACTTGAGGATAAGGGTTAATGCGTGTATGGTGGTCATCGAGACAACAGCATAGTAATAGATAATATACGGCATAATCACGTTGACATACCGGTTCCCGTCAGATCACCGAAGTTAAGCAACGTTGAGCCTGGTCATTACTAAAATGGGTGACCAATTTGGGAAGTCCAGGTGCTGTATGTAGGAGGACGTCGACACCTCCCTGCAAAAACCTAACGTCGTCATCTCCCCTAACTGAGACATAAATGCGACTGGGGACCGCTTGTGAATTTCATACTCCCATGAAACTTCCTCCTTCAGAGGAAACTGGTTAAACCCTGAATAGGGTTGGTGCTGACTGCACACAAAATAGATAGTGGGAATTTGGTATAATTTGATTATTTAAGGGGACAGATTAACAAGAACTCGTTTACATTGGACGAAGATGACCATATTGTAGAAAGCAGTTCCACAGGCAGGAAGTTTCAGGGAAAAAAAAGCTTTGTTCATAGAATCCACATTCAGATTTAGGCACAAATAGAGTGAGGGTGGCGGGTGATAGCGGTTTTCACTAGACGAATGTTTTTGTGAAAGTTTGGCAAGGGGGTGGGAGCTATTGATTGGAGCTCAGACAAACTCTTGCCAAGAAAATGATAGAGCAGAAACAGGCTCGTAATATCTCTTCTGTGCAGAAGAGGTTGACGGGAAGAGAAAAGGGCATCACCTACTTTGTTTTGAAGCCGGTTTGAACTGTCATGGTAGGATAGGATGCTCCAAGCAGCTCCTGCTCAGGTGTGGAAATAGTAATCCATCCTAGTATGTATTTTTATACAGGTAGAGGCTTGTATCGGCAGTGAGATATCTACTGGAGCAGTAGAATGTCCAAACCATTTTTATTCTTCAGATTGAGATAAATTAGATCTATTACCTTCATAAAATTAACAAGTAAATGTAATGAATTTTAGTTTTGTTTGTTTTATTTACAGCATATCAATACCTTGTGCTGAGTTATGTAATACTAAATATAAATTACAAGAACTCTTCATCCAAAAGATTTTGACAAGAATTATAATGACCAATTTGTTAAATCTATGATCACGTTTTCCTTGTTCTCCAAATTCTTATTTATGATCAATTAACAATGACCGATTCATTCAAAAGCTATTTCATAAATATATTTTGAGGCTTGCCAAACTAACTAAAACGTCAAGCAACCAACTTCATATCTAGCCGAGGTAAGTCTTGGCACATTTTAGCCCTAGCGTCTGGCTCACTAGAGGTTCAACTCTAGTGTTTGAATGAGGTATGGTTAGGTCTTGGATATTTTCCCCTCATATTGAATGAATTTGGAAAACAGGTGAACAGTTCTGACCAAAAGTCGAATTTTCTTTTTAAGCAACTGATCTTAAAGATCAATGTGTGGATCTAATAGAAATTAGCAAAAACGAATCATCATAACTTAGATTCAACTCTTTAGAAACGTTTTAGTTAACCTATTAGTAAAAACATTTGAGCAAAATCATAGAATAGTAGGAGTGTGTGTGTGTGTATATATATATATATATATATATAATAATTTTTTTTTTTTTTTTAGTCACGTGCAAGCGACTATAAGTCACTCCTTCGGTCAGCCTGTCCGTAACACTTGTGCTTGGCCTTTTTGGTTAAGATCAAAGGTCTGTTAATAGATGCTGTTCTTAGCTTTTTAAGCTTTTCTTGGCCTTTTGGCCAAGATCAAAGTGTAGTATCTATCCCAGCAGATACTGCAAGCCATATGTGGGGACAGCTCTACATATAAGACCTTGGTCAATGTCGGGGAAACCCTTCATACCAATTGTCACTATCCAGTTCCCCTACTCCCCGAGGAGTTGGCCCCCATTTTCCCTTCACTCCTCATATTAAAAATCATCCTTGTGCCTAATTTGCTCGGTGGGGGAGCAAATAAATACCCTTTTCTTGGCCTTTTGGCCAAGATCAAAGTGTAGTATCTGTTCTTACTACATGATGTACTTAATTGTGATGTAAAGTGGGAGATCACTTTTCTGTATTAATTTAATGTAAAATGATTACCCACCAATCAGTCTCAAAGCCATTCAAGTCATTCTCCAGATCATTCAAGTTGTTTTGGAAGGATTAGAGTTATTTTTTAAGCATTCAAGTCATTCTTAAGGTCATTAAAGTCATTCTAAGTCATTTGCATTTTATTTATTTAAGTCATTTTAGTTTATCTTTAAGAATTTCATGTCAATCCTACATTCACGCATTCATTCATTACACGAGAGCACACGCGACTAATGGCTATCGGCCTTGTTTTTTTTAACACCTACAGACACTAGTGCTTCATGCTTTTGCAACATGACTACAGGAAGTAATACTGGCCAGGAAATTTGAAGCCGGTCAACAGCCAACATTGGATTTGCAGGCTGTGAGAGTTTGTTCCCTATAGACTGAAACGGCTAGGCAGATTTTTAATTTTCACATAAATGTACTTTATGTGTGCTAGTATTCTTAGATAAGTTTTGCATCAGAATGCCCAATAAGTATAAAAAATTGATACTAAAAAAAAAAATAAAAAAAATAAAAAAAAAAAAATCTGATAAAAGAACAGGAAGTTAACATTCTGATACAGCCTAACATCACAAGTGCATTTGAGAAGTTTTGTCACACACAGAAGGGCCCTGGCATATAAAATCAACAGTTCGTTCTGATATGACAGGGACTTGTTCAAGTGAAGGTTTCTATTTAGAGCACAATTGAACCATAATACTTGATTTTTGCATTTTAAACTTTAATTCAAGTCATTTTATAAAATTTTTTTAGAAAATCAGTTGTAGGTTTTCTACAGTGTAATGTAGACTACAATGTACTGAGGACCAAGTAACTGTGGCGAGGCACGTGAAGCTTCCTCTTAGTGCATCATGGTGGGTCCTTAACTAGAGCAAGCAATCAATCGATTTGATTAAAAAATGGGCAAATTCATCGATTTCGATGACAATAAAAGTATTGGAAGTGTGGAACATTTGTTAATCCTTATTCAATCTTGGGCAACCTCAGGTTTCCCTGCTAGTGTAGCTATGAAAGCAGACTGTCATAATCAACAACCATGAGAGTATTCAACAAACAGGAAGTTTGGAATGGTGCATGTATGGCACTTTCTCAATTCATTAATAGGGTTCAACTTTTTAATCTCTTTAAGCTTTATATTTTTTTTAAATAATTTTTTTTTTGTTTACCAAAATGTGTAACAACTAAAAAAAATTGAATAGATAAAATAGACTATCCTTTGACTGTACATTTTCACAGAAGATTAAAAACATTGGTGTTGTCAATATACATCAAATATATGTAATATCCGACAGACTTCAGTCTTTAATAATAGATATCTCTGACAAAGATGCTGTTAAAATATGGTTATTTATTCTTTTGATCCTTAAAAATAAAAGGGGGGGGGACTAATGGGTTAACATAACTAAAGTGAAGTTGTTAATCAGTCAACCACGACCTTCATAGATCAATATTGAAAGAGCTTAATACCGATCAAACCGGTTATTGAAAAGAAATCAATACCAATATGCATGATAAAAATGGCTTCAGACTACAAAACCATTCAAGCTTAACTAATTAAACATGTGAAAATGTCAGGCTTTCCTTAAGTAACATTAATTATCGAAGAATATATACTAAGCAGTTCTCCGAGATGTGAGCCTTGTGTCAGACTAAAAGGAATTTGTATCAGTTTGTTCCTCTGCAACAGAAGTGTGTGACCAATGTAGAAAAAAAAAAAAAAACAAAGTACTTGGATGACCTGAAAACAGAAATGGCTTAAAGTGAAGGAGGCTGAACTTAGCATGGAAGAAAGAACAAAGCACATATCAGGAGGATCACCAAAAGCTTGTTCTTTTGCTTAGGTGAAAAGGTTACTCTTGAAACCCACCTGCTGAGAAGAGCATCAGCCTAATGACTATAACATCAATAAGAAATGGAGATTTAAGTCTTTAAAATTGTTTTATGGGAAGAACAGAAGTATTTAAGTAAAATATAATTTATTAAATAGCTGTCCGCTTTCAATTATATCCATTGTCTGATTGTGAACACAAATAGCCTTAGTTTTCAATGTTATCATTTTGTTCTAGCTGAGGATGGGGCAGCCTACCAGATGTCAGACATTCAACCACTATTTCAGATATTCCAACAGAAATATCTTTTTTAAGATTCTAACTGGCCCTTAAGTGCAATTGTTCGTATCTCTAGCACTTGGTTCACAAAGTATATTCGTCTGGTAGTTTTTGAGACTCTTTTACATGAGTCCAGTGGCTCCTAATGGAGATCTTCCCAAGATTCCAGTTTCTTTTAATATTATACATAAGACCTTGATATTTCATCATTTTCCTCCTCTCAGTTCTGTTTAACTCATTGGGGGCACTTCGAAGGTTACTATATTACTACATCAGGTTTAACAGCTGTTTTATAGGTATGTATGAACCAATTCGCAAAAGAAAAAAATATGATGTCGTTCATCAAATTCCATCTGCATTTGTTTACAATATCACATCAGCTGATCTTTGGGCTTGATGATGAATGCTGTAGAAGTCATTTCTGGTTAATATTTAGTTTTAAAATATGCAAACGAAGAAATGATTTGCAGTGATTTTAAATAGTACGTCTTTTATCGTAAACTGAACTCCTATAAAAAAGTAAAATAAAATGGTGAGATACACCCGGGTTTGAACAAGAGATCATTCAACCTGTAGTCGAATGCTCTACCACTAAGCTATATCTGCAGATTATAATTTTTTTTTTTTTTTTAAAGCAGAAATGATTTGCTCAAATTTTATTATTCCCTTGCTGGTGTAACGTAAAATATTCCCCTGTAAAAATTATTCTTTTCATCTATAAGAAAGAAAAGCTGTTTTTAAGATCGGATTCTTTTGATTTTTGATACTTAGATGAATTTCTGTACAAAACATATCTAAGAACATTGGCAGACATATAAATTAGCTTTGTGTGAAATTTGCAAAAGATATGCTCAGCCGTTTAAGAACCTATGAGGAAGGGACTCACGTGCACGCACAAAATGACGTCTTATAATAGTAGAGATAGAAATTAGGTTTCTTTTAGCATTTTAATGAAGTGCATCAACTTGAAAAAATAAAAATCGCATGGAATATTTAATATAAGTATCCTGTGAAAGAGCATATAACTCCACTCATGGATTAAAAAAAAGATACCTGTGATATTCTGTGCAGATCCCAGGAATTTTTATCCTGGGCTCCCAAAATCAACAGAGATTAGATCATTTCTGTAGTGATCCGGTCCCTGTTCATTTTGCAGTGGGAGTTTAGTTCTGTGCAGTTGTAGGAGGTCCACCCTCCCAGGCTTTGCCTTCTCACTTTAAGGGGTTAGTTTAGCACTAATTGCCTGAGGCGCCCTCACTGGGGAATGCCAACAGGGCGTCCCGGGCACTTTTTGCAGAGCGCACATCCTTAATCCCACTTTCCAACCCTGGTGTTGGAGTTCTTACAGTAAGAGAACTAAACGGTTCCAGATTTAATAAGATACAACCTGGAGAGGGCTGAAGGTTACATTGGCTCAGATGCCATGTGAATAACGATCAAGACAAGAACAGTAGTCCAAGTAATACAAATAATCAATATTCAGCTCAATATTCCAGGATAGTTTTCGATCATCCTAGACTTTTTCGTTTGTAATATACTCCAGCCATTTTAGTTCAGGAGATATGTGGTTGGAAATTGCACATAATTTCTTTTACTATTTTGATTGACTTAAAAAAAATAAATAAAATAAACCCCCCCCCCTTTATCTTTCTTATGAAACAGCATTTGAACCCCTCAAAACCGTTCACCCCCAGAATAACATCCGAAACAATCAAGACTCACTCAGGAAATCTAAACAAATGGTCATATATTTCCAGATTTTTTATTTTATTATCGACTTCATTAGAACGAAAGGTACTTTATTTAGATCATAAGCAATATTTACAATTACAAAAAAAAAAAAAAAAATCCTCTCTGACCCAAATTTGTTGAAGAAAAAAAAATCATGTTTTCATTTTTCATACGGCATTTTTAAAATGATGTCTGATCAAAGATGCCAAAATTTCAAAATTAATAGTTCCCAAATTGAATACGAATAGAAAGTTTATCACCCCACAAACAGAAGGGCACTGCATACAAAATTAACAGTTGGTTCTTTAATAAGACAGGAGCACATTCAAAATGAATGTTTCTGTTTAGAGCACATTATCATAAAGCAATATTCGTTTTATTTCAAAGATCTGACAATATTTTTTTTCTAGCAAGAAAAATTTTAACATTTTAAAAGTTGAGAAGTTGACCAATATTTTGAAAGAAAAAAGGCAGTAAGTAAGCCACTACAAAATTTCCACTGAACCCCCCCCCCCATCTCCCCCCCAATAAAATCTGGCCCAGTTGATCTACAAAGAACAAATCATTTTTCTGGTTCTAAATTTTAGATATAGTTTATCCAGGTTGCAATGCCCATCAAGAATATACTAATTTGAAATAATTTTAGTGGTTATTGATTCTTAGCTAGACATACCAACATACACAGAAATTTGATGATTATCTAATTGTGTTTGAATAAGTTAGTAAAAATATATGTGAAGAGAGTGCAGATATTTGTTAATTATGAAAATGAATTCATGAATTATTTATGGTATAAATTATCCCACAATTCTGTATGACCTGAATAATGCTCAGACCCCATAGGCCTTTAGGGGTGAGTTTTAGACATCAAAAGTCAGAATCCAAGCATTTAGGTGATCAACTCCACAGCTCTAGAGTCAGTTATTTTAGCAAAAATTGGCGACTCAGACAACTTATAGGTTTAAAGTAAGTCAATTATACAAAAAACTACTTCAACACTTGTCACGGACAATGCGGTATGATTTCGCTAGTATTAAACTAAAAGTTAACTCTTAAGATTACAATAGATGTAAACGGTAACATTATTCCAACACTTGTAAACATTGCCGAACCTTAAAACAAACTCCTCATCTGATTATAAAAACAAAATTAAACCAATGAAAAGGTTTTCTTAAAAAGGTAAGTATTGTAGATAAGACCTTGAGATTTAGTTATTTTTTTATAAACAATAGAATTTCCTGACTTAACCCCCCCCCTTATCTTTCTTATGAAACAGCATTTGAACCCTTCAAAACCTTTCACCCCCAGAATAACATCCGAAACAATCAAGAGTCACTCAGAAAATCTAAATGGTCATATACTTTCAGATTTTGTTTCACATTTTTATTTTACTCAATTTTTGATCGCCTTAAAAGATTAGAACACAAAAAAAAAAAAAAAAAGATTTTATAAAGAAAAAAAGTTGAGGAATCCTTATCCTCATCTTAATATTTCCATATTTCAACCGATCTAACTTCCCATCTTCAAACTCTGATTTTTTTAAAGAGATGATCACATATCGATGTGGAGGCTACTCGACAATAAGGATTAATGTGTGTATTATAGTCATTGAGACAATTGGGTAATAATCGTTTGGTAATTTGGTATAATTATTTATGAGGATGGTTCAATAAGAACTTGTTTACGTCGGACTTGAAGACAACGACAAACTAGCAGAACAGAATTCCATAGGCAAGCTGTTCCAAGAATGATGCTTGAATCATGGAATCTGCATTTAGGCACACAGAGAGTGTATATAGTGGTTGTAACTAGCCGAGTGATTGTTTTTGTAAAAGTTTAGCAAGTGGGGAAGGGGGGGCCATAGATTGGAGCTCAGACAAGCACTTGCCATAAAAATGATAGAGCAGAGACAAGCTCGCAATGTCTCTTCTGTGAAAGAGGTTGCAGAGAAGAGAAAAGGGAATCCCCTACTAGGCTACAAAGTCGGTTTTGTAACTGTCAAGGCAGGATAGAGTGCTCTGAGCAGGTCTTGGCCAAATGTGGCAACAGAACTTCATCGTTGAACATACTTGGCTTTTTGTTTTGTCATATACGTTCCACAGTTCAAAGAGATGTGCCTGAAGAAGGTTGGCAGTCACATGAACAAAAGCGTTAAAATTAAAAAGTCAAATTCAAAACTGAACTGGAGAGAAAAAAAAAAAAAAAAGGAATGGTCTTAAACAGTTGCAAATATATTGTTATGTCTATGTTCATGGTTATCAGCATGTTGGCAGCTCCCATGTTAGGTGTCCACTGTGATAAAGGATGCAAGTGACGTCCATCTAACATACATTCAAACCTAAATAGGATAGAAGCTGGAAAAAAAAAAATCAAGCTTTTCTTTTGACAAATTTTTATTTGTTATCACTGTACCATGTTATTGAGAATATAACATCCTTCAGTAAAAAAAAAAAAAAAAAAAAAACTTTTTTTTAATTACATTTTCACCCCAAACAAGGCACATTGCCACTTTGGTGTAGGGGGCTACTATCAGGGGCAACAACTACTGGAATACTATGTTGGGATTTGGGCAGCAAGATGTCGGTTCACGTTACACTTGAACTTCTGCATGTCAGTACAGTTGGGGAAGCAGTGACCTGGAATGGAATTCCAGAGTCTAGTGGTTCTGGGGAAGAAACTACTGGAGTAGAAAGATCTTTTACATCTAGAGATCTCTACTGTGTGGGGGTGGGATTTAGCTGCCTGTCGGGTCTGTCGAGCGTGTCTACGTCGTGGGGGCACAAGTGTCTGCAGTTCGCCAGAGCATTCACCATTAAAATACTTGTAAAACAGGCAGAGGGATGCAACATTTCGTCGATGGGACAGAGGCTGAAGCTTAGATGCCAGTTCAGGGCCTATCAGATTGGCGACTCTTTTGAACCTTGTCTAGGAGCGAGAGACTAGTAGTAGATGCACCAGCCCAAATATGACAATACTCCATACATGGGCGAACGGTGGCCTTGTAGAGGTACAGGATACTTTCGGGTGTTAGTAGTTTTCTAGCACGGTAGAGAGAGCCTACCTTCTTTGCAGTGGCCCTGGCAATTCTTTCAATGTAATTGTTCCAACTCATGATTCGTGTAAACGTTAGGCCAAGCAGTTTGAAAGATGTACTCTCAGGTAAAGAGTCACAAGCCATTGCTAACTCATATCAGATTGAATATAAGAGGAGTAACCTAGCTTATGTGAAAAAGTTTTTAAGTGAAAACTACAGTTGGTGACAACTAAAATGAAAAGCTCCTATAAACAATATTTAACAAAATTCATTTTTTTCCCTAAATAAAAAAAAAAGTTTTTTTGGTAGGTGAGTATGAGGATCGAACCCGAACCATTGAGGCGAAGTTGAAAATTAAAGTGTGAAAAAAAAGTGTGCGACGTTAACCATTGACCCACCACGAGATACTAACGGAAACAATTACTTAGATTTGGCAGGTGCACGTTTTAATGACTTAATGAGGTCAACTTTGACTACGAGATAGTATTTCATTTACTGTGGAAATGCTTTTTTATTTTTATTTTCCCAAGATGTTGGTGGGGTCCAAATTGAATAGCAATTGTTTGATATATGGAAAATATTTCCACATTGATCAAAGCTGATTGCTTTCGGACATTTCCGGTGATTGCCACCGTAAAAAATACCGCCAGATTTAGTGTTGCTTTTATTATATGAAAAAGCCTAATCCACATGCGGCAAACGTTGAATATTTATCTTCCCGAAGTCGAGCAAATTAAATAGACAGGCGAGCTCCGTTGTTAACTAAGAGATTACGATTTATATGTGATATAAAAAGTTTTAAGTTGCGAGCCGACCGACCGCTTCTCTGAAAAAAGCCTTTCTTGGACATGCACAAAAAGCGAACATACATATACACATTTTCGCTTATATATATATAGACTGGGGGGGGGGTACACGGCGTTGCCCGAGTGTTTGGAGGGGTGTGTGGTTGCTAATGAAAACCTAAGAATAAGCAAAGTAAAAAAAAAAAAGAAAACAAAAACGAACGTTAAAACTTAAGCGGGGGGGGGGGGGGATCAAAACACCGAAAAAAACAAAAAAAAACAAAAAACTAACGTAAGGCAAACGAACAAAGTTAAATGTAAAAATTGAAAAACAAAAAAGAAAACAGAAAAAACGAACATTAAAACTACCCCCCCCCAAAAAAAAAACACGTGAAAAATGGCTTAAATAAGCCTGTTTCGATATTAGAATTTTTTAAAATCGGTGGGTACCCGGGTGTTTTTGGGTGTGTGGTCGGTGGTGGGGATGTTAATGAAAACCTAAGAATAAGCGAAGTAAAAAAAAAAAAAAATCTCACACCACGGTTCTAACCCAAAACAGTTAGATAATGAACCAACGCTCTAACCAACTGAGCTAACATGACTTAAATGAAATTTAGTCAGTTCTTCAACTATTTAAACTAAATCAGGTCATGACGTCAGACGCATGCGTAGAACCGGTCGTAGTCATGAGAGGACGGTTTTTGTTGACAACGTTGGATGTACGACCATCGAGGACAACTTTGATTTTTCTATTACTTAAGAAGGATTTAATTACATTATGAATTCTTCCAGTGATTCCATATGATCTAATTTTCCTGAGAAGACCATCATGCCATACCCTGTCAAAAGCCTTAGATATATCGAGGGCCACCGCTCTACCCTCCCCTGTTTTATCCAATGAACGGTATATACGTTCAGAAACTACAGTTAAGATATCTGCTGTTGAACGGGCTTGCCTGAATCCATATTGTTTGTCAGTCAGGAGTTTAGCAGCTGTTAGGTGCTGGACTAGGGCTTGATTAACTAAGGACTCAAATATTTTGGCGAAAAGCGGGAGGAGGCTAATGGGGCGATAATTTAGTGGGTCAGTTCTTTCACCAGAATTCTTGAAGACTGGTACCACAGAGGCGGTTTTTCAGCAGTCGGGAAAACAAGATTCATTAAGGCATTTATTGTAAAGTTTGGACAGAACTGGAGCAACCTCGGCAGAGCATTTTTTTAATAGCACAGCCGGGATGAGATCTGGTCCATATGCTTTTGAGGTGTCTAGGTTTTTTATAATAGCATGTACCTGAGAAGGGGTGATTTTCAAATCGTCTAGTGACGCGTCTGTTCGCAGAGGAAAATCAGGGAGTGAGTAGTGTACTGAGTTCAGTGTGGAGTTTGAGGCAAACTGACTGGCAAGCAGATTAGCCTTGTCAGTTGCCGTGCAAGCAACCTCATGATTGTTTGATAGTGGGGGAATAGTTGACTGTCCATTATTTACTATGCTGTTGTAGATTTTCCAAAAATCCCGGGTTCCTAATTTCTGTGCTTTGATGCGTTTTCTGGTGGTTTCAGAGTAATCTGTCTTAGCTGTCTATCACTCTCTTACAATTATTTCTAGCTTCTATAAACTTCTGTTTATTTGAGCTGGACTTATGTCGGTTGGATCTGCGGAACGCATGCTGCCTTTGACAAATGGCAGCTGCACAAGCAGAAGTAAACCATTGGGGGGAGTGGGGCTTGCTATAGAATTTCCGTGCGGGAACATGTGCTTCAATAGCAGTTTTGAACCATTTAGTGGTCTCATTTGCACACTGTTCCGCTGGAAGAGTAAAGATATTTTGCCATGGGGCATCTCTGATGAGCTCCCTGATGGCTTCCCAATCAGCCTTTTTGTAATACCTCGTTGTTTTGAGTAGTGGGTCTTCAGTTTTAGGGCGAGAATTTAGGCTGATTTCTACCATTATCACAGCGTGATCAGCATTCCCGAGTGGGCTGTGGGCATTTGTTGTACAGTCATTGGGAACCATTGTCAGAAAGAGATCTAGAAGTGAGGCATGTTGATCTTGCTGGTCTGGGAAACGTGTCGGAAATGTAACCAACTGAGATAGGGAATGGGATATAGAGAAGCTATGTGTTGCGCTACCAGCTACGTCTGTGTGATTAGAGAATCCTAGCCAGTTACTGTGGTGGACATTGAAGTCACCAAATACATGTATTTGTGCACTAGTATCGAGGGAGAGTGCTATATCTATGCTGTCTGAGACTTTGTTTATTAGGGTACAGTCTTGGTTTGAGGGAGAGCGGTAGAGAAAATACAAGTAGCTAATATTGTGTTGCATATTTAGTCTGAAGCACATATTGACTACAAGTTAATATATCGATGTGGGGGAGGGGGGTATCATACATATCCCAACATTGCGAGTGCATAATTTAACATTAAAAGAATTAAACCTGATAAAGCCAACTCCACTGTTAATATTACAATCACAATCCTTATGTTATATTTTTGTTTATTCATTATAACATTCATTTATTTTAGTTAAAATGGACACAAATACCCCCCCCCCGCAACAGCAAACTTATGGTTCATCCAATTCTTTTAAACCTTATACAAGACAAAAATTAAAAGAAAAATAAAATTTACATTATTTCTCCAAATATATAGAAGATTGTTTATTTTTTTTTTTAGATAATTTTATGCACGTAGAAAATATTTAAATAGTAATTATATATATATATATATATATATATACTTGGTTTGAATCTCTGGACCAGCAGTAATTATCATTTCCTACACTTGATTGCATAAGCATTGAACTAGTGTCTGTATGTATAAAAAATTATTAATATTTATTTTAAAGTAGTTAATATATATATATATATATATATATATTAAACCATCCATAGCCTTTGAGCCTTTAGTCATCTACAACTTTTTGTAGATGCTATGTAGCGAGGAGTTCTTTTTACAGGGTGAAGGTGCTGGCCCCATGCCTAACCTTCCCAGAAGGTCACCCATCTGGTACTGGCCAGGCTCAACGTTGCTTAACTTCGGTGATCTGGCGAGAACCGGTGTATCAACGAGATTGTGCCGTACTTATCAAAATTGGAAGATGTTTACGTTTTATAAGAAATCAGTGTTTAACATTAAACACAGATCTAATAAAACGTAAACATCTTCCAATTGTTAAAGTTTGATTTGCTCATATAGCTGAACTTTCAATCAATGACACATTTGCAAGGTATAGCTAGTAAAATGGCATGAGCTAAAGTTATAAGTAAAATTTTTCTTGAATAAAATTCATTTTACTTATATTACATTTCTCATTTTAAAGGCAACATGGTGTCATTGTAAAAAACATGTTAAGAAATTTTAATGCAACAAATTTATTTTTAAATTAAAAATAAATAACTCAAATTTTTTAAATTTTGATCAATAATATTGAAACACTGTTGTAATTTAAGATTTTAAGCTAATCTCCGGTTCAGTAAACCATTGCTATGCAAGTACATTTAATCAGCTAAAGACTTGAAATAGTTTTTTTCAATTTTCTTATTTTATTTTAGCTGGGGATGGGGATTCCTACCGGACATGCCAGACATTCATCACTATTTCATACATTCTAAAACATATTTTAAAGATTCTATTTGTCCTTTTAAGTGCAATTGTTTTATCTGTCACAATTGGTTCACTGGTAGTTTTTGAAATTTTTCACATGTCCGATTGTTTTTATAATTACTGGAATGAAGATCTTCCTAAGATTCCAGTTTCTTTCCACGTCATAGATGACCTTGGTATTTCATATTTTCCCCTCTCCGCTGTTTAAGCCAGCATCAGTAAACTTATGGTTCATCCAAAATTAAATGAAAAATAAAATTTACATTATTTCTTCAAAAAAAAATAAAAATATAACGTTATATTTTTTTTTTTTTTTTTTTTTTTTTTTTAGATACTAGATATTTTTTGACACCAACTTGTACGATTACTACTTTCTCCTTGTCCTATATGACCATGTCAGATTTAATAGTTCTATTTTCTAGGTAGCTGTAGGATGGCATAGTCATAGTGAATGGTGTATGACTTATTTCCAACTGTTCTTTCTGGTAAACATGTTCCCAGGATTGCTGCTACAGTCGATATTCAACTTTTTATAGATGGTTCAGTAGAACAATGTGTTGCATCATATATGGACGTCAGGTGGCTCACACTACTGTGTAGCAGCATTTGAACTTGACATTGCTGAAACCACTCATCTTTTTAAAAGCATTGGTCATCAATCCTTGATCTTGAGCAGCCATTATCTTCTGACCATAGTGGAGTGATCCTTTTTTTTTTTTTTTTTTTTTTTAAAGTCAGGCTATTGAGCCTACCTAATCCTGAGTGAATTAATTCAGAAAATACTTAGCACGCTGTTGGTTGGCCCATTCTTCCAATTTTTTTTGCAATCGAAGGTCTTGAACATTGGTGATTCTTTTGTTTTCCGATTCCAACTCATCTGTAAGACAGTCTTGTCTAAAATGTTTGGCCATATTAAGTTATAGTCTAATTTTGAGCTAGCTGAAAAGCAACAAGTGTTGTCCATAAAAAAAAAAAAAAAAAAAAAAAAAAAAAAAAAAAAAAAAAGCCATTTTGACAAGCTGCATATCATTATAAGACTCAGCAACAGGATCTCACCTGAAGTAAAGTTGTTGCTTCATCTAACTACAGCTGATTCCAAGAAATCCAGCACATCATGAAAGATTACCAATTTAGATCTTTTGAAAAAGTCTGTCAAGACTTTCTATTCAATGTTGAAGGACTGGTATTTTGACGAAATATAAAAGCTTGCAAGTCATTGATATTAAATGGTGAACAATGATCTTTATTTTGAAGATTTTTATTTTGTTAGTTTATTAACTTTAAAATAAAAATTTCTTGAATAAAAGTTTAAAAAAAATTATTTTCACACATCACATTAACTTTTAACTCAACCTAAAATTGTTTCTTTCCAAATTCAGAATTCACACAATTCTTGAAGCATTAAAATTACAATAAGTTTTTAATTATTACAAGAAAGTCACCACTTATAAAGGCCCAAAGACTATTCGAAGATAAGGATTAATGAATGTAAAGTAGTAGTGTAGTAATCGTTAATGATGGATATTGGGTAAAGTTTGATTATTTAAGGGGACGGCTCAACAAAAACTTGTTTACTTTTTTTAATAGATAAATTTTTATTACATTTATAAATGTAACACTTGAACGAGAATTTATTCTGATAATTTTAACAGCCGATAACTTTACAAATATTCAAAATCTGTTTTGATGTTAGACAAACATTTAATCATCCTAAACAATGTTTAATTAACAAAATAAACCAGTAAATTCTTTCCATTCTTCATTTATTTTTTAGATCAATCATCTTTGTTTTTCTATTCTCCCCGTGGAAGGGGGAGGGGGCTACTATTTCATAAATAGCTAGTTAACATTTATTATTTACAATAAAATAAAATAACACCCGAATGCCTGTCAAATATTTTAAGAAACTGGATTTATGTATGAGACAAAGACAAAAACTTGACTGAAATATGAGGAGAGTAAAATAAGTAGGTCCACAGACAATAGCTCCGAAATGCATTACAGTTGAGAAGACAAGTCTAAAAAAGAATATTGGATACAAACAACATCTCTAGAACGTAGTGGGTGGCTATTAAACAAAGGCAGCCAAAGTGGTTGGTAATGCTTACCTATCTTATATATATTTAAAAAAGGCCGTTACTCATTTTTCTAGAGAGGAATGCAAAGAGGCCGACATTTGAAACAGCTGTTGCATGAAAAAAAAATAAAAATAAAAATGCAAAAAGCTGCTCAGGGTTTCCTTTCTTTCATCACACATCCAACCCGACTGTCGGGTGCCACTCTTACACTGCTAGCAAACTTGTTTACCTAGATTTCCTTCACCTCTCTTGCACTCCTTCTGCATAGTACTTCCATTTCTCTTTATCCTCCCAATCCTATTGGCACCAACATCGACATCAGGTGGCAAGTTGGGAAATTTTCAAAGGGGACAAATTCATTTTTTTTTTTTTTTTCCCCCCCCCTTAAACTAGCCGTTATCCCACAATATAGTCAACGATTATTGAAAACGTCAGATGTTTTAACTTTACAGGACAATCCCACCTCTGCTAGAGCTGATAAAATTCACTAAATGACGCAAGTAGATTTGGGTTCCATGATTTAGATTTTTTTTTTATCCGTTTAGCTATTTTTAGACTCAACACAAAAAGCAGGACAGGTTGAAGTTCAAGTGTATTTCTCAATAGTTCATCTTCATGAATAAATGCAATTTTTTTCAATTTATCCAAACGATACCTTAGACTTATTTTATGATACAAAACATTTTCAAATATGTTCCACTGATGAAGAAATTTCCAAAACAGTCAGATTATACTTTCTTTGCATATTTATTTCTCAAACAGTTTTTCTTATGAACTAATAATTAATTTGTAGAGTAATTCTTTATATATATATATATATATATATATATATATATATATATATATATTATAAATAAAAGTGTGTGATGAGCGGTCTCTACAAACAGTCAATTTTTAGTCTACAGACTTGAAACTTGACATATAGAAGATTCTGACCTGTGAAACAAATTTGATTTGATTTTTAGCTGGTAACAATAGTTGCTAAGGGATTCAAATTTTTAAAAAATTGGAACTTGGTAGACATAAGTCGACTTGATGTGTATCTTCTACAAATGCGCAAATATACATTTATTATATGTTTAACTGTTAATTTTTAAAGTATTGATATTCCTGTGTCCTTAGGTCCACTGGTAGTGAATACCGATAGAAAGCTAAATGTTTTGGTTTTGATTCTAGCTAATGGCACCCAAATCATTTTATTAAAACTTCTGAAATCACTATTATATATTGGGTAATATAATAAGAGAATTGGCTGTATAATAAATATGAAATCTGCATAAACTATAATATTTAAGCATATTCTACGACCAGGCAACGCCAGATGGCATGCTATATATCTGTGAAAGTGTGTGTGTGTGTACATTTCCATACGCAATAACTGTCAATTTTAAGTCTACAGACTCAAAATTTGATGTACAGGGTACTGAGATTTGGGAATATATTTTTGGCCAGAAATTTGGCTGTTAAGGGGTCAAAGTTCAATGATTTGACCTTTGAGAACTCTACCAAACTCCAACAATTTTGGGTCTACACACTTGAAATTTTAGATATAGGTTCCTTGGACATGGATCTAACTAACTTGATTTGAGCCCAAAACAATAAATTTTAAGGGGTTATAATAGGGATCAAAGTTAAAAAATTTACCGCTTTTTTTTTTTTTGCTCAACATACACCTCCAAATACCCGAGCAACGCCGGGCACGCATGCTAGTATATACATATATATATATATATATATATATATATATATATATATATGTGTGTGTGTGTGTGTGTGTATGCAAGAGCTTTGTTATTATCAGTAGTAATAGTAATTTTTTTATTTTTAAAAATTTAAATGAAAAAGTTAACATTTCACATGCATTTAGATTATTTTAAAATTCAAATGACAACTTCTGGTTAAGTTTATGCAATAGTATATTTGCACACACTAAAAACTAAGATTTGTTTGAACAATTTATTTTAAAATATCAACTCTGCATTGGGCCCAATGACTAGCATTTTTTTTTATTTTAATAATTAAACAGGTGTTTATTTTTAAAACTAAATTTGTTGGTAGTGGTGATAACAACCATTACATTAAAAAAAAAAAAAAAAAAAAAAAAAAAATACATCTCTATCTTTCTAAATAATATTTCAAAAAAATTTTGTTTAATCTCCAGTAAGTTTTTATTTGTTAATTTTTTACATAAAGGGCAGTTATATAGGATAGCGTTTGTCCAGCTGTAATAAAAACTATAAAACAAAGAACCAAAACGTTGGCATATTTTTTATTAGCACTATTCCAGATGAATAAAATCTAAAATTCAGAAAAATATTCTCTAGGGTTCAAATGGGCTATGTTTTGTTAGAGGGGTTGGCTTTTCAACCATTTTATTTACTAATTTGGAAAAAAAATGTCGAATCATTCCTTAAAGGAGAGTTATCTGTAAATATGTCCAGCTAAAGAGGAATAGGCTAGGTTGAGGAAAAGGAGTTGGGAGCGAGTAAAATGAAGGAGGAGAAGAGAGAAAGAGGTAGAAGTTTTAATGAAAATATGTTAACTTTTTGCACAGACAACACCGGGTAACCTTGCTAGTCTTTAAGGTGAATAACAAAAGTAACCATTTCAAATTACTTGTTTTATTTGTCCAATCAATGATTGAATAATGAAAAGACCACATAAAATTATTTTTTTTTTAGTTAATAAAATGTGACTATGTTCATACAGAGTAAATTTCATCAACATTGGAATATCTGAAATAACACCATGACCATAAAATCTTTGCTTTTCTCCAAATTACCAAAATATGAAGTAAAATTTGATTGTTTTTTTTTTTTTTTTTCTATAAAAGTCACAGCTTGAACGCTAATATATATGTAAATGCACATATACCAACTAAACAGATTACAATTGGTCTAATATTTGTATTGGAAATGGTTTTATCTTTACGCTAAATATATTTCAGAAAAAAAATAAAAATATCAAGATAAAAATCTTATCTCTTCCACAGTTAGGTCAATGAAAAAATATTCAGTTGACAATGAATTGAAGTGAAAGAATAATAATACAATGTAATTTACATTGAAAATGTTATCTAATATAGTGCATTTAGAAAATTGATGGTATATAACTTCAGGATTATGTTCTATATGTGCATATAACTCCATAAATACTTTGTTTCAGAATATGAAAGAAATACTGATCAACATTATTTATTGTAGACATGTACAATATATGATTATGTGCCATTATTTTATATATACAGGATAGACAAATACTATTACTGCGACAGGGTCACAGATAAAAGCCTGTGTCTGGTATCGCCAAGTGTGCCAACAAAAATGGAAAAAAATAAAAAAACATAAAAACCATAGAACTCCAAAGATTTGAGTATCGCAATCAACAGGGCTTTCCTGAATAGCCAACAGAGTAACTAGTCAGTATCCTGCAAATTAATTATTTCCAATGCCAGAACAAAGACGAAATACAGGTAAATAAATAAGATCAGCACAAACCAAATACCATACACAAGAAAAAATAGCCACAAACAAAATTAAACTAGTAATGAAGTGCTATTATAAAAGCAACCTGCTACACATGACGCGACCCTTTTACGCATACAGAACATAATCCCAAGTTATGTCACTGATTTTACAAACACCCTGTATATTACAATTTATTTAGGGTTTACATCATCATTCATTGACTTTTTACTGGTTACATTTCTTATTTAACAGATTTTTTTTTCAATAGTGATAATTTATAGTAAACCTATAAATTATTGAAAACTATCAGTGATTTCATTAGTAAACATCAAGATAAGTTAATCATAAGACTGCATACCATTACAGGAGAGTTCATTCACAAAGTAATAACTCCAGAATCACTTCAAGATTGGTGAAAACGCCTAGGAGGCCAGCTGAAAACATGGTTACACACCATTAAATCTAACGTCAAACATATCTCCGGTCCAGTGTTTGCCGTGGTTTCTTGGACTGACTGCCTATAACTATCTTGATTGCTGTGGATCATAATGCATGGTCTGTGTTTATCCGGGACACTGTATGTTCCATGGGAGGAGCCGGCTCAACCCATACCCCCGACCTGACAACCAGAGTCGAAATACTGTCAAAATAAACTTGAAACTTTTCAAGGTCAAGTTTGTATAAGGTAAACATGCAGAGGAGAGGGAATTCTATTGGCTACAATACAAACCAAATAGATATTTTCTATGAAGAATAGACTGAAGCTATTGCCAAAAGTGTGACTTCTACTTTTTCCGTGACCTTAACTTTTGACCTGGATATCCCAAAATTAAACGAGGTCCAAGTTCAACCACAAAAGATATTTTTTGACCCAGTTTGGTGACAATTTGTCAAGCAATGTGGGTGCTGTATACAGGAAGATTTACAAATTCCACTGAATACATAACCTCTTTTGCAGAGGTAATAGTTTCACTAAAAATTTGCAAGATATAAACACTTCATTAAATGAGAAATATACTTGTAACAACTCATTAATATTCATAAAGGTCATAAGGTCAGGTTTGCGCTGAACTCAAAACGAGGTTTTTATCTATAATCTTAATAACATCCTTTTTTGTCCCTTTATATAACTTCACTGAACCAAATATTAACCATTTTTAGATGGTCATGCTTCAGTTTTAAATAACGTTTTCATCAACATGTGAATTAAATAGACACATTTTAACTTTTTTTTTTGTTCACACTGAACAAAGCATATTGCCACTTAATCTCCTGCAAACATGACTTCAAACAGACTCTTAGGTCCATGTAAGGAGATGAGCAAGATATTGGTTTACATTACATTTAAATTTCTGGATGTCGGTGCACTTAGAGAAGCAGGAAAGGAATTCCAATACCTAGCAGTCCAAAGAGAGAAGCTATTAGCGTAAAAGGCTTTCTGGCATCTAGGGACCTCAGTGAAAAGGTGGGACTTTGCTGTTAAACTGCATCCAAGCATCTATACCAGAGGATCTGTTTGTCAAATCAAAAATATGTGCAGATTGAATGGACATAACTTAATATTTCATTCTCAAACTAATATAAGTTACTAAAATAAATGTGTAATCACTTCCTATTAAAAAGAAAAAAAAAATACTTGTCAACTATGCCTGCCAGAATATTTAAATTAAAAAGGGAGAGGGTGTATAGTTATAACCTTGCATCACAAATCATTACTGTTTCCCCATCAGGGGTATAATGTGGCCTTACCGCTGCAACAAGGCTGGACATGAAGTCAGTCTAGAGTGTGGCATCTACACTCCTTCCTTCTGCCTGGGACGGGAAAAATAGCTGTGATCTAACCTGCTGGCATGTCCCACTAGGGCAGGTTGATTTGCAACTTTTTTCAAAAAATCAACATGGCACTGGTGATGATAGTTGGGATTTGATAACATACCAAAAATTAGATTCCCATTTTGAACAGAAAATTGAGCATTTAATTTTAAAAATCATGTAGAAAAATGCTGAAAAATCCTTCATTTTCATAGCATTTTTCACAACACTGACTTTGAAATTTCACTATTTTTATAAAAAAAATCCAATTAAAATTGATATATTTATATGAAATAAATTGAAAGAAAAATAAATACATGAATTATAATTTTAATTACGATTCACAACTAGCAAAATAACTAAACTTTTACTGCATTGATTAAACAAAAATTGTAAAATAAAAAAAGCTAATTAGCAACTAAGTCTTTTAAATTTCACAATTCAAAAAGATATGTGGAGGTGTATTACATAATATAACAACTTGATACAAGTTACAGAACCATGTATTTTAATTTTTTATTAGAGGCAATAATATAAACTTATAATAGAACTAATTTGTTCTTTATAATTTCCTTTTGAGGAAAATGAAGGTCTAATTTGTTGGCACAATGACTTTGTAATAATGTGTCTATGTCTTGCTTCCTGCCCATATACAACTTTTTGAGACAAATCAATCAAATTTGACCAGTGTGTGGCTGCAAAATTGATAGCAGTAATCTTTTTCATTTTTTTTTTTTTTTTAGTTGTTCACTATTTCTGGAAAAAAAAAATTATTTGAAAATACTTTTTTATATTTTTATGATGTAATATGAATAAAACTAACTATTGTTTGGGTAAATTAAGAAAACTAATAAAATTTAATGGATAAATATTTATTTACCTAATGGACAAAATCGTTTGAATGCCCTCTTCTCTCACATCCAATTCATCTGAGTTCATCATCGATATTATATTTTCCGGAAGTAGTGTAAAAGCACTATATTTTGAACAGTTTAAAACAGTAATTTGGATTTCAGTTAACTGTTTTGTTCTCTGAATCATTAAAATATACTGTTGCTGGTTAAAAACAAATATTGTTGGTTTGGATCTCAAACCAACTAACTGCATACACTTGGATGATAAATTTGACCAAAATGCTTAATTTATCATAGTGTTTGAGGATAGACACCCGATCCATAAACATATTAAACTTGTGGCTTATGTTAGCCATCTTCCTCGATTCAAGGGCCCAATTTTCTAAGTTAACTTCTCCACAAAATATTTATTTACCTAATGGACAAAATCATTTGAATGCCCTCTTCTCTCATATCCAATTCTTCTGAGTTTATCATCAATATGAAATGCCCTCTTCTCTCACATCCAATTCATCTGAGTTTATCATCGATATGAAATGCCAACAGCATACTCAAAAAGTAACATCTGGTCTTCACACTAAAATTATTTGTTTCTTCTGCTGTCAGATAATGATGATCGGGAGGGACACTAATTTTTTAGAATTCTACTTGAGGCAAATCTTGATAATTATTGATACAAGTTTCCCCAAAAGACAAGTAAATGTTGTTAGGCTTTTTGTTGTTCCATCAATTAATTTAAAAATTGCTGTAAATGGCAGTTCTTCTAGTGGAACCTGAAAATTGAAAAATTTGCATGTTTAATAATAGAGCCAGATTACATAAGAAATACCAATATATCATTTTATTTTCCACAAAAAAGGAACATAATTGCAGGTGAATCTATAGAATTAATTTTACCTCCTTGTTAGGAGGACAAGCATAGACTATGTGCCTTGTTTGACAATTTTCAGTCTTGGACTTTACTGCCAAGTCATCACATTTCAAGACAGAAAGTTTACAGCTACAAGATATATCAAACAGTCTGTCTAGCTGTTCCTTCAGTCTTTTCACTTTGATTGCTGCCAGAGATTTCCTGTCAATCTGTTTGGCCCTCTTATAGCAAAATATATTGACCTTCTGTCCTATATAATGTTACCTTAACAAGGGCAATTGTCGATTGACTGCTTGCCGAATACTAATTATTTCCTTGGCAATTAACTTAGAAATCTCACTATTTTTTAAGTGGGGATAACTGTTTTTAAGGAAATAACTAAACTGAATGGCTTGTCATGAAGTTGGGGGTGCTGTTTCATCCAAATGACAAGGTGGACCAGCAAATTTTGTGAACCACGGGTTAAAACTGAACATTGTGCTTTTACTGACATTCTAATCTGAAAAATAAAATAAATAAGTGGACTATAACTGAAGGAAACTGTATTAGGCTATCTTCCAGTTTCATATGTAAAAAAATAAGCGCTAGTTATAAGAAATAATGAAAAACTTTGTAAAGTTGAATTAGATGTATTAAAGAGAGAGGACCAAACCAAATCAGAGGCATAGTAGTGTTTAGTTTAGACATTTTTAGCAGATTTTAGCTCCTTTGATAACATGAATTTATCCATAAAAAGATTAATTCTTGATGTAGCTGTGCCATTTTAAACGAGTGTTTAGAGTTTGAAAAACCAGTGCTTGTGCATCTATATTACTATGCTATTTTTAATAGTATTTTCAAGTTAAACAGAAATTTCATAAAAATTAAATTTATGAAATTTTTAGGTGAAAGTACAGAATAGTTACAATGCAACCTCCTTCCCATATTAAGAATGGCTTTCTAAATAACAAAGTTATTTTAGCACCATAACATAGATGCACAAATGCGAATGTTGGTCGCTATTATTTAAAATCATAATTTGGCCTTTACACTAAATATTTATTATATTAATTCATTATCCTCACTCATTTTATTTTAAAATGAGTTTTAAAACATTCTAAATAATAATTCCATTTTCTTAACAGTATGGATTGTTTTGATGACGGGATGATGACAATTCACCGAAAAACTTTTAATCACTTCAATTTTTCAACTTTTAAAGTCATTTCCTCAAGCAAGGATAACGATTTTGAGAAAAATATTTTGTGTAGGTCTTTTCTATGTCAAACCCCAATTATCATCACCATTGCCTCACCGGGGTTCCAAAATCGACCTGCCCTTATGTCCCACCTCTGGTAGAGTGACTCAAACAACTTTATTAAACCAATTCCCACTTGTAATGTAAGAGATAATGCCTGGGAAGGTGCTCTCTTAAGACTGAACTGAACCACGCCTTATTGAGACAAAAGGATCAGGTTCCATCTCATGTCAGAATGCACTAAGGTTTACCCTATGCCAGGTAACCCCTGTCCAGTTTCCTAACTGGACCTTCAAATTTGTTTAAATTTTTAAAATTCCTTTCTCTTCCTCTACTTAGTATTTTCACCCCAAATTCTGAGCCATGGTATTTGTCCCATTCTCCAACTCAGATGAAATGCGACAAAAATTTTTTAAATAAAGTAAAGACGGGTTTTAGTGCACACAACCATACCATACTTTTTTTCCCTTTAAAAAATGTAGCAGAGAGCAGTTAGAGTCTAGTATGGCAACTCATGAAAACTTCAAAAAGTATTTTAATCAGTTCACACCTCAAGTGAAATCGGGTATGAAGGTTATTTCAAAAAGTAAAGCCTGTTTTTTTGCTTTTTTTTTTAAACTCAAAAAGGTTGAAGAGCTATGCAGACAGAAGTGATTCTATTAAAACAAGTGACCTGTGCTTCAGAATTTATTTTTCTACAGTCACAGTTGAGAATCAATGCATTTTTGCCAGGAATTAAAGGACACATCTCAGCTCCTGATGCATGTCCAGGACGGGTTGCTGTCTTAGTCTCACACCGTCAATACCTGCAACAGAGATGAAATGTTCAGGTTATAAATGCATAAGTTTATTACATTATAATAATGCAACTTGCAATCCCTTCTGATTCAGTCAAGCAGAAAAAAATAGGATCCGTGCATGCGTGGTTTGCAAATCACAAGGCAGGTTTTTACTGACCCACCCCACTTCCAACAAAATTATTTCTACACAAAATAATGAACTATTTTTTCCAATTCTCCAACATTTTTTGTCCAAGAGCTCGCTCTTTCTAACGATGCCACGTTCTTGCGTGTACAAAGTGGATGAGAAAAGTTTTTAGCGGACATACAAGCACACACTTACAGACAAATAAATAAAACAAAAGCACTACCCCTCCTCCAACATACACAACGTCAACCATATCGTTATGTACCTAGAATTCTGCTAGCCTCCCATTTCCGATATGACCTAAAGATGGGTAGGTCGCATTTTCCAGGCTCTTAAGCTAAGGTTAAAAAATGTTTCTATTGAACTTTTGAAATCTATTTTGTGCTAATTACCACGGTTCCCTTATTGCAGCTTTGACCTAAAAACCCGTAACTTAATTTTACCTACCTTGTCATGTTTTTTTTCTCTTTATTGTTCTGAATTCTTTTTTGTCAAATATGCTATTAACAAATACTGTCTTGTTACATGTAAAACGAAAAGAAAAAAAAAAGTCACTTACGAAAACGAGAACCTTCCAAATTAAAACCTTAATCTATTATCTAAACTGAAATGTAAATTACCAAAAATTAAGCCAACTTCACAAATTGATAAAAGTTCATGATTGGATTTTAATTATAAGGTGAAGCTCGAATGATTCAAACTCGAGATAGATAACGCCAAAACATCCCCACATGAATATGAGAGGGGAGATTATCTTCAAACAGCGTCCTGAATTGATAATTTAGCATCGGACTTATACTAAGTAGATATTAATAAGTCCCTCGTACCTATTCCCTTTTTTTTTTTTTTTTTTCTTTAATGGAGAGTAGATAATGCAGTGGATGTGTTATCGGCAGCTCCAGTAACTCTCGTTTCTCCTTTTTTGTCCCTCAGTCCTCATTACAATGACTGATTTTTCTGACAAAGGGTGAAGAAAAAGCTGCTGTAGTCCAAGATGTCGGAAATTTTTCTGTCTATGTCTATCATTGTGGCCATGTCACTAGTAAGGGTGCTGGAGGTAAACGTTTCGTCTGGGCTGACGTTATCCACCTGATAGTCAGGGATCCGAACTTTAGATTAACCACTAAGGAGGCTGTCCTATCAGCAGGTGCAGAGTACTGGAGCTGTTGTATTGCCATTTGGTGAATGGATTTTGGACCATGCAGTAGTCTCTGGTGGGGCCTCTCGATGCCATACTAGTGGGTAATTGTTACAGCTTTACCTTATGTGCTACATAAAAAATAAAAAAAAGAAAAAAAATTTCCTGTCCTTTTCTCTCTTACATTCCCTCTCTATCCTAACAGGCTAGGTAACATACAAATTTCTGTGCATGAAGTCGCCAAGCTAATCAAAAACCTTGATTGCAGTAAAGCAACTGGCCCTGACGGCATCCCAATTATAGTGTTAAAAAAGCTTCAACCAGAACTTGCTCCCATACTTACGAAACTGTTTAAGCATTGCCTTAAGGAGAAGTGCTTTCCAACACCCTGGAAAACCTCATCAGTATGCCCTGTATTTAAGAATTCAGGTTACAAGTCATCTCCCTCTCAGTACAGACCAATAAGTTCCCTGTGTGTCATGAGTAAGTTGCTGGAATCCATATTAAATAGAGAAATAGTCATCAACCTCAGCAGAAATAACCTTCTTAGTGACATGCAATATGGTTTCCGCAGATGTACTAACGGTTATATCTCATCGGATTAGTGAATCTATTGACAAAGGTTTCCTTTCTAGGGCAATTGCTCTTGACATATCAAAGGCCTTCGACAAGGTATGGCATAAGGGCCTACTTCACAAAATCTCCAGCTACGGTATAACTGGAAATGTTTTCTCAGTTATTAAATCATTTCTCTCTGATAGGTTCATAAGAGTAGTAGTTGATGGACAAAAATCAGAAGCCTGCAGTATTAATCAGGGGTCCATCCTGGGCCCAACTCTTTTCCTGATCTACATCAATGATCTCCCTAAACACATACTTAAATCATTCGTTGACATCTATGCTGATGACACAACCATCTATGGCAACACATCAAAGGCTGTAAATGACAAAGTTCTGATTCTCTCTCCTCTGATCTCGAGTGCGTGGTTCAGTGGAGGAAGACGTGGCTGGTTACCTTTAATGCATCTAAAACCAAGCTCCTTTCTTTACATCAACGCTCTAATCCCCATCTGGCATCAATTGAAATGGATGGCTCTCATCTAGGAGAAGCCCCATGTTTTGACAAGCTTCTGGGCTTGACCTTTACTCATGATCTGAAATGGAACACGTACATCAAGTCTGTTGCCAAGGTCGCTGGAAAGATGGTGGGATCCTTCTACCGCTCCAGAAGATATCTCACTACTGATGTAATTCTCTATATAAAAGCCAAGTACACCCAAGAATGGAATACTGCTGCCATATCTGGGCAACAAAACAACCTATCCTGCCTTGACAGAGTACAAAATAGACTCCGTGGCTTAGTGGGGGATGCCCTTTTCTCTTCCCTGCAACCTCTCTCCCTCAGAAAAGACGTTGTGAGCCTATCTTTGTTTTATTGTTATTTCCATGGCAGGTGCTCGTCTGAGCTCCAATCTCTAGTCCCCCCCTCGCCAATCTTTTACGAAAAACACCCGTCTAGCTGAAACCACTGTCAAAAATTTTTCCCACTCTTTATCTGTGCCTAAATCAAGATTCCATAAACAAAGCTTCTTTCTTAGAACTGCACGCCTGTGAAACTGTTCCATCTGCCTGCTTCCCACCTGACTACAACCTGGATGTCTTCAAGTCCAACGTAAACAAATTCTTGATGAACCGCCCCCTTAAGTAGACACTTTTATTAAATCCCCATACTAAAAAAAAAAAAAAAAAAGCAGAAAAATGAACATTACGTGAAAAATGGCTTAAATAACACTGGTTCAATATTTAAATTTAAAAAAAAAAAATCTCACACCACGATTCAAACCCAAAAAGTTTAGATAACCAACTGAGTTAACGCAACGTACATGAAATTTAGTCAGTTTTTCAACTATTTAAAGTAAGTCAGGTCATGACTTCATCTGACGCATGCGTAGAACCGGTCATCACTATGAGAGGACCGTTTTTGTTGACAACGTCGAAAATTGTCGATTTCGGGGTAAAAAAAAAAAAAAAAAAAGTTTTTGGCCAATTTTTCGATATTTTTCGAGCGAAGGATGGAGCTTCAATATGATAGAGTTTGTGAATTTTTGTTGTGCCTATCGAAAGTTTTTAGCGGACACACAAATACACATACATTTTTGCTTTTATATTTATAGATAGACTAGCGGGAGTACCCAGTGTTGCCTGGGTGTTTAGAGGTGTGTATGTTGGGGTAAATCAAAACAAAAGAATAAGCGAAGTAATAACCCTGTTTAAATATTATATAAAAAAAAATATTAAAACTTCTTAAAGTCATTGCTCGGGTGTTTGTAGGTGTGTGCGTGTTTGGGTAAAAAAAAGTTTTGGTAGGTAGGATCGAACAGAAGCCTTGAGGCGAAGGTGGAAAATAAAGTGAAAAAAAAAAAAAAAAAAAATGAACAGGAAATGAAAAGCATTTTAATTTAACGATTAAAAAGTTAAATAACAGCATAAATTTAATGAGATCAAACATCATGCCATAGGGGAAAGAAACGACGCACCTTAACTTTGGCTGCAAGCCAGTTTCCTCCAACATGCTGGGGAAAACCAGCTCCCCATAAAAAAGGGGGAGTGTACAAATGAATAGCAATTTTATGATACAACGCCCCCCCCCCCAATCGATCAAAGCTGATTGCTTTTCTGGACCTCCGGTACGAGTGCCAGGGAGCTTCGTTTGCTCTGGATTCAGTTTCGGTTATATACGGAAAAGCCAAACAAACACACGGAGATTTAAAAATCGCGAAATAGTGTGCAAGAGTCGCCCAAATTAAAGATACATACCAACCCCTTTTGGAAATCTGAGATATTATAATTTAGGTAGCATATAAAAAGTTCTAAGAAACAGTTTCCTTTATTCATTACTAATAAATATATTGATCAGGATTAAATATTAAAACTGAAAAAAAAAACTTTAACACCAACTAATGTTCACCAAAAATTAGGTAAAACAGACTTTGAATGCAAGTTGTCAACATTTATTGCAAAAAGCATCTTTATAAATAAAATTGGCACTTCTATTCAATTTGAAATGGTAAATTAAAACATTGTTATAAGTTGGATCATCAGTTTGGTGAGCTTGTGCAACATGAAAAGGAAAATAGGTCAAATAGCTTTGTCATCCATTCAAGTTTAGTCCTTTGATAGCAAGTCATACACAACAAAGAAAGCAGAAGGGAGGGGGGGACTAGTGAGGAATAGCGGCTTTGTAAAAATCACTTGAGATGCTGACTAAGTTGAAAATAAGTGAAATCGCTTTTTTCTGACTAAATTTATGTAAAATATACAAGTATGTACTTTTGTATATCGGAGAAATACCAGAGTGCTCAATTAGATTAAGCCATACCATAGACTTTAATGTTAATCGAATTAATGTATATTAAGTGCTAATTAACTATTAACACCAGTACTTTCAGAAAAAACACTGAAAGTTCAATCCAGAGGGGGGGAGGTCAAAATTCTCTTCAGACAACGGTTTTAAAATGACTATATGCTCGTGTAGTACGTTTCAAAGGTTAGTTGATTAACACTCAAAATAAGGCCATCATGGCAATGATGGTGCACAGAGGTGATTTTAAAATTTACAATTCAACTAAACAAAATGGCTGACTTTGTGTACACATTAACAAATTATGGTTGAATGACGTGTACACACTAGCATTCAATCATTGAAATACTAAAAACTATCTTGCCATTCGATCAATACTTCAAATGTGAATTTCTTCATCTATAATCTCGAATCAGCAAATTTTCACGTTTTCCACTTTGTATTTGTTACTCGAAATGTAAACAGCCTATAAAAATTGCAACCCTATATTTAAATAATACTAGCTGGCTGCCTGGTGTTGCCAAGTTGTACAATATGCTTATACATGATATTTTAATTTATGCAGATTGCGTATGTATTATTATAGAATCAATTCTCTATCGATTATTACATATTATGAGGAACAATTTACTCCGTGGACTAATTCGCAAATAAATAAAATTGAAAAAATGATAATGATAATGTCTGTCAAATTTCGTCTGTTTGTTTACAATATTATGTCAGCTGATATTTGGTCTTGACAATATTAAAAATTGTCTTTCTTCTCATAGTGTAAAATATTCCCCTGAAAAATTAGGTTTTTTTTTTTTACTAGAAGGAAGACTTAAGATCGGATGAATTTCTATACAAAACATATCTAAGAACACTGCTAGTTGCAAAAGATAGGCTCAGCTGGTTCGGAACCTTGGAACACGAATACGACTGACTTTTATATAAGAGAAGATATCTACTTGCCCGATTTAGCCATAATAAACCTTTCTCTAAGTAGATTATCTTTGCCTCTTTATAGCCTATGATCTTGATTTGCTGTATATTTTGATCTCCTCACTTTGCTGTTGATTTAGGGTTTCTATTTGAGATGTAGCTTCAGTAAAAATATCTCAAACGATCGTACACTGATTGGTTATTGATATTTGAGCTTAAATCAATGGTTTTCCCATATTATATATAAGAAAATATAGGTAGATAATAAAATTATATTAGAACGTTATTACATTATCATGTTAATAAGGATGAGGGTGGTTATAACAAGTGAAAGGAACATTAGGGAGGAATTATTTTATGATATTTTATTTTCTACTTTTTATACTCCATTTTTTTTCTGTCCCTTATGTCTACTTCCTATCTTTATTTTGTTTCATTCTCTATTCCTTATTTTCCTCAGCTATAATCTACACCTTTCCTCTTATTAAGTACTGTGGGTATCCAATTCCAGCCCTACTAAATACCCTTCCCGCTTCACCTTTAAAATTATTCATAATGATCTCACTCCCCTCTCCCCACTTTTCGTTCTAAACTTTCCCCATTCCTAACATTAAATTGTATATAAAATCAGCATAGTCTTCCTTGCTCTTACTCTTGTATAATGCAGATATTTTTCTCCTCTTCTGATGAGAAGCATTTAGCTTCGAAATGTCATGGCCTAAAAAGGTTCCCCCCCCACTCGTTTCCCTTACTGTAATCACTCATCCTTATTTAGAATATTTATTAATAATCTAACAGTTCTAATGTAACTTGAATTATTATTTCCCCATCTTTTCTTATAATTGGCTGTCTCAATCGGGTAGAGCTTCATCTATCCAGACAGATTAGCCCTTTCTCTCCGGGAAAAAAAAAAAAAAAAAAAAAAAAAAAAAACTTTTTCAAGTTTTTTTTTATATATTATAGTAAGTTATAAAATGTATATGACGATTAAGCTACACTGAATATTCCGCGTTTCATCACTCTAGGACTCTTCAGGCTTATGCGCAAATTTTGTGGTTGTTTGTTATTTTTATATACGCATCTTCTATTGAGATTTTAGTTAGCCAATCAGCTTTCTAGCATAAGATACTATATATATATATAACTTACTAACTAGCTCTACGTATTGAGCACTTTTGAAGTAAATACTTCAAGTTTACGCATAAATTTATACTTTCGTATATTAATTTTATGTGAGTAAATTAAGTAAGCAAGTCATTATGAAACTATAATTTTATTTTGGTAATATCGTCCTAATCTTTTCAGGAAATTATTGGTGTAACCATCTTACATAACTTAATACATTGACGATTGACGATATGCACAAAATTTTAAATACTTCCAAGAGAAGCTATTCTTCGGAGAGATTTTATTATTTTCATTACCTCCTTTTATTATAACGAACTGGGGAGGGAATATATCCATTCTAAATGTTTTGCTTACCTGGAAAAAATCTTTTCAGAAAGAAACTTGTGAAATGAAATATAGTGTAAAAGAGAAAGAAAATATGATAGTTTGAATCAAACATCGATGTCAAATGGATTGCTATTTAGGTTTGACTGAAAAAATAACTATAGAAAAAAGTGTGTAGCTAACGCAATTGAAAATATAAAAGCTACGTTGTCCTTTTCATAAATTATATATAAAAAGATAAACTCTTAACTTTAAAAGACTCGACTATGTTGGATTTTTTGAACGGCACATTTTACTTTCATAAATTTTTTGAAAAATTAACTTTTTAAATTAAAACTAAAAAGAAATTATTAGTCTTGAGGCTTCAAAATTACTTTTTGAATTTAGATGTGTCACGATTAATAAAAACAAAGGCAGACACTTTAAATTATGAAATTCCAAATTTTAAAGTCAAATGGGATTTCTGACAAAAGAATTAAGTCAAAGGTGCATAGATTAGTGATCTTTTAAACAAACGCATTCCAGGTGGCATCGGAATTAGAATATAAATTTAAAAAAAAAAAATAAATTGATCCAATAGACGTGCGAGATATCTTTAACAACAACAACAAAAAAATCATCCACAATTACGTTCTAATATACTGCGTTTAAAAAAATGACGGACCCTTAATTTCAGTTAAAAAAGTTAGTTTGTTATACCGAATTGGTCGCACAACTCTTTCACATTAAAAACATACGATAAAACTAAAATTAAGTAAAAATAGAATTTATTGAACTGTCATTTTTCTACTGGATCATTTTTCGTAATGTATACTAATTTCGCCATGACACGCAAGTACGTAGTAATTTTTTCACCCGAAATGCATTAGTTTAGAAAAACAAAACAAAACGGCAATCCATGCAAGCACCAAGTCAAGTATTATGGATGGATCATATATGCTCCCTAAATCAATGGGATTTTCCTCTCATGTGGCACTGTCGTATCAAAGAACTCGAAAAGACATCGATGGATTTTGTTTGAAGTTGGATACAAAATGCCTTTAAACCTTCACACCAAATTATATATATATATATATATATATATATATATATATATATATATATATATATATATATATATATATATATTATAAATAATGTCCAGACTCCAGCTCCCAAAATGGGAGGATGATCGCCAAAGTCAACTATATCCCAGTCAGGGTGACGGGCGACCGACTATAATCCGCCCCCCCCCCACTTCGAAAGAAGATAATGTTTGGGAGGACTGCCTCCTGAAACTGAGTAGAAGTATTTTTGAAACGTGCGTGTCGTCTGTTCTTTGGCGAAGTACGAGGACGGGGGCGGGCATACATAAAAGACAAGAACGAGTTCAAGTGCAGGAGAAGCCAGGCTAACAGAGGCAGAAGATGAACCTGCTAACTTGGGGGGGGGGGGGTTACCGTATGTATATAGTCGTACTCCTCTGCTCAGTAACTCACCAGTCACCACTTGCTTTCCTTCCTCTTCTGCAACACTTGACCAACCACTTTTTTTTAACAACAACTTGTGTTACTTCTGACTTGCTCCTCTCCACGAGGGTAAAATTAAACAAAGTTTGTTTTTAGAATGGAGGGAAAATCCAGCTCTCAACAAAAAAGAAAAAAAAAAACTCAGGGATTTCTATTAGGTACGAAAAAGTTGTCAAAAAACAAATGTTATTAATGGCAAGATAAGTTATTTAAAGTAACTTACTTTTCTATCTAACTGGATAAGTGTTTTTAGTTAATGTAAAATGTTTATTCGTTAAAAAAAAGAAAAAAAGTAAGATTGGTCGCTACTGAAAAACGAACACATGACCGCGATGTCACATTATTGAAGTCTCGATAATCACATCAAAATAAGAAATTAAAAAAATGATGGTAGAAACCCACCAATAAATGTCACGTTAGCATTTATTGGGTGGGTTTCTACCACCATTTTGTTTTATTGAATAAAATGTCATCAATCGTGCGAAATGTTCAATCAGTATTTCGTTTAATTTTCGATTTTTGAGCGATTATCAAAGCTCGCCATGGCTCTAACTATAATTTTGTTTTTCGTTCAGACTCGAAAGTAAAAAAAAAAAAAAAAAAAAAAAAAAACTTTAAGTTAAAACATTTTTTTTTTTTTTTTGCTTTATTGGCTATTCTGAAAAATCATTGGTATTTTTTTAGATTGGGTCCAGTTCCAGTTCACCCACCTCCGCAATTTTCTTTTAGATGACTTTTCTAAGTTTTCTACTATGCTGAATACGGAAATCGCATTGAAATTTTGCAGAAATAAGTAGTTATCGAGATTAAAAAGTTGTATTATGCATTGTATTCTTTGGCGGCCATCGTTTTTACGCGCGTGCGCGCTCCATAAACAATTCTACGCTCGTAACAAAGATGGCCACCAAAGAATACAATGCATAAGACACCTTTTTATATCTCGATAACTAATTATTTCTGCAAAATTTCAAGGCGAATTTCGTATTTAGCATGGCCGAAAACCTAAGTCGTCATTTAAAAGAAAATCGTGGAGGTGGACCTAATCTGAAAATTTAACAAATCATTTTTTCCTATATTTATCGTCAAAAATTACATTCGTAAAAAATAAAATAAAGCTAAAATCTCTGTGTTTGGTCCCCACGCTGACAACAAAACAATTGTGCAATTACATCATAGAATTGAAAGTATAATTCTTTCGAGTAGAGTTCATTTTAAAAGTAAAATGACCACCCATTTTTTTTTTTTTTTTTTTTAAACAGAACGAGATGTGCAAGTTTAGAATGAACAAAAAAATCTTTACCATGTAAGTACCTGCCACAGAAAGAAAATGTTATTTTATTTTTAAATATTTTAAAAATCACTTAAAATGATCAAATAGTTTTGGGGGTTTGTAGTTTTGTTTTAAGGTCAAATTTTGGAGAAAAAAAAAAAAAAAGACGTTTTTTGATCTAGCACGTTCAATAAATAACGGGGAGACAACTCAATTCGAATTACTGAGATAAAAATGAGCCCTGTAATGGCTACAATTTACTATTAAAATAGTATTTTTTTTAAAACTACGATACTAGTGCACTTATTGATCCGTGCTGAAATAACGTTATTTAAAAAGCCATTCTTAACACGGGAGGGGAGGGTGTTTTGTACCTATTCTTACAATTGAATAAAAAAAAAATAAAATAAAATAAAACTTTAATTAAACTTGGAAATACGATTTAAAAAAAATAGCGCGGATCAGTAAGTGCATTGCATTAGCACCAAAACTACTTTTATGTGAATTTTGGAATGACATTTTCGTTCCGTGACAAGTATAAAGATTTTTAGGCAAATGTGTAGTTTAGCGGCGTAAATTATTTGATAGACAAAAAATTATAATTATATACATTTTTATATAAAACGCATTATTAGACCCTAAAACCAGAAAAAAAATTATTTTTATTATTTTTATTAGATTAAAATGTACGATATTCGAGGTCGCCATATTGTTTTTAAAATTTGGCCTTTCTAAGATTTGACAGATTATACTTTTTTTACGCTCTTTAATGAACTTTTTGGCCGTTATATATATATTTGGGTTTTTTTGTAATGAAAGGGCGTAAAAAAGGCCAAATTTCAAAAGCAATAATGCAATGCACTAAGCTTGCAGCCGGCCTTGAATGTCGTACATTTACTCTAATAAAAAAAATGAAAAAAATAAAATGAATTTTTTTTTCTTGTCTTATTTCAGCTTTTGAGTCTAATAATGTTTTATATGAAAAAAAAAAAAAATTTATAATTTTTTTGTTTCGCAAATAATTTACGCCGCTAAACTACACATTTACCGATTTTTCTGTATTTGCTGATGGGTTGAATTTGTATTTGATAATTAGGTTGAATTCTAAATAAGAATTGAACGAGTAACTATTCTGTGTTTCCAAAACATCTACCATAATTTAGGAGTGTATTTTTTTGGTTGTTTATTTAAGGGTTCTATTGAAAACGAATAAAGTTAAGCTTATCACCTTTAAAATGACGACTTTTAACGGGTTTCGGGTATGCTGAAAACGAATATCGCATTTAATATTTTTCGTTGCTCGCATGGGAGGCAAAAGGTAAAATTTGGTCATTTTTTTTTAATGATCCAGACTGTTACGAGTTAGTAATAAAACTTAGCTATTTTGACGTAAATTATTTTACAATAAATTTCAAATGTAATCCAACGGAAGAAAAACGGTTAGATTTATTGAATAAAAATATTTGAATTAAAAAAAAACGAACCGTGACGATGAAAGTGAAAGCATTAACTTTTAATGTCGAAGTCTTTTCTCCACTAATCACGCGACAGAAATAAAACTGAGTGAAATATGTTTCCACTCAGTGTTGGGGGGGGGACACTCCTAGGCATTACCTTCTGAGAGGTAAATTGGTTTATTGACGATTACAACTACCAAGAACTTGTAGACGTTAAATAGATCGCAAAGGTGAAATTTTGAAGTCTTCAGGCCAGAACCACAGTGCAATAACATCTAATCTGGTAGATCTCAAGAAACAATTCTCCTATGCATTACCGCATTATTTGAGAGGGTGTGGTTATGAGTGATCGCCTGAGGAGTCACCACCGAAAACGCCGACGAGTCCGATCATGGCTAATTTTGTACTCATTCAAAGTGCTCCCTTTCTGGGAGTTGCATTCCCTCACTATAAACTGGCCTTATGCTTGACTCCGCAATGAGGAGGGCAGGGCGTAGGTGTGTCAAACTTCGTGAAAAATATTGAATAATTCGCCCCCGTCTTTCCAAGCTTATAACTACTCGAAAAATGTAATTCAAACCCTATTTTTCCCCAAATTAAAGGAGCAAGGGCCAAGGTGTCATTTAAAAAAAAAAAATACAAACGTGGTTAAAAAAAAAAAAGGGGGGGTAAATTAGAATATATTATTGATTTATCTTCAATTTGTGATATATAAAACTTTGGTACATAAATTATTTACTTTTTAATAGACATTTCAAAATAGGGGAGGGGCGTGAATTTAAAAAAAAAAAAAAAAAAGTTTGTCTAAAATTAAACAAACTAAAATAAACTGAATATAATTTAGACTAAATTATATTCAGTTTATTGGAAAGAGCATAAAATTTCACATTGACCCTGAAAATATCGTAAAAATACAATCAATAGAAAACTTTGGATAGATTTTTAAAGTTTAAAAATTGAAAAATACTGAACTCGTAAAATTCAATTAATTTCATTACGGTTTGTTTTTTAATAAAAAAATATTTCTATTACTTTTTATACAACTTTAATAGTTTATTTTAAAAGTATAATCCATAAAGAAAATAAACAACCCACTTTTAAAAGAGAAATTACGAGTTTTTTTATATTTTATTCGCAGTTTCGTGTTAGGGGTGTCAAAAGGATCTTGTACAGTTTTTATAGAAAGTACAAGAAAATTTCAAAATAAAACAAATATAAAATTTGAAAATTATAGTTTTCTATTTGATTTCTAAAAGGCAATTTGAGGAATTGAATATATTGGACTGGTTGAAAGAAAAAGTGACAAACTTTTGTTTTGAACAATAAACTTTGATAGTTGCCCAGTAGTGGTACCTGGTATATTCTGGGTAGTGGGCACTGGGCCCCAGCCAGTGCCACTGGGGCCCAGTGGCCACTGCCCAGAATATACAGAAAAATATGTACGTATTTCAGTACTATTTTCGGAGTATGTTTTTTTTCTGTGATGGTACCTATTTACAATGCCTCCCCACGGGACAGGGGAGTTTTTTAGCGTGGAGAAAAGACACAAAAATAAAAAATTGTCTCAGTCGTGAAGAAGGACTGCTTAGTGCTTCTTCTCCTCCACCGAAAGAGAACAAGAAATGGAAGTGCACCAGCCACGGCACTGCACTGCCACTGCACCATCTGAAGAACATCCGGGATTGACCGAGTAAAAAGATGAAAATAATTCAAAATATATTTTGATAGCATTGAAAATTTCGTTCTATAATCAATGTGTATGAAAGACTCGTCATTTTTCCCCCTTTTCAATTAAAATGAGAAAAAATTTGATTAATATTAAAATCTTGATTTTTTTTTAATTGAGCAACCATAAGAATAAAATGACGTTTGTTCTAATATTATATTAAACCTTTTCTGCCCTCGATCAGTGGGGAGAGATCTTTCTAGACGGAAAGAATCTCCCCCACTATCCAGAGTGCCCTTCTTTGGGGAGTTGGATTTTTCCCCCACATTAAAAACCGACCTTGTGTTTAACTTTGCCCTCGTGGGGAGGCAAGTAAATACTAAATAGGAACCATAAGAATATATTTTTTTTATCTAATGACCAGTGAATAAGTTTTGTTTATTTAATAGAAATTTAAGTTCATTTAAAAAAAAAAAAAAAAAAAAAAAAAAGCTAAAAGAAATCCTTCAAATTTCAAAAATATTTTATTAAAAATTATGTTCTGGAATTTTTAGACGATTGATATTTTGTATTATTCGAACGGTTATAGGTTTTTCATCTTTTTTATTGAAACAAAAATAGCCAAGATAAAAATAATAGTCCGAATAATACAAATACTTATTAAACGATTGTTATAGAAAGAAATTTGAGTTACAATTTTATTTTTACATCGACGTAACTGCCTCTCTGCCAACAAAGAGCTATAATAACGTTCAGAATATAAAAATAAAAACCACCACGTGCGAATCCATGCTTCGCTTAAAGAAACAAATCTGGCGAAATTCATCTCACAGGAAAGAACCTCAAAAGTTAAGCGGTGGGGGGGGGGGTATTTCCTGAGGATTCTGGTAACCCTACAAGTTGGGGAATGCCGAGGAGTTTTAAATTCAGAGATTTAAATTTTTTTTTGTAAATAGCTTTATGCTGATCCGTCCACCTTGCGTGTGGCACATTCCTTCGGGCTTATATCAGAGTGGTCTATTGTTTTTTTTTTGGGGGGGGGGGGGATCTTCCCAAGCATTGCCTCTTTTGAGTTTATTGCCAGTTGCCCGAGGACCCCCCTCCCCAAACATAAGAAATGCTTCTATCCAAACTGACCCTTTCGTGTTTTTTTTTTTGTTTTGTTTTTTTTAATGGTGGCGATCTGAATTCCCGTAATGAACGTTGCCGCTGTGGGAAGATGGGATGAGAAAGTTAAATATTTTGCGTTATTTAAAAAAAAAAGAAATTTTTTAAGTGTGACATCTTGCTATGTGGGAGGTGGGGGGGGCGCAATAGTTTGGCAGGTGCGAAAGACAAACAAAAAATGTTAAATAATTTGAAATTTTAATAATCGTTAAATACAGATTTTCTTTGATCTTTATTTTTATTACCCAAACTACAATAATCTTCTCCATAGCTCTTTTGGAGAGAGGGGTCCATAAGCGAGTTATTTAATTTGAAAACTTGGGACCCGACCTAATATAAACGATCCTTAAACTGGCTTATGCTTTAAAAACAAACTTGTACAAAAGCAATGTTTTCGTTTTTAAAATTTTTTGATGAATCAGAATGATAGGCGACTCGAATTCTGCAAACACAAAAATTATTCTATTTCTTGAAAAAAAAAAAAAAATACAACACGATTCTATTTTGCTACGGACTTCGAGTCGCCTGTTCTTCACTTGTTTTATCTTTATTCTGTTTAACATTCTCACTTTTTAAGGTAATCGGGCAGACCTGAAGAATCTTACCCCCACTCTTATTTCTCAATTTTTTCAGTTTATTATTACCAGTCTACTAGACTAGTAAAAAAAAATAAAATAAAATAGTTAATATTTAAATTTTTTTTGGGGGGGGGGGGACTCAAGTTTTAATGCAACGTTCTAGTAAATCAACGTTTTAATGTCAATTTTCATAAATGTAGCCCCCCTCCTCTTTTAAACGGTTTTTCTGATATTTAAAAAAAAACTAAATTTAATAAAAAAGCTAAATTCGGGAAATTTAGCCTAAATCGTTGAATGGTTCTAAAATGAGCGATCAATTTACTAGAACGTAAATTAGAAACTGGGCGCCCCCTTATAAATATTGATTTTTTTTTTTTATAATCTGGTGTCCATTCAATAATCCGCTGGAAAAAAAAAAAAAAATTGTAAGACAAAATAGAGAGTGAGGGCAAAATTCTTCAGGTCTGCTAGTATTCGATTTCATCGGAAATCTGAGCTTTCCTCAAACTTTATTGCTTAAAATTTTTGTAAGTTTATATAAAAATGCTTTTAATAAGTATTCATTTGACATGTTATTGTTGATCAACGAAATCAGCTTTGTTGTGCATTTAAAAAAAAAAAAAAAAAAAAAAAAAAAAAGGGAAACTGGTTGGGAGGACTGAAGAAAAAAAAATTAAATTATACAACTAAGGTCATAATGAATGAAAAAAATGGAACTCATGAAAAATTTTTAATTCACGGTTATACATAGGATATTTTTATGAAACAAATATGCATTCATGCCATTATCACTGAGAAAAGTGGATTTTTTGTCAAACAAGTTCGTGGAAAATACGTCAACTTAACCAGCGTGAATCAATGGAATACATGGTCCGGGGGGGGGGGGGTCGGAGAATTCCTACCAGTTCGATCACGTAAACTTTTCACCCATCCAAGAGTTAGGGAGGGGGCTCGTCGCATCCACTCTTCGTGAGAAAAACTAATATTACTATTTTCTTAGATTAAAAAAAAAAAAAAATGCAAACATAGGGAGATTGCTTATTTTTTTTTCTTTTTTAAATTGGATGAAAAAAAAAAAAAAAAAGTTTTCAAAAGCTAGTTATTTTTCCTGTCTGCTTCCAAGAGTTAGAATATTAATATAAATCGTGCTGAAATAGTTCAAAAAGAAAAAATATATATCTGAACATGGGGAGGGAAAAGGTGTTTTGTAACTTCTGTACTTTCAACTTTCGGGCCAAGATCAAAGTGTAGTAATTATTACTGTATTAGCGTATTGTATTACTAAGTAATACAATACACTAATATGTTTCAGACTGTTGTGCAGTAGTGCACTTCAATTTCTTGTTCTCTAAGTGAAGGAGAATTCCTTCACGACTGAGACTATTTTTGTTCATTTTCTCCACGTAAAAAAAAAAAAAAAAAAAAAAATGACCCCAGTGACACCCAGTGTCTATTAATATAAAAAACGTAAAAATTGAATTGAACTTGAAATCCTAAAAAGCAAAAAAAAAATAAACAAACACTATACGTTTTCTGCACAAGTACAGAATATATTATTGGTAAAATTACCAAGAAAAAATTATTTCCAAGGAAATTTAAGTTACGAAAAATATCAATAATAAACAAAAATATTGAAATAATGTTTTAAGAATTACTTTTTAACTAAACATCTAAATAACGCCAATGCTGTCAAATTTGATTTTAAATAAATCAAAATAAACAAAGTACGGAAAAAACAAAACAGTTTTCAAAAACGTCGATCGAACGTGTCCTATCGAAGATCGTTAGTTATAATGACAACTGAAAAATTCTCCAAGCCGCCATGTGTGCATGGTTTGGCCGAACGCAATGTATGAATGAAACGACTCTAGTCTCGTATCCATTGATATCTATATGGGTCATATAGTAGTAGCAACACCGTTTCTTTTTATTTCAACAGGAAAATGGCGGAGAAGATCTTTTGGAGTTTCTTTTGGAAACTTCGGGCATGAGAACGAAATCTTAAATCTAGTTAATTATTTATAGGAGGGGAGAGTAACAATTTTTTTTTTTCTTTCTACCATTTGTAAGCAGACAGCATGCTTGATTAATCTGAAAACAAAAAGTAAATTCGACGGTATGTGTTCAATCCCGGCCGAAGGTAGTACGAAAACACTAACTTTTTTTTTTTTGTGTGTGTGTCTTCAGCATAGAGGCCGCATTATGTGACGATTTAAATAATTTATTTTTAAAAAAAATCATCGATTTCGGGTGGAGGAGGTAGGTACTGGTCAGTTTATTGTAAAAATCAGTGTAGCTGAAAAATGTATTTCTTTGTAGAGGCGAAAACACCGGTTATAAACTAAGTGTCGATTGAATATTGGTGCAGGATTACACACACACACACACACGTGTGTGTGTGTTAAGCGATAATAGTCTGTAAAAAAATAAATAAATAAATAAATAAAATAAAAACATGCGGCCTCTATTTCGAATCTCCACGTTAAATTTAATTTTAAGAAATGAGCCAACATTTAAATAGAAAATAAAAAATGTCAAACTTATTATTTATACTGAGAAAAAAAGAGGGAAAGGAATTTACGCGACTAAAATAGTAATCAACTAAAAAAAAAAAAAAAAAAAAGTATAAATGAATTAGGTTTATCGGAAAAAATGAAATAAATAATTTAACTTTTCACGTGAATCCAAAAACAAAGTGGGGCAAAAGAAAAAAAAAAAGAAAATTGCAAAAACAACCATCGAAATATAAATATTTTTCTGACATATATATATATATATATATATATATATACACACACACACAGGTTGAGAAAAAAAAAAAAATATATATATATATATATATATATATACACACAAGTTAAAACTTTTTTTTTTTAAGTAATCGGGATAAGTCAATATAAAACTATTTTTTTCGATAGACTAAAACTTATAGTGTGTAAAAAGGAAAGTGATAGATACTTAGATTATAAGGGGGGGGGCGTCAAGGAGGAGATTGGATTATGCGTATATTCGTCACTAAAGGACGAAAGAGAGAGCATCACAAATAAATTAAACATATTCATCAGAAAAACAATGAAAGAAAATAAGATTGAAAGATCAAGTAATAAATTGGGATTAAATATAAAACAGAAAACGCAAACGCCGAAACAGATAAACATAGTTATAAAAAAAAAAAAATTAGACGACTTCTCGAACGTGAGGGTGTTTAAGTAGAGGGGGAGGCAAGCTTATAAGGTTTCTAGAGAGAGGGGGCCCAAGAGAGAAGGGTCGTATATAAAACGAGGCGGAGAAGAAATGCGTGAGAACGTCATCATCCGTATCTCTGTCAACTACTCAGTCGGGCTGGTTTATCATTCATTTATCTGTAAGGATTTTGCATATAGTATCAGCTTGATAAATGAAGGCAATCAAAGAATAGTGTAACATGCTCACCACTTTGAGATCGAGTACTCCATCCTTGGCCTCTTGTAGCAAGGACACAAACTTGGTGGTCAAAAGACCGAGGCTCTTTTCGTGTCTGCTAGGTGTATGGTCGGTAGCGGCCATCATACAGCCAGCAAGAGCAACGGTTGGTTCGCACTGCATGCTGGGTAATAATAATATAAAAAAAAAAAAAGGAGCTGCTGCTGATGTACGATCTTCCTTTTCCATTAACCTCCCCCTCCCCTTCACTTCACTTCCGCTAACATTATTCCCTTCCCCCTCGCTGTCTTTCTCTCTTTCTCTATCTAAACACCTTAAATTATTGCAAATATAGGACCTTTATATATATATATATATATATATATATATATATATATATATATATATATATAATCTGCTAGCATGAAAACCCGACGTTGCCCGGGATTGAATGAGAATCAACAAATATTTTTATTGTCATCGATATTGGTGAAATCGTCCAATTTTCAATCAAATCGATTGATTGCCTGCTCATGTTGAGGACCCATCGTGGTGCACTAGGAGGAAGCCTCATATGCCTCTCTGTAGTGACTTAGTTCACAATACTTTGCACTGTAGAAAACCTACTGTTGGTTTTATAAAATCATTTTTATATATAAGGGCTTGAATGAAAGTTTAAAACGCAAAAGTCAAATATCATGGTTCAGTTGTGCTTTAAACATAAGCTTTCATTTTCAATGCGCCCCTCTCATATCAAAGAACATACTGTTAATTTTATATGCTGGGCCTTTCTGCTTGTACTGTAATAAAAAAATGCACTTGTGATGTTAAACTCTATTAGATATTAACTTTGGTCAAAATTTTATCAGATTTTTTTTATTCTTGATTATCAATACTTATCGAAGACATTCTGACACGAAACTTTCCTAAGAACATTGCCAGATCCATAAAGTACATTTGTGTGAAATTTCATAAAAATCGGCCCAGCCGTTTTGAAATACATAGGGAACAAATTCACACAGACAAAGTTCCTTTTATATAATAGTAGATATATGTATATCTATAATCATCAGAAAAACCATCGCGATTGACGATGTTCAAACTTGATTGTTAAACAAGCGTTAATGCACATAAGGTGGTAGTGTAGTAATTATTACGAATGTAAATTGGGTAGAATTTGATTATTTATGGGAACGGCTCAACAAGAACTTGCTTACATTAGATTTGAAGGCTACAATGTTGTATTCAACCGGGGAGCAGACCAATGGAACAGTGTTCCACAAGCAAGCAGTTCTGAGAATCTGAATTTAGAATTAGGCACAGTTAGAGAGTGGGGGAAATCGTATGTAGTGTTTGTAGCTAGTCAAGTGTTTTTGTGAAAGTTTAGCAAGTGGGAACCATAGATTGGAGATCAGTTGAGCCATGAAAATAATGATAGCGCAGAGACAGGCTTGCAATGTCTCTTCTGTGAGAAAGAGGTTGCAGGGAAGAGAAAAGGACATCGCCTACTGGGTTTCAAAGCCGATTTTGAACTCTATCAAGGCTGCATAGGTCACCGAGCAGCTCATGCCCAAATGTGGAAACAGTACTCTATTTTAGGGTGTACCTGGCTTTTATACAGATAAAGGATTGCATCAGCGGTGAGATACCTACTGGAGCGGTAAAGTGATCCAACTATTTTTTCAGCGACATTGGCAACAGATTTGATGTACATATTCGATTTCAGACAAGAAGCTTGTTAAGACATGGAGCTTCCCCAAAATGAGAGTCATTCATTTCAATTGCGGTGTGATGAGGGTGTGATGATCAGAGCAATTATGATGAAAGGAGAGAAGCTTAGTTTTCCATACATTAGAATTAACCAGCTATCTTTCTACCAAAGATCAGCGGAGAGAATCAGAAAAATCTTGGTCATTGCTAGCCTTTGAAGTGTTGCCATAGATTGTGGTGTCGCCTTCATAAATCTCTCCGAACGATTTTTATATAATTTCACTAATAATAGTTCTACATATGTATTGAGCACTTTTGACAAAATATTGTTCGTTTTAGTTCAAACCATTTGAACCTATTTAATTTCTATCTATCTATCTATTTATCTTTATTTATATATATATATATATATTAAAAAATGTATCCATTTTAAATGTGGAAATTGATGAATCACACAGGTAAGAAATTCATTTTTATAGTATGAAAAGGTTAGTAATTGCAATTAAGAATAGGAAATTGGATCAAATGTTTGTAACATGTCTTCTTCCTAAGAGTAAGGGTGGTGGTGTTTGATCAACACTGCTGGGGAGCCATGATGTACCTATTTACTATGCCTCCCCACGGGACAGAGTTAGACACCAGGGTCGTTTTTTAACGTGGAGAAAAAGTACAAAAATAAAAAAATTGTCTCAGTCGTGAAGGACTGATCCTCCACCGAAAGAGAACAAGAAATGGAAGTGCAGCATCTGAAGAACAGATACTACACTTTGACCTCGACCAATATATATATATATATATATATATATATATATATATATATATATGAAGCAAGCAGTTAATAAAACATGTTTAAAAACACTTTAAAAAAGAGTCAAAAATATATTTAATTTTAAAAAGGAAGCACAAAATAAGTGGATAGTCCTTAATCCGTGGAGTTTCAAAGAAATACTTTCCTTCTCATCAGAGGGTAGGGATTAGCAAAATGCAGGATCAGACCTTACTTGCAAAAGTATTATAAGCTCTATTTCCTATTTGGTTTTATCGAGCTTTTACATCTGATGGAGATTACTTTATAAATATTAACTCTTTAATATTTATAATATACCTTACATTTGCCATCTTGGATTATCTTGGTAAACTTAATTTTATATTTAAATTTCATTCAGAAAAAAATAATTTTCAAAACAAACATTTATTGTTTGAACAAAGACTAACATTTAAAGTAATTTCTTTAATCCATGGATTAAGAAATTTTTGTTTTGAAAATTATTTTCTTCTTAATGAAATTTAAATATAAAATCTGTAATTTTTTTATTTGCTCTTTCTAGTTTATTGAGCAATTTTATTTGGTTGGGATTGTCTTGTATAAAATATTAGCTCCCAAAAGTATTTTGTAAGATTCACTTATCTGTGATCTAATTCATCTCATTATTCTGATATATATATATATATATATATATATATATATATATATATATATATATATATATATATATATATAAAAAAATTACAATAAGTTTACCAAGGTAATCAAAATGGTAAACTTAAAATATATTATAAATATTAAAGAGTTAATATTTACAAGTAAAGTAATCTCAACTAGATGTAAAAGCTCAATAAAACCGAAAAGGAAATAGAGCTTATAATATGAACAAATGATTTGTTCATTATATATATATATATATATATATATATATATATATATATATATATATATATATATATATATATTCTTATACTACTAAACTGTGGAACTTTAACTTGTCTCTGTGCACACTGGATACCGTCATAAGAAGATCACGTCATCATTAAAAGATGGACCATGTACAGTGAATCACATCACAAAATGATGACAGAGAGAGGAGTTTTTTGGGGTTTTTTACATAGGCATCACCACTTATCAAGGCCCAGGGGCCACTCGAGGATAAGGGTTAAAGAGTGTACAGTAGTCAATTGGACAATATAGTAATTGTCAGTAATGGAAATTCAGTAAATTTGTTAACTTATCAAGATCTTGTTTACATTGGACTTGAAGACAACCATATTTTAGTAAGCTGGAAAGCAGGAAAACGGAAGACAGTTCCACAGGTGTGCAGTTCTAAGAAAGAAGCTTTGTTCATGGAATCTACGTTTAGGTTTAGGCACAGAAAAAGATTGGGGGGAATTATTGATAGTGTTTTCAGCTAGACTAGTGTTTCTTGTGAAAGTTTGGCGAGAGGGGACCATAAATTGAAGCTCAGTCGAGCACTTTCCATGAAAATAAAGATAAAGCAGAGACAAACTCGCTACATCTCTTCTGTTAGATAGAGGTTGCAGGGTAGAAAAAAGGACATCTCCTATGAGACTACGAAGTCTATTTTGAACTCTATCAAGACAGAATAAGTCCTTTCTAGCAGCTCCTGCCTAGATGTGGCAACAGTACTCCATCATTGGACAAACTTGGCTCTTATATAGATAGAAAATTGCATCAGCAGTGAGATATCTACTGGATCGATAGAAGGATCCCACCATTTTTCCAGCGGCTTTGGCAATAGATTTGATGTACGTGTTCCATTTCAGATCAGGAGTAAAGGTCAAGCCCAGAAGCTTGTTAAAACATGAGGCCTCCCCAAGACAAGAGCCATTCATTTCAATTGATGCCAGATGGGGATCAGAGCGTTGATGATGTAAAGATAGAAGCTTGGTTTTAGATGCATTAAAAGTAACCAGCCACTCCTTTCCCCACTGTACCACGTGCTCAAGATCAGAGAAGAGAGAATCAGAGAGAACGTGGTCGTTTACGGTCTTAGATGTGCTACTATAGATGGTAGTGTCATAAGCATAAATGTCTACGAATGATGTAAGGATGAATACGTCTTTTATTACAACTTATAAAAACAAATATTTAGATCCCTGCTAATCTAGTATATTTTGTTTGGTGCAGTACACTAGATGACATCATAAGGGTATGACGCTCTTAAAACATGAAGGATCCTTGTGCACAGTGGATGAGTCACAAAATAATGAGGTCATAAATCAAAAATAGAGAAGGGAATGGGGGAGAAATCCCTTATCTAGACGACCCGTAACGTTTTGTATCTAAATCTCTGGGGTCACAAGATACTGCATATCATCATAATTATCGAAAAAGAAATATGTATTTACTTGAACATGGATGACGTCATAAGGAAAATGTCACAAAAGATGACGTCATAAAGGATGAAGGGTAATTGCCAAAATCTGTCTTGTCCAAACCAAGGGTGGTAGTGGGAATAAGCTCCCTCTCCCTAAAAAATGCCCTCATGGTGTGCATCTCAAATAGCCTCTAACAACTAAGTTTAGCTCCTGGCCTTCTTGTGTAGTTTAGCTACTAAACCCGGCGAAACTATTTATACTAACTGTGAAAAGGGGAAAAGGTGGTTCACTGACGCTTTAAAACCAGTCACTTCGGGCAGGTGGGGCTTGTCAACTTTGAATAGTAGCTCACTTAAGAGAAGGCAACTTTGATTAAAAACCTTCACTGCCTTGTGGGATTACTCCATCAGAGGAAAGGCTAAGGGAGTAAACCCTAACAGAAAATCTGGAGACAAAATCCCTAAGGCAACCTGACTTTATATTGTTATCACTGGCAACTCCTGCTGTGCAGTTTGCGCCAAGTTGTATCGAATCTGTCTTTCCCTTGGATCTTCTGGCTTCACGGAGAGTGGGGGCTATTGCACAGGCAACAGCTATCCTCCCATATCACCCTGTCCAGGCTATGTAGTTCCACTGCTACATCAACAACTATTATATTTCTTTATTTCCATGAAATTTTCTTTCAATATTTACCTTTTAAATTACTTTAATATTTTTTAATAGTCTCTAATCAGCAATTTGTCATTGTGGTTTTTACTTTGTATTTGATACTTGAAATGTAAACAGCCTATAAAGTTATTGTAACACTTTGTTTAAATAATATGTCTGCTTGTCTGATATCGCCCTAGCATTTCAATAAGTAAATTATTTTTAACCTATAATCTTCATTTACTGTCTAATCTCTTCATATTTTTACTTAGGTATTAATCTTTTGATTAAAAAGTATTTATAATTGCATGATACAGCCCTTATAAGCATTTCTTTCAGTAGATTATATTTGCTTCTTTTTAGCTGATAATCATAATTTGTTCTATAATATTTTGGTATCTTTTTTTATTATTACATTTTCACCCCAAACAAGGCACATTGCCATTTTGGTGCAGGGGGATACTATCAGGGACATAAGCTACTGTGATACTATGCAGGGAGTTTGGCAGCAAGATGTTGGTTCACGTTACACTTGAACTTCTGCATGTCAGTACAGTTGGGGAAGCGGGGACCTGGAATGGAATTCCAAAGTCTAGCGGTTCTGGGGAAGAAACTACTGGAGTAGAAAGCTCTCTTACATCTAGGGATCTCTACTGTGTAGGGGTGGGATTTAGCTGCTTGTCGGGTTTGTCGAGGGTATTTATGGTGTGGGGGCACAAGTGCTTGCAGTTCGTCAGAGCATTCTTCACTTTTATGTTAATCAGATATTTAAGGTTTTTAAGTGATGTCTAATCCCAGTGCTGATTGTAAGATAAGATTTTATTTAAATAAAAAAAATTTGTATGGTCTTAGAAATGATCATAGACTGATTGGTTGTTGATATTGAGTTCTTCGTGCCTAAATGATTTTCTATAAATAATTTTACCATTTGCTTTATATATTGAAGACTCTCTTGTCGACTTCGACGCACGAGCTTCCGATATTCCGACACAACAATTAAGTTGCTCGGAAATCCACACAGATGATTTGTTTATAGTATAATAATTTCGTTATAATATAAAGCTGAATGTGTGTGTGTGTGTGTGTGTGTGTGTGTGTGTGTGTGCGTGTGTGTGTGTGTGTGTGTATGTCTGGTCACGAATAGGCTCCTATATGGTTGACTATTTTAAAAAACTGATTACATATAATGATAGATGTATCGAGACACAGGAATGGGTATGTTTGATCTGGCAGAACGGTGGTTCATTAAAATTGTGGCGTCTGTATTCGCGCCTGGTCCACAACACATAGCTTCTCTATATCCCATTCCCTATCTCAGATGGTTCCAACATGTTTCCCAGACCAGCAAGACCAACATGCCTCACTTCTAGATCTATTTCTGACAACAGTTCCCGATGATTGTACAACAAATGCCCACAGCCCACTCGAGAATGCTGATCACGCTGTGATAATGATAGAAATCACCCTAAATTCTCGCTCTAAAACTGAAGACCCACTACTCAAAACAATGAGGCATTACAAAAAGGCTGACTGGGAAGCCATCAGGGAGCTCATCAGAGATGCCCCATGGCAAAATATCTTTTCTCTTCCAGCGGAACAGTGTGCAAATGAGACCACTGAATGGTTCAAAACTGCAATTGAAGCACATGTTCCCGCACGGAAATTCTATAGCAAGCCCCACTCTCCCCAATGGTTTACTTCTGCTTGTGCAGCTGCCATTTGTCAGGCAGTGTGCATTCCGCAGATTCAACCGACATAAGTCCAGTTCAAACAAACAGAAGTATATAGAAGCTAGAAAAACTGTAAGAGAGTAATAGCGACAGCTAAGACAGATTGCTCTGAAACCACCAGAAAATGCATCAAAGCACAGAAACTAGGAACCCATGATTTTTGGAAAATCTACAACAGCGTAGTAAATAATGGGCAGTCAACGATTCCCCCACTATCAAACAATCATGAGGTTCCTTGCACAGCAACTGCTTGCCAGTCAGTTTGCCTCTAACTCCATGCTGGACCCGGCACACCATTCCCTCCCTGATTTTCCTTTGCGGACAGATGCCACACTAGACGATTTGAAAATCACCCCTTCTCAGGTACATGGTATAATAAAAAACCTAGACACCTCAAAAGCATGTGGACCAGATCTCATCCCGGCTGTGCTATTAAAAAAATGCTCTGCCGAGGTTGCTCCAGTTCTCTCCAAACTTTACAATAAATGCCTTAACGAATCTTGCTTTCCCGACTGCTGGAAAACCGTTTCTGTGGTACCAGTCTTCAAGAATTCTGGTGAAAGAACTGACCCACTAAATTATTGCCCGATTAGCCTCCTCACGCTTTTTGCCAAAATATTTGAGTCCTTAGTTAATCAAGCCCTAGTCCAACACCTAACAGCTGCTAAACTCCTGACTGACAAACAATATGAATTCAGGCAAGTCCATTCAACAGCAGATATCTTAACTGTAGTCTCTGAACATATATACCGTTCACTAAACAAAAAAAGGAGGGTAGAGTGGTAGCCCTTGATATATCTAAGGCTTTTGACAGGATATCGCACGATGGTCTTCTATGGAAAATTATATCATATGGTATCACTGGAAGAATACATAATGTAATTAAATCCTTCTTAAGTAAGAGAAAAATCCAAGTTGTCCTCGATGGTCATACATCTAAACAATATGACATAAATGCGGGAGTACCTCAGGGGTCTATCCTTGGGCCTTTATTATTGCTGATATTTATAAATAACCTCCCTGATAAAATTGTTTCGGAGATGAGTATATTTGCCGATGACATCACTTTCTATAACAGATATGAGAGGAAAACAAATAAACATATCTAAGGAAATGACAGAAACACTAGAGGATAACCTCCAATCTGTAGTGGAATGGAGACAAAAATGGATGATCATATTCAATGCTGCCAAGACTAAGCTTGTTTCCTTCAATAACTACAAGAAACCTTCTCTACCAATAATAGCAATGGCCAAGAACATATTGCCTGAAAATACTTCCTTTAAACTCCTCAGCCTAACGTTTACAGGGAATATGAACTGGAATAGATACATTGAAAGCATTGCGAAGGCTGCTGCAAAGAAGGTGGGCTCTTTCTACCGTGCTAGAAAATTACTTACGCCTGAAAGTATCCTGTACCTCTATAAGGCCACCATTCACCCATGTATGAAGCACTGTTGTCACATTTGGGCTGGGGCATCTGCTGCTTGTCTCTCACTCCTGGACAGGGTTCAAAAGAGAGTGGCCAACCTGATAGGTCCTGAACTGTCATCTAGGCTTCAGCCTCTGTCCCATCGACGAAATGTTGCATCCCTCTTTCTGTTCTACAAATACTTTAATGGTGAATGCTCTGACGAACGGCAAACACTTGTACCTCCTCGACGTAACTACCCCCAACAAACCTGACAAGCAACTAAGTCTCATCCCTTTACAGTAGAGATCCCTAGGTGCAAGAAAGCCTTTTACTCCAATAGTTTCTTCCTCAGAACTGCTAGACTTTGGAACTCCCTTCCGGGATTCTGCTTTCCCAACTGTACTGATATGTAGAAGTTCAAGTGTAATGTGAACAAACATCTTGCTACTCATCTCCCTTCATAATACCCCCGCAAATTATGTCCCTGATAGTAGCCCCCTACTTCAAAGTGGCACTGAAAATTAAATCAAAAGAAAAAAAAAAATGAATTCCAGTCAAAAGATGAGGAAAACTACTAATACTGACTTTGATTACTTTTCGAGCAATCAAAAAGACAAAAGATTTCAGACTTTGGATTTGAAGATCAGATATCCTCAGCAATGTGTTCCATATGTGGGGAGCTATTGTAAAAAAAACTCTGTAAATCAAAATTCCAGCTGACACTAGTTACATGGAACGAAGACCACCAAGAAAACAAAGTATTTGAACACCAATACAGACGAGCATGGCACCATCCAAATTGAGAAAAAGGATCTTCCATGAATGCAATTTTCAAGTTTCTTGACTCGATGCTCGCAGACCGTGGTAATATCTTTCATGAAGTCACAGCATCCATCAATGTGATGCAGCCCAAATTGCACACTATTATTGGTGTGTGTCATTTTTTATTATGGAAATTGCTCCAGACAAAGTGTAAAGCTGATTATAGCAAAAACTATTGAACTTGGTCTTTGAAGCTGTATTGCAATAAAGTGTCAAGACAGTAAATTGATGGAGACCGCTAGATCAACAAGTAAAACGAGCTGGAACAAAGGAAGCAGAGAATAGATCGTGCAATTCTAAAGAACACTTACCATAATAGTATTTATAGAAAAAACTGAGACTAGCAACATCACGTCTATGAGAGAGAGGTTGCAGAGAAGAAGATTAAATTGCAGATATGTTTCTGTACCTCATGAAGCACCCTCAAATGGGACAAAGATTCACCAGTCCAAATGTGACAACAATACTCTGTACATAATTTGTAGAGATAGAGAATAGTGTCAGGTGTGAGAAAGTGCTTAGATATAGAGAAGTTACTTTACAAGAAGCAGAAAGAGCAATGGATTTAATATGTGGACTCCAAGAAAGATTTGATGAGAAAGAAAGACCAAGAAGTTTTAAAGGAGATTTTTCTTCAAGAGTAGAGTTATAGAGTTATTCATGAGAGAATCTTAGGCAGACAATTTAGAATCAGTGACTATCTAAAGTCAAAAATCTATTAGATTACTAGCCTGGGTGCCTGGCGTTGCCCAGGTGTTTGAAGGTGTGTATTGAGCAAAAAAAAAGTCGTAGTAGGCAGGTAGGTTCGAACCCATACTGCGAAGGAGAAAAAGAATGTAAAAAAAAAACATGACGTCTTTGCCGTTGCATCCATCACCAAACCAGAAGTGGCAAAGGTTTAAATTAAGGCTAGTCAGTCGAAAAATATCGGTGAAAATATCGGTGAAAAAAGTGACCACTCCCTGTGGAAAAGTACCCTGTTGAGGGTGAAGAAATTAATGTTTTTAGCCAATTTTTTTATATTTGTTATCCAAAGGGTTGAACTTCAAAATGATACCAATCTCGTGAAAATCCATCGCCTCTGTCGAAAGTTTTAGGCAAATATACATACATACATACATACATACATACATTTTAACAGACAGGTGAGATTTATATAATAGATTACTAGACTTATCGCTTTGAAGAGTTATGAGTGTTTATGATGGAGTCAGAGGGAAGATTCATCATCATGGAAACTAAAATGATATGCTGGATCTCGAGAGTTACATGTTTCAATCAAGTTTCTAATGACAACATCCAGCATCGTGCTAATCGAAACTAAGATTAGGGAATGATAGCTCAAATGGTTTGAACATGTACTGGGGACTGATGATGAAACCATTGCAAAACTCATTTTGTAAATTTGAAATCACTGAGAAGTGACCAAGAGGATAGCTGATGATGAAATAGGCCTTGCATAATTGTCTCCATAAAAGTGGCTTTCACCTACACCAAGCCTGTAATCGTACCAAGTAATAGTAAAAATCCATCATTATTGGCATCATCATATCTTGGAACTAACATAAAGAAAAAGAAGGTATATATTCATGATTCCATTAATATATTTGAAATTTAGCAATATCTATTTTTTTTTTTTTTTTTTGTAATACTTTCCACAGTATTAAATGTCTGCATCATTTGCATTGTTCGAACTACTGTTCTCATCTTTAGTGTTATTCTCACAATATTTTAGCTGCTGTAACCTCTGACCTTTTTCAGGTGTACTTTGTCAGATTCAGAAATCTTTCTGTCAAATTCAGAAATCTGTATAGAATTTCAAACCGAACCCTTTATTTAATCCACAGCGTAGCATGCTTTCTTTCTGTCAGCCATAACCAGATAGAATAACACTCAAGATGAGAACAGTAGTCGAAATAATATAAATTGTAAATCCTCATCTAAATCTAAATGTCTGTTTTATTTGATTTTATTCTGACGAAAGGCATGGTATTGACATTTAAAAAAATTTTTAAATAATTTTTTATAACTGAAAAAATAATGCCTGAAAACAAATGTAGACTTTGGCACATCTACATGAATTAATTTTGGAATATGATTTAATGATAATTGATACCTCTGTTCAGTTTCGAAAGAAAATGGATACCCTCTCTAAGGTATCCATGCGTGTAATTGTGAGGCAAGGGTTGTGCAATCCCAACCACACCTCTCCTGAATCAGCACTGCTTAGGTCCAGTGTTAAGGAGAGATCAAGGACGACTGGAAACAATGTCAAGATAAGCGGAAAGCATATACATATATTCTCAAATGGTCACCCATTTTAGTACTGATCAGGCTCAGCATTGCTTAACTTCAGTGATAATTGAAAACTCAAAAACATATCCATTTATTAATCTCTGTTTTCCATGAATTATTGAGCTGTAAAGTGTTTTTGCTGATGATGAATCTATAAGAGGCTAACTCTAAAAAGGGTTTTTCTAATTCATTTTAAAATAACATATTTTGAATTCTTATGAATTCTTCAGTATTCAGTGGCTAGACTGGCAAGTGCCTCAAGTGTAGACTGAAACATGACAATCTAGTAGATAGTCAGTGCTCCTATCCATTCAGCTATCGGTCACAAATCATGAGTAAGCGAAATGTCAATGTGGGTTTATTTTACAATACACATTGGTACAAAAATATGGTAAAAAACAAATGCATAAAAAATAAATGTTACCAAAGGCAATATAAGTTACTCTTCTACCTAGCTGAAAAAGTTTTTGTTGTTTTACTTACTTTAAAACGTTTATTTGGTTCAAAAAACAAGGAGTATCAGGCGTTACGCAAAAACAAGAAAAAAATGGTTGTGAATTGACGCCTAAATATTTGAAGCTTTGATAATGACTTACAAATAAAAAATAAGGTACTACTATTTGGGATTATAGTTAGAGGGGACTATGCAAGGAGATGCAAGTGACATGTCAGTTTACATTACATTTAAACTTCTGCATGTCAGTACAGTCAGAGAAGCAGGAAACAGGAAAGAAATTCCAAAGTCTACCAGTATAAGAGAAGAAGCTATTCGAGTAAAAAGCTTTCTGGCATCTAAGGATCTCTACAATGAAGGGGTGAGATTTTGTTGCTAAACAGGTTTGTCGGAGATAATGTATGTCAAAAGGGTAAAGTTATGATTAGTTTTTCAGAGCACATTCCATTGAAATACTTGTAAAACAGGGACAGGGATGAAACATTACGGTGATGGGACAGGGGTTGGAACTTAGTTGACAGTGCGGGATCTATTAGATTTGTGACTCTTTTTTGGACCCTGTCTAAATGGGAGAGGCTAGTGGTAAAGGCATCAGCTTTGATGGGTGAATGGCAGCTTTGCAGAGATACAGGATACGTCAGTTGTGAGTAATTTTCTAGCACGGTAGCGGGAAACCACTTTCTTTGCAGCAGCCTTTGCAATGTTCTCAATGTATTTGTTCCAGTTAACAAAAACAATCATCATAAAAAATGTATCAAATTTCCTATGTTTAGAAATGTACAGTTAAAATGTTTCTCAATAACAAACATGTACTCACTAGTTGACAATAGGGAGGTGATAGTGGCTGAGTGGTTAATGACATGGACTGATAACTTGGGTGTGCCAAGTTCGAATTAGGTTTGTTCCACAGAAAAACTTTTACATAGGATGTTAGCAACCTTCATTTGGTCCCTCCTGCAAGTACGCGGTTTCGTTCTGGAAAGAATTCTAACTGGAAAGATATCAGGGAAACGGATGCCAACAATTAAAATCATTGGATTCATACAAAATGAATTAAGGAATGAATGAACAGCAGTTTACATATTTAAATTTCTCTTTTCTAAAAACAAAACTATGTAATATTTTTTTCATTTATTAAGCCATGGTCATAAAAACCGTTAGCAATAGACAGAGGCTACTAAACTAATTAGGGAATGCATAAAACTTAAAAACATCACGATAGTTAAACAATACAGAACTCTGAAAATGTGACAGTGATACATGTTCATTCACACAATTATGAGGCAACAGGTTTAGCACTGCAGAACACAATGTGAAAGGAGATCACTGGTACATCTCTGAATAAGCACTAGCGTGATTATGCAGAAGGTCTAATGTAAATGTATGTTGTCGCACGTTTGGTCTGTTCAGCTGCAGCACAGGGCAGTATTTAGGCATTATATATTCAAAGGATTTTTCTTTCATAAGTTAGTAATCTATTACCAATCCTTAGGATTCAATCTGTTGCAGGTGTAGCACTTATATACAAGGTGCCTTCAATAAGTTTCCAGACTTTTTTTGTACCGGGATTTAAAATTGTTGTAGACTCTTGAAAATTCAGTATGTTATTGCAATACATCTTATGAGATGACTGAGCAATTCTTTTAGATTTCAGGTTCAAATGAATAGTTACGGCAGGAATTGGAATACATTCTATTAAAGCCTGATTGTCACGGCTGGTGAATTTCAAAAATGCAATCTGGATGTGAGAAGAACAATATGCAATAAATTCTATTTTAAACTTAAAGAAATACCACAGAAACGTATAGAATGCTTCAGACTGCATTTGGACCATCTTGCATGATCAAGCATCAGTTTTTGAGTGGCATAAGATAAGTTCTATCAGATGTGCGTTGGATTCCCATAATACCAACGTATTTAACAACAATGGTTTTTTCCTTTAAAATGTTTCCCTAAATCAGCTCTCGTTTAACATAATCCCCACAAACCGGGAACCCTAAAAAGGGGACCCTCTAAATAACAGGGCTAAAGAGCATAAACTGAAATAATGTCTAATCCGCTTAGCTATATAACAAGAAAGACTTAAATAATTTGGTTTCCATATCTCATAACCTCTGCAACGTTTTCTACAAGTTCCTTGTGCACTATGATGCCGACTCCATTCGCACTGTCTTTTCTGCCACTCTTCCAAATCTTGTTGCCATCAACAATTTTGGCACGGTTTGCACTGTATCATGTTTCTTGTCAGCAATAAATGTAAATGTTAACTACTTTAATTTGTTGTTGCTTTTCTTCTTCTTCTTCTTCTTCTTCTTCTTCTTATTATTATTATTATTAGTAGTAGTAGTAGTAGTAGTAGTAGTAGTAGTTAGTGATGAGATGATTCCAATATTTTCCCAATTCAGATACAATTACCAAATCTGATCCCGATTCTTTATAAATCTATAAATATCTGACAATAGAATTGTTATTTTTTTCCTGATTAGCATAAAAAAACATGTGAAATGTGCAGATTATTTTCACAAACGTAAAAACACACTTGTGGGGGATAATCTATAGCTTTTAGTCTAACTGGTGTTTAAAATCAATAGATATTTATTTTTTTATTATTACTACCAGCAATGGAAGATTTTATTTTAAAAAAATCAATAAAATGAAATAAGTAAAGGAATCGTTTTTGGTATTGTAAAATAGGCACAAATTGTTCCGATTCTGATACTGATTCCGATACCTCCAAAAGTTCCAATTTTTCCGAGTCCTGATTCCAATTAATAATCCCAACGTTAGTATTATTATTATTATTATTACAACTGGTAGTAGTAATAGTAGTAGTAGTATATTAAGACGTGATGAAATATGAATCTGTTTTTATGAAAATTTGAGTGAATTTCAAAACACTAAAAATACACATTTGGAGCAAACAAATATTTGTTTGATGGAAATCCATTTAAGCCAAATCAAAATTTGGAATAATCAATAAAATCTATCGCCTCTATTCTGTCCTCAGAGACAATGGATACACTCTGTAAGGATAGCAGCATGTGCAATTGTGAAGCAAAAGTTATGTAATCTCTAGCAACACGTGTTCTGAATCGACACTGCTTGATTCCAGTGGCAAGGAGAAGTCCAGGACAACTAGAAACAATGGCGAAATAAGCGGAGAGTACATACAGCACCTGTTATTTTCAAATGGTTACCCATTTAGTATTGACCAAGCTCAATGTTGCTTAACTTCTGTGATCTGACAGATATGTCAATGTGATTATGCTGTATCCATAAAATAGTACACGCCAGAAAGCTTTCTACTCTAATAGTTTTTTCCCAGCTCAACTCCCTCCATAGTGTCCCTGTCAAATTGGTTGCGTCCAAGTGACACTGTGCCTTGTTTGGGATGAAATAACAGTTAAACAAAAATTATGATGAAGCTTTCAACACTTTGTGACAATATTTTTTATTGTAATGGGGTATTATCCCGCACAGTCAGGAGATTCTATTCATAAATGATGCTGCTAGGAACTGACGAATCAAATTAATTCACATTCTGCTACCAACCAATCAGAAACCAGAATTGCTCCATAAATATTAAACCTTTCTGTAGCAATTTTGCATATGTTTTCTTCGTGTCAACACGGGAAGAATCTTTTGCTCTGTGGATTCCAACTCAAGAACTGTCTACTGCGAACCAGTCACCTCCCAGGATTTGTGTAGAACAACGAACCATCGAAAACTGTTCTGTCTACTGCAAACCAGTCACCTTCCAGGACTTGTGTAGAACAGCAAACCATCGGAAACTGTACTGAAACTAAACATGGCTTACACTCCTAGACACTTTGTGATATTATGACATAAAAACTGAACATAAAAGTTATATTATTCAACAGGTAACGACCTTTTGACCTGCTGGATTCTGTTGTTGGCATTGTCATCCTCCCTCCTCCAATGATCTGATATTTTTTAGAAGCAGGAAGTTACAGTATAACAGGGTGTGGGTTGTTCTTCGAACTCTCTCAGTCTTTTTTCCTTCTCCACTCTCCTCCCGGTAGCTGGAATAATAGAAGGAATTAAAAAAAAAAAACAACAACAAATAAAGCTATTGTTTTCTACTGGGTTTTAGTTTATTTACAGGGTGAAACGCTAAAATTGTCCCCCCCCCTTAAGAAAACAGCACTACAGCTTTAAAACATTTATTGAAAAAATCAATGCAGGTAATTTGATTATGTAGTAGAGCTGACATCTATTCAATGTAGCCGCCTTCAACCTCAATCACCACCTTGATACGGGTCTGGAACTCGGAGCATGTCTTTTCCACAAGGGCCAGTGGGAGCTTGGTGAACATTCAGCGAATGGCAGCGATCAGGCGGCTTTGATGTTGTGGGAGGTCATGAAAGTGATGATATTGACGTATGACCAAACGAAGAAGTCCAGCGAGTTCAGGTCAGGGGGAGGGCCAGTGAGAGAAGGGTGTTAAGTTGTAGGAATCCTTTTGAAGCCAAGCCTGGATCTCTTTTGACTTTTGGGCTGGCACAGAGTCCTGCTGCTATACCCAGGGTCTGCCAGCAGCCACCTGATTGCACCAGGGGATCACCACACTCTTCAGCTCATCCAGGTACACTTTGGTGTTGACTTTCAAGCCGACTTTGAAGATGTGAGTGTTAATGTAGACATTGGTTACCTCCCTTGCTTCAGTTACATGGTTACCTCCCTTGCTTGTGGTGATATAAATAGGAGTCGGCCATCTTGGTTTAGTCAGTTCGTTCGTACAGTTTAGACAGACTACAAGTGTCTCAACAAATGGTAGCAGAGATATCCCTCTGTGTGCGACAAAACGAAAAAAAAAAAAAAAAAAAAAAAAAAATTTTTTTTTGTACAGCTTGTCTGTAGCACTAGACAGATCGGATATCGGATATGGCAACTTCGAACAAACAACCTCCATTGTTGGAGGGGGAGGATGTTTACGAGAACTGGAAACAAGACGTTGAAATGTGGTCGTTGTTCACGGATCTTTCTGAGGAAAAAAAAGGGCCAGCAGTGTTTTTGACGCTACCACCGAATATTAGAGAATGTGTCCGTGAATTGCCAACAAGTGACATCGGCGGACGAGATGGCTTGAAGATTTTAATAAAGAAACTGGATGACATATATTTAAAGGATGAACACACGCGCGCTTACATGACTTTTAAGGAATTTTACACTTATAAAAGACCGTCAGGTACCAGTATAAATGACTTTCTTGTTCGTTATGAGTTTTTGTACCAAAGATTAAAAAAATTCTACATTATTCTACCGGAAGGAGTGCAAGCTTTTCTTGTTTTGAACGCGGTTAACATATCGGAAGAGAACGAAAAATTAGCGCGGACAACGTGTTCTGTTTTGACGTATCAAAACATGAAGGAATCGATAAAGAAAGTATTTGGTGACATTTATCGTGATGAAAATGTACCGGCAGTGAAATCAGAGCCCGAAATCGTCAACTATAATTATTCTAAACCGGGTAACAACAAAAGGCGTTTTCGTCGAGGACAATCTAATCCATGTGACCGAAGTGGAAACGTGTTGTTGTGCTACAAATGTCAGTCTCCGAACCATCTAATTAGAGAGTGTCCTAGAAATACGCCCAGGTTTACGGAAGCGACAGAACAAATACACATTACGTTGTTCATTCAAGAAAATATTTATTTGAACAGTACAAATGAAAAAATCTCAAATCTTGTAAAGGAAACATTTGGAATGGCAGTCTTGGATTCTGCTTGTACTCGCACACTGGCTGGCGAAGTGTGGCTTGATGTTTATTTAGATACTTTAAATGAAAGTGACCTGCAACTAGTGAAGTATACGAACTCAGACCGGAGTTTTTGTTTTGGTGATGGAGTGGCTGTCACAGCAATTAAAGTTGCTAAATTTCCGGTTACACTCGGAGGTATAAGAGTTTATATCGAAGCAGATATTGTGAAAAACGACTTGCCTCTTCTATTAAGTCACAAATCAATGAAGACAGCAGGAATAGTGCTAGATTTCCGGAAAGATATGTGCTGGATTTTTGATAAATGTATTGAACTAAAGACCACAACTTCAGGGCACTATTGTCTCCCCTTAACAAATAAGTTGTTGGATCATAGTGGTACTAAGAACATTGTATTACATGTTCAGAATTTTGGTCAGTGTTCTTTCACAGAAAAAAAAAAAAAAGCAGAAAAACTTCATCGACAGTTTGCTCATGCCTCGAAGGAAAAACTTGTTTCCTTGGTTAAAAAAAGTGGCAAATTCAATGACAAGGAATTTATAAAGGCGATTGAGGAGGTTTGTGAAAACTGTCAAATTTGCCTTAGATTTAAAAAAGCTCTACTGCGACCGGTTGTGGGATTGCCTCTTGGCAATAGATTTAATCACACAGTTTGCATGGATTTGAAAGAGTTCATCCACAATGAGGTGTGGATACTACATCTCATTGATGCCGCTACCAGGTATTCAGCGGCAACATTGATCAAAACAAAGAAGAAGGAGGAGATCATCAAAAACATCTTTATGATGTGGATTACCTATTTCGGATCTCCTGTTCGTTTTCTGAGTGATAATGGGGGTGAATTCAACAACGAACACTATAGACAGATGAATGAAAAACTCAACATAGAGACCTGTACTACTGCCGCAGAAAGTCCATTCAGCAACGGTACTGTAGAACGTCATAATTTGATAGTTGCTGAGGCAATGAAAAAAACAATTGACGATGAGAAGTGTGAACCTGAAATTGCCTTGGCATGGGCTATTTGTGCAAAAAATGCCCTCCTCAATTACTCTGGACACAGTCCAAATGAACTTGTATTCGGTTTCAATGTAAATACACCCTCAATTCTGACAGACCAGTTACCTGCTATGGAGTCCTCTACTACAAGTGACATGGTGAGAAAAAATTTAAATGCTCTCCATAGTGCAAGGAGAAACTTTTTGGAAGCTGAGTCCAGTGAGAGAATTAGGAGAGCTCTCAGGTCTAATGTCAGAACTTATGCTGATGAAGATTATGCTACCGGAGACCAAATCTATTATCGGAGGCAGGGTTTTAAAGGATGGCGTGGTCCAGCAAAAGTGTTAGGCAGAGAAGGCCAGTTTGTCTTAATCAGACATGGCGGAGCATTTTATAGGATGCATCCGTGCCAATTGATGATAGTGAATAAAAACAACGAAAAAAGAACAAAAAAAGCTGAAATGCTGGGAAACACTACAGAAGGGAAGAATGAATACCTTTCAGTTGAGGAGGAGGAGTTGCAGAATCAAGTGGTAGAAAGTGAAGATATAGACAGAGAAGACGTTGTTGATAGTTCTACCACTTTAAGAGATAAGACTGAAAAACCTGGCCGAAATAAGACCATAACTTATAAAATAAATGGAAGTGAGGAGTGGAAGAAAGGAAAGGTTATGTCAGTACAGCCTAAATCAACTGGCAAATATAGTCATTGGATCAATATAGAACCTGAGGATGAAAACGAGGATCAAGTTTGTATCAACTGGAATCATATTGATCATTGGAGAGAAGTGCCCCAATATACTGAACAGGAAAATGTAGTCCTGCTCACCGCTGAACAAGAGCAGTCGAAAGCTGTAATGGATGCCAAGCATAAAGAAATAAAAAACATGAACACCTATGAAGTATTTGAATGTGTGCCATACACAGGTCAAAAAACAATATCCACAAGATGGGTGATTACTGAAAAATTCAAGGATAATCAGAAAACAATGAAAGCTCGCCTTGTAGCACGAGGCTATGAAGAAAATAGTAATCTGAAAACGGACTCCCCAACATGTAGCCGTGAAGCTATGCGAATGGTCATGCTAACCGCATCAATAAAGAATTGGATGCTGCAGACCATAGATTTTACCTCAGCCTTTTTGCAAGGTGGTATTTTAGAGAGAGATGTGTACCTGAGGCCACCATCTGATGTTTGTCCTAAATCTCAAGTGTGGAAATTAAAAAGATGCATCTATGGATTGAATGATGCTCCACGGGCATGGTACAAGAGAGTTACTCAGGCTTTGATTGAATTAAAAGGAGTAGCAAGTGCTTATGATAATGCATTGTTTTTGTGGCATGATATTAAAGGAAATTTGACTGGAATTCTTGCTATGCACGTGGATGATTTTGTTTTCTGTGGAAACACAGAGTTTGAAAGGGATGTGATTGCAACATTGAAAGAAAAATTTAAGGTGGGATCTCATGAAAGTGGAACATTCAAATATGTTGGACTGAATGTTAATCAACAGGAAAATGGGATCACTGTAGAACAAGATCTATATGTATCTTCCATATCTCCAATAGAAATAAGCAAAGGGAGGATACTGAGGAAAAATGATGAACTGAATGAAGAAGAAAACCATGAGTTGAAGAGACTTGCAGGTCAGATGATGTGGGTTTCAACTCAAACACGCCCTGATATAGCTTTTGATGTGTGTAAAATGAGCAACACTGGAAAGCATCCCAAAGTAAAAGCCTTATTTGAGGCGAATAAAGCCTTATCAAAATTGAAATCCAAGAAGGGTTCTATAACATTTCCAAAATTGGGAAAGCCCTCAGATTTACACATTTTGTGTTATACTGATGCCTCTTATGCCAGTCTGGAAGATGGATCTTCACAGGGTGGTTTTGTTGTCTTTATTGGAGGAAGTACTGACAAAATGGCCCCCATGTGTTGGGCGTCAAAGAAATTGGACAGAGTGACAAAAAGCTCATTGGCCTCAGAGACTCTTGCTCTGAATGAGGGAGCTGATGCTGGTGTTTTGACTGCGGTTATGATACAAGAGGTATTTCAGTTATCTAAATTGCCAGACGTTCTCTGCAAGACAGATAATGCATCACTTGTGGAGACATTGAATTCCAACAATCTGGTAAGCGATCGACGATTGAGAATAGATGTAGCAAGGCTGAAGGAAATGAAGAGTAGAGGGGAGATACAGATAGAATGGATCAAGGGTTGTGATCAGGTCTCTGATTGTTTGACCAAGGCAGGAGCTTCGTCTGAGCTTCTAAGGGACTTGTTAAATCAGAAATAAATTATTCACTTGAGGACAGCAGCAATGTTAATGTAGACATTGGTTACCTCCCTTGCTTCAGTTACATGGTTACCTCCCTTGCTTGTGGTGATATAAATAGGAGTCGGCCATCTTGGTTTAGTCAGTTCGTTCGTACAGTTTAGACAGACTACAAGTGTCTCAACAGTGAGGTGGCATGATGTGGCTCTCACTTGAAAGCACACCAAAGATCATAACTGTTATCCGGATTTGCATTTTGAGGATGCTGGCAATGTTGTCATAACTTGGATCAGTAGAGAGCATATGTTGTACAGCGGCACATCTCCAATCTCATTCGTTGAACATTGTGTCACTTTCAGGCATAACAGAAGGCTCCTACCACTCTTGGGATTTGTACACAACAGGCCAACTAGTAGATGGTCTGCAACAAAAAAGAAAATCGGTTTTCATTAAACAGAAATGGAATCATGTCGTCTTTTCTAGAGCGACAATTTTATCGTTCCACCCTGCATTTCATCAATTTACAGCAATGTGAAAAAAATAGACGACAAATAAATGTTACCAAAGGTAATCATCTCAATGTTATCATCCTCATCACCTACATGGACCTACTCTTCTACCTACCTGAATAAATTTTTTGTATTTTAAAACTTATTTTAAAGTGTTTCTTTTTATTAAAAATAAAGATAGTATAAACCCTGTTGAGTTGGAACATACAATAAAATAGTAGTCTTATTAGAGCCATAATCAAGCCTTGATAATCGCTCAAAAATCGAAAGTTAAACAAAAACTGATAGAACATTACATTTTCACCCGATTGGTGATATTTATTGGATGTGTTTCTATCAGCATTTTGTTAAATTTTCGATTTTTTTAACGATTATCGATGCTGACTAATAAGACTAGCATTTTGTTTTTCGTTTTAGCTCGAGAGGCTTGTAGCATCCGTTATATACAGCCAGAATAAATCTTCGGCAGAGACATTCTCATAGCAATCACCATGTCAACATCCACGGATTTCAGAACGCGTAAAGACACAACGTCGTAATTTACCCATCTGCACACATGCGATAAAGGAACTATGTTATGCTTCACACATAGCGATACAACAAATAGTCCGGAACATTCTATAACATGCCTATATAAGCTTTTGCACACGTAAATCAAATCAGTCCAGTCCACTCAGTTTAGGATGCAGTTCTAGGAATAACAACATCGCTGCTTGACTCCGGCTTGTGGGACGTTAAATCACCAACATGACTTCCTGTGCGTCATACACCTAAATTCTCAGCATGGAAAGTACGATATCGAACGAGAATTAATTCTTTTCAACAAATTATTTCCAACTGCTGTTTGCATATGTATTGAACACACACACATACACACATGCACACACACACACATACACACGCACACACACACATGCACACACACACGCACACACACATACACACACATACATAACCACACACACACACACACACACACACACACACACACACACACACACACACACACACACACACACACACACACAATGACTTTATTTTCCTTCCAGAAAATAACCACATGTTCCCTTTCAAACTTTCAAAATGAAAATTCTTAATCATGAGCCTTTTTGCCTTTTCTTTGAGACGCACATTAGCAAAGAATGTCTAATGAACACTTGTTGCAAAAACCTTGATGTCGAAATAATTTGAATTACTTTTTCTTAAACAGGTTAATAAATGTTATTTTATTCCAGTGCAGCGATCTCGAGTTCTTTGTTGGATGTTATTATTTTTCCAAATTTGTTCACGCTTTTTAAATTTATATGGATATGAATGTGGACGTGACTCGGTAGAATCCTTCTGTAAGTCGGAGATCTTGTTAAATGTATCTTTGACGGTCCCAGTGATACTCCACTTTCGACATAGATATCCCTGCATATGCACCCACGATCTCTAATATCAATGGATCTCAATTGCAGATTGGTTATCCTGCCTGGCCTCATTCTCCATTTCATTTTTAAGTAAAAACACTTTAAAATAAGTTTAAACACAAAAACCTATTCAAGTTGGCAATAGAATAACTCAGCTTGCCTTTGGTAACATTTATTTGTTGTATATTTCCTTTTTTTTTTCACTCCATTTTTTGCTTTGTTGGTTACTCTGGAAAATCATTTAAATAAATACACATTGGTCTTTATTATAGTGTGAAGCATACTTAATAAAAAAAATGTACTCTGTATTTATCAAAGTTGTGTATAGGTGAGAAATAGGTATTTTACGTGATAGTTTTTAGGCCTCCGAGTTTATATTGTTTGGTTTCAGGAGGCTATCCACCCAGGCATTACTCGAGCGGGCATGTTTTACTATAGACAACAAACCAAAAAAGTATCCAAAAGTTCAAATATATAAAAAATAAATGTTATCAAAGTCAAGATAAGTTACTCTTCTACATACCTGGATGAGTTTTTTATGTTTTAACTTATTTGAAAGCGTTTATTCTGTTCGAAACACAACTAGAGCTGAGTTGCTAATAATGGCGGAATGGCAGAAATTGAGGATTCCACCTCGATAATCACTTAAAACTCGAAAATGAAACAAATACTGATAGAAATCCACCCAATAGCTCTCACGATCACATTTATTGCATGGATTGCTATCAGTATTTTGTTTCGTTTTCGAGTTTTGAGAGATTATCGAGTCTCCAAAGAGAACCGGCTCATGTGTGAGATATTTTATCTCACCTGTTTTTACTCCAAGACAATGGCAAAAAATTAACATAGCAATTATAACAAAGCATACTTCTAAAATTCGACATAAATTTTATTCGTTATTCGTTACAAAAAAGGAAATGCCTAATTTGCCTCTGAATAGAGCTGGTAACAACCGTTAAAGGTAAAAGTTTCTTTTATCTGAATACCAGGAACTGTTATTCAGATACAGCACTGTTCGAAAATCGGATTAATTACAGCCGTTGAAGGAGTTGGTATGATGCCTTCTGATAAAAAGATTCAAACTTGACTTGAGTCGACTTTACAAAAGTTCATTTAAAGGAAAAGTCATTAATCTCAGGTTGATAATTCTGACCTTGAAAAAAGTCTCTGGAAGACATATATAATAATAACTTAGCCTAATCATTTAGGCTTTAAAATAAAGTCTCAAGGAAACAAAAAGTTAGAGGCGTCCAAATGCCTCACATTCAGAAAGAGTTGAGTTCCATCCTTCTGGTTCAGCTGTTTTACTGGAACTGAAGAAAAAGTATTCAAAACTCCATCAAGCTCAGCAGTTGAAATCTTGACCAATCTGATTTGTCTAAACAAAGACAGTGGGTGGCCAATCAACCAATAAGGTTTTTTCTAATTAGAATATGAGGTAATTTAAAACTGTCAATAAGTGACAGGTAACAAAGGTTGTCCTGAGGGACTTAACTTTAATACAGTTAATTATCATTATTGAATTTAAATATGTGTGCCTGTCTGCTGTTAAATGAATTTATATACAATAAATCTAGTTTGTCTAGACCAGTTATCAACAATAAGGAAAAGGTGACTTTATCTTAAATCAACTGACAGCAAATACTGATTTTAAGACTTTATATCTGAACAATATTATTCTCACTATTATCAGTGAAATTTTTAAAGAGGTGCGAGCCTTTTTCATTTTCAATAGATTTGAGGTTTTGAAGTAGATGAGGTTTTGGCAGGCAATGTTCCTGCCTTCTTCGAGTCTAATGGCGCCGCCATAATGCTTCTTAGCAACTTCCCATAGGAAGAAAAGGGAATGAAGGAACAAGAAATACTGTTAACGAGAGAAAAACAAATTATTTTTCCCATAAATTAGCAAGAAATCATTATTTTCATTTTTAAATGAACAAGACAGTCAATTAGTAATTGGATTTTTAATTGTCAATTGAAGAAAATACAACCGTTGTACATGAGTGCATGAGAAATCCTCTCAGACTGAGGCAATCATTAATTAATATCCCTCCATTTTTTTTGTTTTTTTTAATTGGGAATGCGACCATTTTAGCCAGAAACAAATAAATAAATGAACATCAGCAGTTCGGGAAATGACAATTAAGACAGCATGAAATTTGAGTGCAAAACCTAAATAAAAAGACTGGCATTTAAGCCAAAAGTAATTGTATATAAAGGTATACAATTTTTTTCGTCCACCTTAAGAAAAAAATAAGTGAAGCATGCATGTTCCCCGTGTGAGTGCTGAGTGAACGAGGTATAAAAATCAACCTAAGTTCAGCATTAGTTACCCCCCTCCATTTAGCCCAAAAAGTCCCCAGAGGATGTCAAATCCTGGTGAAAGTGAATAAACGGTGCAGTTTTAGGCCTTAATATATGTAAATTTAAGTTCTGCATCATGCAAAAAAAAGAAATGACTAAGTCCATCATTGACAAAGACGAAAACCCTCCATAGTCAATTTTGAGGTGATTTCGTCGAACCTGTCCACATGAAAATTCAACTTCAGATCATTAGCAAACAGCAAAAAATAGAAAGGGTCTTTGAAAATCCAATTTAAGGGAGACTTCAAGTTCCTGAAGTTTCAAAGACTTAGACCTAATAAGAGTGTAACCGTCCTTGGATTTAATTTTTTTCCAGGACTTAATTGGTTTAAAACTGCCTGTGAAAAGAATGACCTCTGACTTCCCATATCTTGCAGGCAGTAGAAGTAGACAGAGTGGCCCTTTACCCTCATTGAGATTTTAATTACAGGAAAAATACAGTTTTCCTGTCCCGTTCAAAGGTATGTCCATTCAAAGGATTTGGGACTTTTAGGGTACATAATAGAATAGTGGTTCTTTACTACACAAACAACAAAAGGGTATGGAAATCCCTTAATGCCCTTGCAATTAATTTCAGAGTGGCCACCAAAACACTTGGGACACAGCTTAAGTTCCTTGGCCCTCTGAAATTTAGTGTTAAAATTATGATATTTGAGACAGTCCTCAACAGAACGGTCTGTAACCTTACATAATTTACAAATTTTATTAGTTTCACCATTATTAGCGAGTGTTCTGAAAGTATTCATACCTTTCTTTATGTTAATGGGGTTGGAGTAGGAACCGGCCGCCATATTGGACCTTGGTTCTGAAGAAGAAGCCAACATTTTAGATGGGCTATTTTCCCACCTTGTCACGTCTAATGGTGCTGCCATAAAAATTCCAAAATGTTGAAACTATGTGACATTATAGAAGAAAGAGAAGGGAAACGCTCATCTGTCCTGTTCATTATTTCTCTTCGTACACTGTTTGGGAGTTTCACAAACAAGATATGGGCTACCATAGCTCCAGACGTTGAATTATCCAAAAGGAAGTCTGTACCAAATAACTTATCTATTTTGCATAAGTTCAGTTTGAGACGTTTGAGGAAGATCCGGAGGTCTTCTAATAGTGTAATACGTTCTGGCTGAGGAATAATTTCCTCCAAAATTTGATTTTTAATTAAAGAAGGAATTAGGAATTTCTCCTTTAAACCGGACAATGTCTGGTCGTAATTATCGGGAGTTATGTCTAAGTTGGAAACAAGGTCGAACGCCTTGCCCATTAATTTTAATAAAAGTAGCTTGTCCGCTTTCCCCATGTTGGTAAAACAGAACTGAAACCTCCTGATGAAGCTTCGGAATTCGCATTCATCCAATGAAGGAGACCCACTAAAATTAGGAGAGTCCAATTCCATTCTCATCGGTTGAATAGCAGTAGGTTCTTTTAAACCAGATTCTTCTCAGCTAGGCCTCAAGTAGTTTTATTCTCACGTCAGAAGTAAACTGCGCTGATTCTCGGCATAGTTTTAATCTTTTTTCAGTGAGGGATTTTAGAATCAACTGGTCAAACAGACCGTCTAACTCAGTTAACCATTTATCCAAAGAGCTGGATTTGAGAAAGGCTAGTCCAGTATTATTTTCATAATTTCATAGTTCATAAGTAATGTTCATTTGAAGGAAAAGTCATTAATGACAGGTCGATAATTCTCACACATCTTGTTTTCCTTGCTAAGTTAGAATGACGTTCTAACCTAGCAACTACTTGCATTTCAAACTAAAAAAAAACGCTTTAAAATAAGTTAAAACACACAAAAACTTATCCAGGTAGAAGAGTAATTTTCTTACCTCAGGTAACATTTATTTGAGTAATGCACTTATGTTACCATGCTGAAATAATAACGCTATTTTTTTACGACAGTACTCAGCGTAGTATAAACACTCCCGACATCCCCATGTTAAGAACGGCTTTCGGAAATAAATACCTCAACCTCCCCATGTTAAGAACGACTTTCGAGGCTGGGGGTGTTTATTCCGAAAGTCGTTCTTAATATGAGGAGGTTGGGGGTGTTTATATTACGCTGGGTATTCTCGTACAAAAATACTAATAACTTTATAATGTAGAAAGCCATTCTTAACATGGAGGGGGGAGGGTATTTATTTACCACTTTTTCGGTTTGTTGTCTATATTAGAACATGCTCAAATGTACAAAGCTAGAAACCGAAAGAAGAAAAGTCGGAAGCACTGGGAAAAGGGAAGCAAATAAGAAAGAAGGCAATTGTAAATCTGGTGGGAGTGGGAAGAGTACAGCAAATCATGGAGAAACCGGAGTAGGAGGAGGAGGACAAAAGAAGAATAGACTATAATGACATAGGGAGTGAGTAAAACGTGTGTGTGAGAGAGAGAGAGAGAGAGAGAGAGAGAGAGAGAGCAAAAAAAAAAAAAAGACACGGGTAATTTCTTGCTGGCGTCCTCTGTTCGTCGTGCGAAACATGCAGTACCTCCACATACAAGGTAGCCGGCCAACTTCTCTAGGTACTTCATCGTTGCTTAGTGCACTAACTACAACTACTACCTCATCCGGTAGGTACTAAGACACCTTAAAACGATTTTATTGGTATCGATTTTAAAATAGGTGTTGTACTGTTGTGTTTTTGTTTGTTTTGCTTTTTTAATAAGTAGGGGTGACTCTTTATTTTTAAAGAATGCAGAATACAGACAGTGCTGTGTTTTTAGGATTTTACAGTTAAGTACAGAATAGTTAAAATGGGCTCCCACATCCCTATTGTAAGAATTGGTTTCTAAATAATATTATTTCAGCACGATCCGTATTCTGCATAAGTGACATTTGTTTATTTTTGCTACTTATGCAGAGAAGTTACCGTGCTGAAATAATAACGATATTTCTTAGAAAACGATTTTTAACATGGGTGGCGATAGTGTTTTCTAACTATTTTGTACTTTCACCTAATAATTTAATGAATAAAAAATGTCCTAAAACTTGAATTCAACTTGAAAATACTATTTTTTTTTTTTAAATAACACTTTCTCTACATATTTCTATTAAGCAATTTGGAACAGTCATTTGACGTTTCAATTATAAAAGGATAAATGCTTATGCACTTTTGTTACCGTGCTATTTTTAAAAAATATTATTTTCAAGTTTTATGATATTTTTATTATATAATTCTTCGGTGAAAGTACACAGTAATTACAAAACACCCTCCCTCCCCAGGTTAAGAATGGCTTTCTAAATAATAACGTTATTATTTCAGCACGGTAACAAAAGTACATAAGTACCGAAGGCTTTTCTCTCTCTCGTTTTTATTTTTTTACTCCTCCTACCTGTCATGCTTCTGTTCACGATACGGTGTCTACACACACACACTGGGCATTTAATGCTTAAACTGTTTATTTACCTGTCTCTCAATTCAGTAAAGTTAGACAGAGGGTCAGAAGGAATCCATCCCTTTCCCCTCACCACACAAAAAAGGATGCACTCTGGATGTTTGCTGTGATTGGGCCGGCTAACGTTTCCCGATGGAGTGCTTCTTCTTCAAGCGATAAGTAATTGCCACCTTCCCCTCTCGAAGGAGAGGGTAATGCTTCGGAAGACAACCTTCTAGAAATTTGATAACATTTAATACTTTAACTGCTTAAAATTCTTACCGTGTTTACCCGTACCTGACTTTTATTGGTTTTTACTGCATAAAAACGTTAACACAAATCAGTCCATCTAAATCTTTAAAACTGTTTAGTTTTATGTAATCAATCGTTTTCATCTTTACGTATTATTATTATTATTATTATTATTATTATTATTATTATCATTATTATTATTTAACGATGTTATGTCGGTTTGTGTAAGTATTCCGCATCCCAAATTATCTCTCAAAATTCTATACAAATTCGATTTATACTTTTCGACTTTCATTGCAATTTAAAATGTTGTCACATGGATCCATAGAAATTTTTAAAGAGAACTTCATATTTTGTTTAGCTAATTTTAATATTTGAAAAAGAAAATAAGAAAAAAAACTCCTAAATAACTCTAAAGTTTAGAGCCTAAAGTCACGTCTACAAGGAAAGACGATCGATCCAAATTTAAAACTTGGTAAAAGAAATGTCTTTATTCCATGTGTGCTAAAAAGTTTTCTAAAAAAAGAATTGATATTAAATTAAATTCTTTGTTAGAGCATCTAAAAGTTGACAATTTTATAAATTATAGCTCGATTAGTTGAATAGAATGTCTATTTCGCAAAAGAGAATTGAGAAATGGGGATGCCGAAAACGTGTTTAACTTTTCATGTTTGTTCCGAATTTAAAAAAATGACATTTAGATCTTTAGTCTTATCGCCGTTCCTTTTTATTTTTAACTTAAAACTATGACCGATTTATGACGTATTTTTCTTAATCTAATCTACTACGTGTTCAAGATTTCGTTTTAATGAAATTTCGTCTTTAAACAACAAAACCCTAATTACGTTCGTTTTGCAAGCATGAATTTCATATACGGATGGCCGTAAGCGATATAATGAGTATTTTTGTTTATAACGTTTCTCGAAAGTGAAAGTACGCGAAGATGTGTTGGTAATCGCATTTTTCTTTTTTTAAGTGATTATTTTTCATTTACTGCAATTGATTGAATTCTATTTTTGTATTACTTTTTCTTGTAAGTTAGAAATTTTAAACATTTTGATTCTTTGAGCGTGTAATTCTTTTTTTCATCAATTTTGGCGACGTTTGCCTTATTCAGAAAAAGAAATGAAAACTAACAAGTCTAAGATAATTATCTTTCTCACACAGGTGAGGGAAATGTGATTCAAGGGTTGGAAAGTGGAATTGAAAAAGCAGCGCCGCTAGGTGTGTCAGAAATTTCGTGAAAATAGTGAATAATTCCACCTCATCTTTCCAAGCTTATAACTCCTCGAAAAATGTAATTCAAGCCCTATTTTTTTTTTTTTTCAATTAAAGGAGCAAGGACCAAGGTTTCATTAAACAAAAACAAAAAAAAAAACGTGTTTTTTTTTTGTTTTTTTTTGTTTTTTTAAAGGTTTTAAACTTCGGACTTTACAGGTAAATTTCTAAAAAACAGTACTTTTTTATTTTAAATTTGAATATATTATTTATTGACCTTTTCTCTTCAATTTGTGATATATAAGACTTTGGTGCATAAATTAATTATTTACTTTTTAATAGACATTTCAAAATGGGAGGCGTGAATTATTCGTCCCCCTGTCTTTCTAAGCTTATAACTCCTCGAAAAATGTAATTCAAGACCTAATTTTTTTTCAATTAAAGGAGCAAGGACCAAGGTTCCATTAAAAAAACAAATAACGTGGTTTAAAAAAAAGGGTTTTAAACTTCAAACTTTACAGGTAAAATTCTAAAAAACACTACATTTTTTTTTGTTTTAAATTTGAATATTGACCTTTTCTCTTCAATTTGTGAGTAAATTAATTATTTACTTTTCAGTGAGTAAATTAATTATTTACTTTTTAATAGACACTTGAAAATGGGGGGGACGTGAATTTAAAAAAAACGTTTGTCTAAAATATTATATTCGGTTTATTGGAAAGAACATAAAATTTCACATTGACCCTGAAAATATCATAAAAATAGAATCAATAGAAAAATTTTGATAGATTTTTAAAGTTTAAAAATTGAAAAATATTGAGTTCGGAAAATGCGAATAAAATATAAAAAAACTCGTAATTTCTCTGTTAAAAGTGGGTTGTTTATTTTCTTTATGGATTATACTTCCAAAATAAACTATTAAAGTTGTTTTAAAAGTAATAGAAATTTTTTTTTTTTTTTTTTTAAAACAGTAATCGTTTTAAAAAAAAAAAAAATTTCTATTACTTTTAAAACAACTTTAATAGTTTATTTTGGAAGTATAATCCATAAAGAAAATAAACAACCCACTTTTAACAGAGAAATTACGAGTTTTTTTATATTTTATTCGCAGTTTCGTGTTAGGGGTGTCAAAAATTCCTACAAAAATTCTGATACACCTAAAGCAGCGCTCCTGAGGAGGAGCACTTTAGCCTGCAAAAAAAAAAAAAAAAAAAATGCCTGGGTATTCTCTGGTAAGAGCGTCTCGGCGATTAGCAGTAAACTAACTCCTCTCTCAAAGAGAGAAAGCAAAACCTTGGAGGTTGAACCTTCTAGAACTGCACAAGACCAGCAACAGGGAAAAGGTGGTGCTAAGCCCCCACCTCCCTCATCGCTGCTGTGCCAAATGTAGGCCTCATTCCTACCCTCTGGCAAAAATTACACCCACACTAAAATTGACCCCCCCCCCAACACATATGCAAAAAAAAAAGTTTAGCTTGAAAAATTGTTGGAAAAACATTCTTTTTGAAATTTATATATATATACTAAGTTATTTAGTCTGCCTAGCGTTGCCCAGTACCGTATAAAACAAGGAGAAGAAATGGCGTAATGTTTGAACACACCTATTCTTAGCATATTAAGCACTTTTTGATGACTATTATTTTCTATACCGAGCAAAGCCGAGTAGATTTTCTTGTATAAAACAGTATTACAAAACGCAGTCAATTTTTTCCCCGGGTGACACCGTCTTTGAACATTTTTTTTTTTTTTTTTACGGCTCGGAGACCACTGGAAGAAGAGTGTACAGTAGTCAATGGGACAATATCATAATTGTTAGTAGTGGTAATTTGGTAAATTGGATTACTTAAGGGGACGACTTAAGCGTTGCCTTAAAGAGAAGTGCTTCCCAACACCTTGGAAAACCTCATCAGTATGCCCTGTATTTAAGAATTTAGGTGATAAGTTGTCCCCCTCTCAGTACAGACCAATAAGTCTCCTGTGTATCATGAGTAAGTTGCTGGAATCCATATTAAATAGAGAAGTAGTCAACCACCTCAGCAGAAATAACCTTCTAGTGACATGCAATATGGTTTCCGTTCTGCTAGATCTACAGCAGATGTGCTAACGGTTATATCTCATAGGATTAGTGAATCTCTTGACAAAGGCTTCCTCTCTAGAGCAATTGCTCTTGACATATCAAAAGCCTTCGATAAAGTATGGCATAAGGGCCTGCTTCACAAGATTTCCAGCTATGGTATAACTGGAAATGTTTTCTCTATCATTAAATCATTTCTCTCTGATAGGCTCATAAGAGTAGTAGTTGATGGGCAGAAATCAGAGGCCCTCAGTATTAATGCTTGAGTCCCTCAGGGGTCCATTCTGGGCCCAACTCACTTCCTGATCTACATTAATGATCTCCCAAAACACATACTTAAATCATTCGTTGACATCTATGCTGATGACACAACCATCTATGGCAACACATCTAAGGCCGTAAATGACAAAGTCCTCTCTGATTTTCTCTCCTCTGATCTTGAGCGCATGGTACAGTGGGGGAAGAGGTGGCTGGTTACTTTTAATGCATCTAAAACCAAGCTCCTATCTTTACATCATCAACGCTCTGATCCCCATCTGGTATCAATTGAAAAGGATGGCTCTCAACTAGGGGAAGCTCCATGCTTTGATAAGCTTCTGGGCTTGACCTTTACTCCTGACCTGAAATGGAACACGTACATTGCCAAGGTCGCTGGAAAAATGGTAGGATCCTTCTACTGCTCCAGAAGATATCTCACTGCTGATGCAATTCTCTACTTATATAAAAGCCAAGTATGTCCAAGGATGGAGTACTGTTGCCACATCTGGGCAGGTGCTGCTAAAAGCAGCCTATCCTGCCTTGACAGAGTACAAAATAGACTTCGTGGCTTAATGGTGGATGCCCTTTTCTCTTCCCTGCAACCTCTCCCCCACAGGAGACTGTCTTTGTTTTATCATTACTTCCATGGCAGGTGCTCATCTGAGCTCCAATCCCTAGTCCCCCCCCCCACTGATCTTTCACGAAAAGCACCCATCTAGCTGAAACCACTGTCAAAAATTTTCCCCACTCTTTATCTGTGCCAAAACCAAAACGTAAATTCAATGAACAAAGCTTCTTTCTTAGAAGTGCACACCTGTGGAACTCTATTCCGTCTGCCTGTTTCCCACCTGAATACAACTTGAATGTCTTCAAGTCCAACATAAACAAATTCCTGATGAACCGCCTCCTTAAGTAGACACTTTATCAAATCTTAACATTAACATACTGTACACGCAAAAACCCTTATCTCTGAGTGGCTCCCAGGCCTTGATAAGTGGTGACCACTTTGTAAAAAAAAAAAAAAAAAAAAAACTCAACAATTTGTTTATGTTGGATTGAAGATGACCATATTGTAATTTGTAGTCAGTTGGAAAGCAGGGAAATGGATGCAGTTTTGACAAGCTTCTGGGTTTGACCTTTACTCCTGATCTGAAATGGAACATGTACATCAAATCTGTTGCCAAAGTCGCTGGAAAAATGGTGGATCAATGCAATTCTCTACTTGTATAAGAGCCAAGTACGTCCAAGGATGAAGTACTGTTGCCACATATGGGCAGCAGCTGCTAGAAGCAGCTTATCCTACTTTGACAGAATTCAAAAGACTTTGTAGCCTAGTAGGGGATGCTCTTTTCTCTTCCCTTCAACCTCTTTCCCACAGAAGACACATTGCGAGCCTGTCTCTACTTTACCATTATTTTCATGGCAAATGTTTGTCAGCTCCAATCTATGGTCCCTACTTGCCAAACTTTCACAAAAAAGACTTGTCTAGCTGAAACCACTATCAATAATTTCCCCCACTCTATATCTGTACCTAAACATAAACGTAGATTCCATGAACAAAGCTTCTTTCTTAGAACTGCACGCCTTAAATGACCTTAAAGGAACATTAAAATCTGAATAGTATAGGAAGATGTATGTAAAGCAGGAGACTTCAGTGGTATGGTCACATTGAAAAAACAGATGAGAGCTATTGGGTTTGTAGATGTAGGACAGTTGAGGTAGCAAGTTCAGTTTATAAGGAAACTTAAAGCAAAACATGAGACGAAATGATAAGAATGAACTTCGGAGAAAGAGGGATAAATAAATACTTGGTCAGAGATTTCTTGAAGCCATCCAACATATGTCAACAAGTAACGCTAAGTCATTGAATTTTGCTGTTTGTTGGGTTAGGTGAGGGTATTTATGTTGAGAGGGCACAAGTGCTATGTGTTCATCAGAACACAAAATATTGGACAGTAACGAATGCTGCTGAATGTTGTTTGGAAGAAGCAAAGATATGGTTTTTAAGAATTCTATGAATCACATGGACAAAAAAGAAGACAAACGAAGGCAGAGTACAACAGATCACTACTCAATATCGTCCATGTCAGACAATTAAAGTTCTTTGGCCATTTAATCTGGCCACACAGCTTGGAAAAAAGTTTGATGCTAAAAAAACAATTGTGGGGAAAAAGAGCAGAGGAAGACAACAAAGTTCACTGACAGTCTCAACAGGGTCACACTGGAAACACGACTATAGATCTTATCAGAAAGACCGAATCTAGAAGGGACTGGAGAGTTATGTCTGCAATAACAGACCTGATATGTGGGGAAGATAGATAATCCATCGGCACTCTGGATTAGAAAACAAAAGTACATATTTAGTTATGTCAGTATTTCTTCGTGCATGGAGACGAGTAATAAAACCACTACTCCTCCAAAAGGAGAAGGTAATATCGGGGCTAGAGGGAGGGATGCACCAGAGTCTGAACAGACTGTCTTAAGCCAGATTAAATATATATATGCTAACAAGCCGCCCGGCGTTTCCTGGTTATAAAATATGCATAAACATTATATTTTAATCTATGCAGAATTCTTAGTTATTATAAACAGAAATATTGTAGCTATTAAACATAATGTTAAATTCCTGTAAAAAGAAAAGAGAGAGAATGGAAAGAAACTGAGACATATGCATACAAGTATTATGTTTTTTTTTTTTTCTAAACAGTTCACCTTTTGTAATTAAAAAAAAATTCTCGAGCTGAGATTGAAATCAAAACCTAAAGACAGTGAATTAAGTATGATAACATTTAGGACAACACGATCTTTAAAAAGTATTTTCAACACTACTTATTCTTAACGTAAGTAACCTGTCATCTGAACGATTCACACATGCACATTCGTGGAACAGTTGACAAGCAGATAAAAATCCGGAGCCCTCGATGTACCAATTTTTCAATTTTAACCTTTTTAGCAGCCCATTTTCTTCTGGATGTAAACTGATTAAAAAGTTTTCCACCTGTCTGAATACCCTATATATCAAATTTCAAGTCTGTAGATCAAAAATTTGTTAAAAATGGAGTGTAGACAATACATTGTGGATGTGTTATCAGCAGCTCCTGTTACTCTTGCTTCTCCTAATTTGTCCTTCACTCCTCATTTTTAATGAGTGATTTTTCTGACAAAGGGAGAAGAAAAAGCTATATTCTAGGTTGGTAGTATTTTGCGTGAACAGTCACCAGAGATGTCAGAAATTTTCTATCCTTATAGCCATGTCACTAGTAAGGGTGCTGGAGGTAAGCGTTTTATATGGGCTAACGTTATCCACCTGATAGTCAGGGACCCGAACCTTGAATTAATCACTAAGGAGGCTGTCCTATCAGCAGGTGCAACGTATTGGGGCTGCTGTATTGCTATTTGGTGAATGAATTATTGACCATGCAGACATGGAATATATGCCTACATTAAAGATGGCTTTCCATGTGGTAGGGACATCTCCAGAGAAGATCATAAATTACCCTATCTGTGTTTCCAGGTTACACTTGCTCACACAACTGCGTTTATATTTGCCCTCTATCACCCCCACAACTGTGGAGTTGGTATTTTTAAGAGCATATCTGAGAATATTGACCACATCCTATCTGCTCATCCTTCGGCTAACATTCACGTTTGTGGAGACTTCAATGTTCACAGTGTTAAATGGTTAACCCATTGAAACAAGACAGATGATGAGGGGAGGTTCTGTCATGATTTCTCCATTCCTTATGACCTCACTCAGATTGTTCACGAACTCACCCGTGTGCCCGATACTGATGGTGAGTATGCAACTCTCCTAGATCTTTTCCTCACAACTTGCCCTGAGCTATGTTGATCTTCCATTCTGTCTCTGCTGGGATCTTCCAACCACGCTGTTTTATCAGTTAAAATAAAAAAAATGCATTCCATGTTTAAAAAATGATTAATTGTAGGTATAGACCGTTTCATACCCTTGAAAAAAATTCCAGCGAAAACATCATAGCCAGCCATGGTTCTCTCTAGGATGTGCTGCTGCCATTGCACAAAGAAATCCCTTTTTCCATTGCTTCCAATATAACAGATGTACTGAGACTAAAGCTGCTTTCAGGACTACCAGCAACCACTGTAAAAGAGTAATAAAGAATGCGAGAAAGTTGTATGCTCAGTCCATCAAGTCCAAAGTGGCTGAGTAGCGGCTTGTTTCCCACCAGTTTTGGCAAATAGTCCTGAACAGAAGTGTGTGTTCTATCCCAACTATCATCAATGGACCTGAGGTAATCTCGTCAGCATCAAACAAAGCCAAACTCTTTGCTAAGAACTTTGTAGTTAATTCTACCCTATGCAACCAAGGGTGCCCCCCCCCCCCCGTATTTCCTCCTGTATTAGAAAACATGCCATGCGACATACAAATATCTGTGCATGATGGTGCCAAGATAATCAAAATCCTTGATTCCAGTAAAGCAACTGGCTCTGATGGCATTCCAATTATAGTGCTGAAAAAGCTTCAACCAGAACTAGCTCCCATACTTACAAAGCTGTTTAAGCGTTGTCTTAAGGAAAATTGCTTCCTAACACCCTGGAAAATCTCATCAGTATGCCCTGTATTTAAGAATTCAGATGATCGGTCATCTCCCTCTTAATACAGACCAATAAGTTTCCTGTGCGTCATGAGTAAGTCACTGGAATCTGTGTTAAATAGAGAAGTAGTCAACCACCTCAGCAAAAATAACATTCTTAATGACATGCAATATGGTTTCCGTTCTGCTAGATCTACCGCAGATGTGCTTACAGTTATATTTTTTTTTTTTTTTTTTTACACAGTGATCACCACTTATCAAGGCCCGGAAGCCACTCAGGGATAAGGGTTATTGCAAGTACATCACGTTAGTGAGGAGATTTTATGAAGTGTTTAATTAGGGGGGCGGTTCATTAGGAATTTGTTAACATTAGACTTGAAAACATCCAAGTTGTAGTCAGGTGGGAAGCAGGCAGACGGAACAGAGTTCCACAGGCGTGCAGTTCTAAAAAAGAAGCTTTGCTCATGAAATCCGCGTTTTGATTTAGGCACAGATATAGAGTGGGGGAAATTTTTCACAGTGGATTCAGCTAGACGGGTGATTTTCGTGAAAGTTTGGCGAGGGGGGACCAGGGATTGGAGTTCAGACGAGCACCTGCCATGAAAATAACGATAAAACAAGGATAGGCTCGCAACGTCTCTTCTGTGGGAGAGGGGTTGCAGGGTAGAGAAAAGGGCATCCCCCACTAAGCCACGAAGTCTATTTTGTACTCTGTCAAGGCATGATAGGCTGTTTTTGGAAGCTCCTGCCCAGATATGGCAACAGTATTCCATCCTTGGCCGTACTTGGCTTTTATATAGATAGAGAATTGAATCAGTAGTGAGATATCTTCTGGAGCGGTAGAAGGATCCCACCATCTTTCCTGCGACCTTGGCAACAGACTTGATGTACGTGTTCCATTTCAGATCAGGAGTAAAGGTCAAACCCAGAAGCTTGTCAAAACACGGGGCCTCACCCAGACGAGAGCCATCCATCACAATTGATGCCAGCTGGGGATCAGAGCGTTGATGATGTAAGGATAGGAGTTTGGTTTTAGATGCATTAAAGGTAACTAGCCACATCTTCCCCCACTGAACCACGCGCTCGAGATCAGAGGAGAGAGAATCCGAGAGAACTTCGTCATTTACAGCCTTTGATGTGTTGCCGTAGATGGTTGTGTCATCAGCATAGATGTCAACGAATGATTTAAGTATGTGTTTAGGGAGGTCATTGATGTAGATCAGGAAGAGAGTTGGGCCGAGGATTGACCCCTGAGGGACTCCAGCATTTATATTGCAGGCCTCCGATTTTTGTCCATCTACCACTACTCTTATGAGCCTATCGGAGAGAAATGATTTAATGATTGAGAAAACATTTCCAGTTATACCGTAGCTGGAAATCTTGTGAAGTAGACCCTTATGCCATACTTTGTCAAAGGCCTTTGATATGTCAAGAGCAATTGCCCTAGAAAGGAAGCCTTTGTCAAGAGATTCACTAATCCTGTGGGATATAACCGTCAGCACATCTGCGGTAGATCTTGCAGAGCGGAAACCATATTGTGTGTCACTAAGAAGGTTGTTTCTGCTGAGGTGGTTGACTATTTCTCTATTTAATATTGATTCCAGTAACTTACTCATAACACAGAGAAGACTTATTGGTCTGTATTGAGAGGGAGATGACTTATCACCTGAATTCTTAAATACAGGGCAAACTGATGAGGTCTTCCAGGGAGTCGGAAAGCACTTCTCCTTAAGGCAGCGCTTAAATAGTTTCGTAAGTATGGGAGCAAGTTCTGGTTGAAGCTTTTTTAACACTATAATTGGGATGCCATCAGGGCCAGTTGCTTTACTGGAATCTAGGTTTTTTATTAGCTTGGCGACCTCATGCACGGATATTTGTATATTACCTAGCTTGTTCTGTGTTATAGGAGGAAATATGGGGAGTTGATGGCCTTCGTCGCATAGGGTAGAATTAGCTGCAAAGTTCTTTGCAAATAGTTTGGCCTTGTCTGACGCTGACGAGATAACCTCTGGTCCATTGATAATGGTTGGGATAAAACGCACACTTCTGTTCAGGATCCTATTTGTTATTTGCCAAAACTGGTGGGAACCAAGCCGCTGATCAGCTACCTTGGATTTAACAGACTGGGCATATAGCTCTCTTGCATTTTTTATTACTCTTTTACAGTGGTTGCTGGCAGTCCTGAAAGCAGCTTTAGTCTCAGTGCATCTATTACGTTGGTAGTTATGGAAAAAGTGATTTCTGTGCGCGATAGCAGCAGCACATTCTGGGGAGAACCATGGCTGGCTGTTAGGTTTTTGTTGGAATTTTTTTGATGGTATGAATTGGTCTATGCCTACAATTAACCATTCGGTCAGATCTGATACTATAGATGACACTTCCTTTTTAAACATGGAGTGCAGAGGTAAATCAGATATGAATGTACGGAAGCTATCCCAGTCAGCCATAGAGTATCGGTATACAGTACGGTGGAGGGGTACGTCTGATGGCTTCTTACATTTTGTTTTTATCTTAACTGATACGACGGAGTGGTCGGAGGATCCTAAAGGAGAATGAACGGTACATGAACATAGCTCAGGAGAAGTTGAAAGAAAAAGGTCTAAGAGGCTTGCATATTGATTGGGTGTATCGGGCACACGGGTGGGTTCGCGAACAATCTGAGTGAGGTCATAAGCAATGGCAAAATCATGACAAAACCTCCCCTCATCATCTGTCTTATTTGAATGGGTCAGCCATTCCACGTTATGGACGTTGAAGTCACCACAGATGTGGATGTTAGCCGAGGGATGTGAAGACAGTATGTGGTCTATTTTCTCAGATATGCTCTTAAAGATAGTAACTCCGCTGTTGTGGGGCCTATAGAGGGCAAATATAAATGCAGTGGTGTTAGCAAGTGCAACCCTGAAGCACATATAGGGTAAATTAGGATCTTCTCTAGAGATATCCCTGCCACATGGGAAGCCATCCTTAATGTAGGCACATATTCCATGCCCATGGCGATCTTGGGAGTCAGATTTAGCTGTTAAATTGGAGTATCCATTAATTATGAACTCATCTAGGGAAGTGGTCGGCCCTATTCCAGTTTCACATAGAAATAATATGTCCGGTTTCGTCTCCTGTAATTGGGTTTCAACCTCTGGAAGGTTGGAACGTAGACCCCTGATATTGGAGAAGGAGACCTGGTAGTAGGGGTCTACGCTGGAAGATGGGGTTCTAGGTTTAATCGAGTTTTTATTCTGGAGATATTTCATGTTGAGGTTTGGGGATTTGTGGAATAGGTCGGCATACTTGGTTAGAGCAGTACAGAGAGGGAAAGTAAGAGAGAAAAAGACAGGAAATTTTTTTTTTTTATTTGTAGCACACGAAAAGGTAAAGCCGTAACAATTACCCACTAGTATGGCATCGAGAGGCCCCACCAGAGACTACTGCATGGTCCAGATCCACTCACCAAATGGCAATACAGCAGTCCCAGTACTTTGCGCCTGCTGATAGGACAGCCTCCTTAGTGGTTAATCCAAGGTTCGGGTCCCTGACTATCAGGCGGATAACGTCAGCCCAGACAAAACGTTTACCTCCAGCACCCTTACTAGTGACATGGCAACAAGGACAGACAAAGACAGAAAAATATCCGACATCTCAGACTACTGGTCACCAAGTAGTACCGACCTTTAAGCAGCTTTTTCTTCACCCTTTGTCAAAAACATCACTCATTGAATGAGGACTGAATGACAAAATAGGAGAAGCGAGAGTTACTGGAGCTGCCGATAACACATCCACTGTATTATCTACTCTCCATATCTCTTAGGATTAGCAAATCTTTCAACGGAGGCTTCCTTTCTAGGGCAATTGCTCTTAACATATCAAAGGCCTTCGATAGGGTATGGCATAAAGGTTTACTTCACAAGATCTCTAGCTAAGGTATAGTTGGAAATGTCTTCTGAGTTATTAGATCATTACTCTCTAATAGGTTCATAAGAGTAGTGGTTGATGGGCAGAAATCAGAAGCTCATAGTATTAATGCTGGAGTCCCTCAGGGGTCCATCTCTCTTCCTGATCTACATCAATGATCTTCGAAATCACATCCTTAGATCATTCATAGACATTTTTGCTGATGACATTACCATCTATAACAACACTTCAAAGGCTGTAAACAACCAAGTTCTCTGATTCTTTCTCCTTTCATCTTGAGCATGTGGTACAATTGGGAAAAAGTGGCTGGTTAGTTTTAATGCCTCTAAAACCAAGTTTTTATCAACAATGTTCTGATCCCCATCTGGCATCAATTAAAATGGATAGTTCTCATATCGGGGAGGCTCTATGTTTTGTACAAGCTTCTGGGTGTGACTTTTACTCCTGATCTGAAATGGAACACATACATCAAATCTGTTGCCAAGGTCGCTGGAAAAATGGTGGGATCCTTCTATCTATCCAGTAGATATCTATATGCTGATGCAATTCTCTTCCTATATAAGAGCCAGGTACATCCAAGGATGGAGTATTGTTACCACATCTGGGCAGGAGTTGCTAGAAAGATCTTATGCTGCCTTGGCAGAGTTCAGAATAGACTTCGTAACCTAGTGGGGGGATGCCCTTTTCTCTTCCCTGCAACCTCTTTCTCACAGAAGAGAGTCGTGAGCCTGTCTCTGCTTTATCGTTATTTTCATGGCAAGTGCTCGTTTCCAATCTATGGTCTCCCCCCCCCCTCACCAAACATTCACAAGAAACACTTGTCTAGCTGAAAACACTATCAATAATTTCCCCACTCTTTATCTGTGCCTAAACCTAAACATAGATTCCATGAACAAAACTTCTTAGAACTGCATACCTGTGGAACTCTCTTCCGTTTGCCTACTTTCCAGCTGACTACAATATAGTCGTCTTCAAGTCCAATGTAAACAAGTTCTTAATAAGTCATTCCCCTTAAGTAATCCAATTTACCACATTTACACTTCTAACGATTACTACGATATTGTCCCTTTGACTACTGTACACTTTTCAACCCTTATCCTCGAGTGGCCTCTGGGCCTTGATATGGTGACTTCTTTGTAAAATATATATATATATATATATATATATATATAGGCTGACACACACATGTTCACTTTTATAGATAGATAGATCTATTAAAAATAAATTAATTTGATTTGTAAGAAAATGATTTGTTATTATAAGGTACCTCCAAAGCGCGCCACAGGATGACCCCTCCCCATATGTAACACAATATAACGTCGATATAAGTTATATTATCATAATTTATGTATCACTTAAAAGATGCCTCGAAAATAAACGAGTAATATTTAAAAAAAAAAAAAAAAAAATAGCATACTAAAATAATAAAATTGTGTTTTCATTATTAACGCGTTGAAACAATGTCTCAGATGCTCGTCACTCCCTCCTTTTTCTTATCTCATGTGAAGAACATGCGCAAGTGCGTTAACGGCGAACGAAAAGCGTCGTCTGCTAAATTCCGGCTCTGGTTTTGGTAAACGATATAAATAGCACCGCAATTCTTCGTAGTTATAAAACCGCGATGAATCATTCGCTGAATAAATGCCATTTGCTTGTTGCAATAATCGCACAGTAAACGGTGCCATCCAAACAGTAACAAGTTTGACTTGTCACGTGATTGTTTTCATCGCAGAACAGAAAAACAAATATTGCCAAACCGACCACAAATTTTCTTTTCGTTTTTGTTTTATTTTTAATTATTTATTTATCTTAAATTATCATTAGAATATTTTAAGTAAGCAGTTTGAAAAAGTAAACTTGGATATAAATATATATATTTATTTATATTCAAGCAATACCTATTCCTTTATTTTTTTTTTTTTTATGGGAGAAATGGCACGTTTAGGTGACGCACTTTGGTCTGCAAAAAGTTTTTGATGGGTCAGTATTTATTTTTCGATTCTAACAGTTCTTTCTTTTTTTATTTTTTTTTTTCTTTAAAATAAGCAATACAAAAGAAATCCAGGCATTTTGCAGTATAGACAACAAAACCAAAAAATGTGTAAAAAAAAACGAATATGCAACAAATAAATGTTACCAAAGGCAAAAAAAAGTTACTCTTCTACGTACCTGGATATTTCCTTGTGTGTGTTTTAATTTATTTTAAACGTTTATTTACTTTGAAACACAAGTAGTACCGTGTCTTAAGTAAGAACAAGAAAAAAAATGATTGACATGTGATATTCATCTCTGGAGTCATGATAATCGCCCCAAAATCGAAAATCAAACAAAACACTGATAGAAATTCACTCAATGAATGCCACGGTTATATATTTATTTACTTATTTTTTTATACTGCAAAATGCCTGGCCATCCTTTTGTTTATTTTATTTTTTATTTACAAAATGAAACGAGAAAAACGTTATTTTTTAATGCCGCATGGATACATAAATTGTTGGCCTTTTTAATTTTCTATTTCCTAAATGAACAATCGCACATTTTTCCTTTCTCACATTAACGGCAATGTTAAAAATACATTATTTCAAATTAATTCAACGTTAGACAATAGACGCACCATCTTTTTTGTGTACTGCTTGTGTATATGTGATACTGGGTGCAAGGTTTTGCATATTGGTTTTGAAAAAGTAATTTTTATTAACTAAAATACAACCCTGACTTAACTATTGTTGTTGTATTTTTTTTTTTTTATTATTCAGCGGTTGTTTTGATTTTAAGGTGTTTGTGAAGATTAGTGATTTTTCAGATGAAAGCATTATTACATACTTAGTGCCATGTCGAAATTGGTATAAATTCCAAAAATTACGGAAAAGGATCCAGTAGATGTGCTATTTTAACAAAAATAATTCATCTTACATTCTGACATTTTGTTTAAAAATGGCTGATCCTTAATTAAAATCAAGAGAGATTAGTCAATTTGTCATATAGAATTGGTCGCATAACTCTTTCAAATTAAAACATGCAATAAAACTTGATAATTCAATAAATTCTATTTTTAATGGATGATTTTTTGTAATTTTTAGAATTTATACTAATTTCGACATGACAGATAAGTATGTAATGTTTTCACCTGAAACGCATTTTTTTTTTTTTAAATTACATTTTCACCCCAAACAAGGCACATTGTCACTTTGATGTAGGAGGCTACTATAAATGACATAATCTACAGGGATACTATGTGGGGAGTTGGGCAGCAAGATGTCAGTTCACGTTACACTTGAACTTCTGCATGTCAGTACAGTTGGGGAAGCATTGGTTTAAAATATCACGTATCTACACAAGCACCGATTTTAATATAACGAATAGTTCTGTTCTATTTGTTGGACAAATATTTATCGTTGGTGTTATATCTTTTTTTTTTTTTTCTTTCTGTTAGTGAAACGACAAATTGATTGCCTTTTTTTTCCTTTCTTTACAGTCATGTTTAAAAGATGAATAAATTTGTATCACTTATTTACTAAAAATGTTCATATTTATCTATATGAATAAATGGGAAAGACTTTGTTTGTGGTTTAAGTTATTAGTGAAATGTTTATTATTTTAAATTAATGTTTCACCTCCACTCAATCACATACACACACAACAGCATATACTATATAATAAAGACCAGTATTATTTATTTGTGTGTGTATATATATATATATATATATATATATATATATATAATATACAATGGCCTTGGAAGTTTCCATCCTTGAAAACTATATTAAAAAAAAAAAAATAATCCCGAGTCCTCCATTGCAGTATTATTTTTCTAGCAAATCTTTTGCAATCACTATTTTTTTTTTTTTTTTTTTTTTGGGGGGGGGGGGGGTAATTGCAATTTCACCTCAAACAAGACAGTGACACTTTGATGTAGGGGGCTACTATCTGGAACATAATTGTAATGATACTATGTCGGGAGTTGAGCAGCAAGATGTCCGTTTACATTACACTTGAACGTTTGCATGTCAGTACAGTCAGGGAAACAGGAACACGGAAAGGAATTCAAAAGTTTAGCAGTTCTGGGGAAGAAACTATTAGAGTAGAAGTTTTTCTGGCATCTGGGGTTCTCTATTGTGTAGGGGTGGGATTTTGCTGTTTGTCGGAGGTATTTATGTTGAGGCGGCACAAGGACTTGTAGTTCATCGGAGCATCTATCATTAAAATACTTGTAGAACAGGTAGAGAGATGCAACATTTCATTGGTGGGACAGAGGTTGAAGTTTAGCTGACAGTTCGGGATGTATTAGGTTAGTGACTCCCTTTTGAACATTGTTTAGGAGCGAGAGACTAGTGGCAGATGCACCAGCCCAAATATGACAACAATACTCCATACATGGGCGAATGGTGGCCTTATAGAGGTACAGGATACTTTCAGGCGTTAGTAGCTTTCTAGCACGGTAGAGAGAACCTACCTTCCTCGCAGCAGCCACGGCAGTGCTCTCGATGTATCTGTTCCAACTCATGTTCCCTGTGAACATTAAGCCAAGGAGTTTTAGGTAATGTATCTTTAGCCATAGCTATTGATGGTTGAAAAAGTTTCTTGTAACTATTGAAGGAAACAAGCTTAGTTTTGGCAGCATTAAATGTTACCATCCATTTTTGTCCCCATTCCACTACAGACTGAAGATCTTCTTCTAGGTTTTCCACCATTACTTGGATGTTTTCATTCGTTTTCCCCTTGTACCTGTTATAGAGCATGGTGTCGTCAGCAAATATACCCATCTCAGAGACAATTTTATCAGGGAAGTCGTTTATGAATATCAGGAATAATGAAGGTCCCTGGATCGACTCCTGAGTTATACTCGCATTTATATCATATTGTTTTGACATATGACCATCGAAGACAACCTGGATTCTTCTCTTATTTAAGAAAGATTTAAGTATGTTAAGTATTCACCCAGTAATACCATATGATCTGATTTTCATAAGCCCATCATGCCATACCCTGTCAAAAGCTTTAGATATGTCTAGAGCTACTGCTTTTCCCTCCCCTGTCTTATCTAGTGCATGGTATATGTTCAGAGATTACAGTAGATGGGCTCGTCTAAATTTATATTGTTGGTCGGACAGAAGTTTAGCAACTGTAAAGTGGTGGAATAGAGCTTGATTAATTATGGACTCAAATATTTTGGCGAAAAGTTTGTTTCCAGGAATCTGCACTAAATATATTTCAGGAATCATTAATTGTTTAAGTATTATATTTTTTAATACTTTTTTTTTGTTATATATATTTCAAGTGTTTAGGGAAAGAGAGAAATTAAATAGCAAGTCCAACAAACCCCATGCCTCCCTGAAATGAATTTGATGATGAGACATTTTCTTTCTTTCCCCCTCCCCCATTTCTTTCTCTGCATTTTTTTTTAGACTTCTTACTTTTTATACATAGCGGCTGACATTGTCAAAAATTATTTTTACCCTTGTTACTAAGTTATAAATCAATAAAAACTTCTAGCATGATACTAGATTTTAAAACTGTGAAATTTTAGGCAGATATATAAAATTACAAAAGACAACTTTTGGACAAAATAGTCTTCCATTAAAAAAAATATGCCTTCATAATCTGAAAAGTCACCAAACTTGTTTTACATTGTGAAGCTTTAAAAAAAATTCTCTAGAATAGAAAAAAGAATGAAAGCTGAGAAACTACATAAACAGTTTGCTCATGCATCAAAAGAGAAATTGGTGTCATTGGTGAGAGGCAGTAGAGCTTTTCATGATAAGGAGTTTCTGGCTCTTATTAAGGATGTCTGTGATTTGTGTTTAGTGTGTTTAAGGCTTAGAAGACTCCCTTTTCATCCGGTGGTGGGATTGGCGCTTGGAAACCAGTTTAATGGCACTGTGTGCATGGACTTCAAAGAATTCAGACATAACCAATGCTGGATTTTACACCAAGTACTCTGCTGCCAAGCTGATTAAAATCAAGAAGAGTGAAGAAATTATTTACATTTTTTTTTTAATGTGGATAGCATATTTTGGAGTTCCCAGATGCTTCTTGAGTGGTAATGGGGGAGAATTTAATAACGATGGTTACAGAGAGATGAATGAAAAACTGAATATTGAAACCTGCACTACAGCTCCTTAAAGTCCGTTCAGTAATGGCACTGTGGAACGTCACAATCTAATATTGGCTGAAGCAATAGAGAAAACCTTGCGAGATGAGAAATGTGAACCAGAAATAGCTTTGGCTTGGGCTGTTAATGCCAAAAATGCTATTCAGAATCATTCCGGACATAATCCAAATGAGCTTGTTTTTGAATCCAACAAATATACCATCAGTTTTGATAGACCAGTTACCCACATTAGAAATTTCAACAACCAATGGTTAGAATAATTATAACACCTTACAATCTGCGAGAAAAAGTTTCATGGAGGCTGAATCAAGTGAAAAAAATCAGACCACTGCAATTGAATATAAGACATTATGTGAATGAACGATTTGTGAAAGGGGACAATGTTTATTATAGAAGACAAAACTATAAAGGATTGCATGGCCCTGCCAAAGTTTTTGGTAAAGAGGGTATTGATCCAACATGTTGGAATATTCTACAGGATGCATCGATGTCACTTGATGAAGGTAAATTGGATGCCAAGGAATAAAGAAAATACAAATCCCTTAAATGAAACGAATGAAGTCTTGGAAGGAGAAGTTGAAGATCAACATGATGAAAATGTCAATAGTAACAGGGAGGAACTGAAAAACAAAAATAGTACAAGGTCGAGTAAAGGGAAAATAGTGGAATATAAAATTATTGGAAATAATGAGTGGAAAAAAGGAAAGATTATGAATACAAAACCAAAATCAACTGTAAATTATGGCCATTGGCAGATTATAGAACCAGCTGCAGAAAATGAATGTCCAGTGTGAATCAATTGGGATAAGGTTGATCAGTGACGAGAACTTCCCCAAGTAAAAAAAGGAGATCAAGAACATATTTTCCTCACAACTGAACAAGAACATGTTTTCCTCACAACTGAACAAGAACATGTTTTCCTCACAACTGAACAAGAACATGTTTTTCTCACAACTGAACAAGAACAAGCAAAAGATGTGATTGATACAAAGAAGAAAGAAATAAAAAACATGAAAACTCATGAAGTGTATGAATGTGTCCCTAACATAAGTCAAAAATGCATATCAACAAGATGGTTGATAACAGAGAAAGTTAAGGATAACAAAAAGATAACGAAAGCTCATCTTGTAGAATGTGGCTATGAACAAAATTCACATAACCTAAAAACAGACTCTCCAATATGCAGCCGTAAAGCTATGTGTCTTGTAATGTTAACCGCTTCCGTTAAGAATTGGCAGGTGGAGACCCTTGATTTCACCTCTGCATTTTTGCAAGGTGATATGCTAGAGAGAGAAGTTTAGAATACATGAAAATGGAATCTTCAATTTTCTGGGATCGTACATTAGACAAATGGAAGATGGCATCATTATAAACCAAAACAATTATGTATCATCTATTTCTCCAATAGATATAAAGAAAGGAAGATCCTTAAGGAAAAATGATGAGCTGAGTGAAGAGGAGACAGATTTAAAAAGACAGCAGGTCAAATGATGTGAGTATCTACCCAGACTCGACCTGATGTATCTGTGTGTAGGAGGAGTAATATCGGAAAATCTGAAGGAGTTACTTTTTGAAGTCAACAAGTCACCATTAAAGCTTAAATCAAAGACAGGTTCCATACCATTTCTACAGCTGGGAAATCCTTCAGATTTGAGTGTGGTTTGCAATTCTATACCAGATCGGAGGATGGTTCTTCACAGAGTGGATTTATCATCTTTGTTTATCTAGCAATACACATGAAAAAATTTAAATGGCTTAAAATATTTCAATATTGGTATCTATAGAAAGAGCTTGATAAGCTAAGAAAGAATCTTTTTAAATTTTTTAAATCCAATTAAAATCAAGGAAGTTATGACTATTATTATACCCTGCGTGTTTGGATATTTTCCCCTCTTTAAGACCTTTTGTCACATTTTTTGCACTACTTTTTCACTAAAAATGCTATATCTTTGTTAAAACAATGACATTTGCCGTATAAGTGTATTTTTGTGCAACGAATCTGAATATGCTATTGGAAATCTCCAGAAATGAATGGTTTCAAAATAATCTGCAGTAAATGCACATAAATATGCTGCGATTGCTTAAAAATGCCATGTATTCATTAAAAGAAAAGAAGTTAGAGAACTCAAAGTTTAGTTGTAATGCATTTTATGTGCCAAAAACTGAAATCGAAATCTAGGATTGGTTAAAAATGAATATATTGCAATATTTCTTTGGTATTATTGTAGATTAATACCTTCTGTTACCCCTCCCCCATCTGACCACCTTTCCAAAATATGTGATTCTACCTTTATAGACAATTGCGTGTGAACAACTTGAAAAACTTTAATAAAAGATAAAAATTATTTTAGAATTTAATGTAAAATGATTTCTCATTTTGAATCATTCAAGCGTTTTCGGGCAGTTACCCCCCCCCTTTTTCCTATGATAGATAAATCCTGGGTGTTTTTTTGTTTGTTTGTTTTCTAAAAGGTGATTATGCATGGTTTTAAGAGGGCCTTTGTGCAATTATGAGAAGGTAGGGAGGTTGCCACTCTGACTTTGGGTTAATGATAGGGCTAAGGAAAATTATGTGTGAACATCCTGAAGACTTGATAGAAATAAAACAAAAACAATTTTAGAATTTAGAGTGGGGGTTGGTTTCACATAAATGTAAAATAATTCACCATTTCAAGACGATCTTAGCGTTTTAGGACAGTTGACCAATTTATTTTTTTTGAGAGGGGGGTAATCATGTGCACTTTTCTTTAAACGTTTTTTATGCTTTTTTTTTACGTTTATATGAGCTCACAAAGGAAGTTTGTTTAGTGGGGAGCTCTGCCACTTGTACTTAGCGTTATTGTTAAGGCTAAAGGTTTTAGTAGGAGGCTTGCCACTCGTACCTAGGATTAGACATAGAATTGAGTTTTTTTTTTTAAGAGGGTGTTTGATACCCATTGTGAAACTTTACAAGAATTATGACAAACAGGCAAATGTTATTTAAAAAGGTGACGTCCCTCTAACAGAAAATATGATGCTTGGAAAAATATCAAGTATTTAAATTCTATTTAAATATAAAAAAAGAAACCAGCTTTTGCTAAAGCTGACAGATTGTTAAAAATTTTGAATTAATGTTATTTTGATTTTTAATTACATTTCATGTCTTTTCCTACCGTTGTTATTTTTTAACTGAGCACCTCCTACAAATATTTAAATATTGATTAATTTTTTTAAATTTTATTTATTTTTTTTTAATAATCGGGTAGATTAGTTTCTATTCGATAATAATTCACTGAAAACATTTTTTAAGGGACGAAAATTAGAAGTGTGTGTACCGTTCGTACACGTGAACCAAAACATCATATTTCACATTTTCACTTGTTAAAATATTTTAAAATTTACTACTACCCAATTTTGAAAAATATTTGTATGGTTGATAACAAAATAGCTCTAACTAAACATGTAAGAAAATCTTTTTATAACCAGATTTTCAATTAAAAAAAAATCGATTTGGAATAAAAATAAACAACAAAAACAAATGTCTGTTTACGCCATGTTATCACTGCTGCTCCTACTGAGTGCTAATACTACAGAAGTCTTGATTCAAATTCATAACGATTTTTTTGGATATTATGTTTTTAAATTGCTACGTACCACTAGAGAAAACACTGTCCAATCATCTTTTTAAAAAATAAACATAGTAAAAAGATTGTTTTATTTAATAGTGAGTGTCTGAAGAAAATTTTCTTAAAAATTTTCAATACTCATCATTTTTAAATCTTTTTTTTAACACAACAAAAAAACGAGTGGTCAAATGAATTTCGGACACTCGAAATTATTAAAAATGACATCTCTTTTGGCTAATTTCCAAATTTCATTAAAAAATTAACAGAAACACGGTACGAATGTTTAGAAACCGGAGAGGGGGGGTCGTTACAAAATCTTACCGAAAATGCTGTTTTATGATGTTCACATTTTTATCACTTTATTTGCTTAAAATTCTAAAAATATATAATGTATATTATTATTTACTAATTCATTTGAAAGTATATTCATTTCTGAACAAAACGGTGGTATTTTGAAGACTTAAAGTGCTTTGGTTTTTAAAATGTGACTATTTTAGCAGAAACCCCTTGAAATCTGTGATTATCCAAAGCGTTTTAACGGCCATGTGTATTGCTAGTTTATGGTAAGATGAATAGACTGGCCCCTATATGCTGGTCATCAAAAAAACTTGACTGAGTAACAAAGAGCCCAATTGGCATCTGAGACTCTTGCACTCATTGAAGCTGCTGATGCAGGTGTATTGATAGCTGCCATGCTGCAAGAAATTTTCACACTACTCAAGTTTCCTAAAGTACTTTGCAAAACAGACAACGCGTCTTTCTCCTTCGGGGGAAGCTGGTTCAATCCGTTTAGGCTGAATGCCGCTGACATATATATTACTAGGAAAAACACATCCATTCTCTTTGATGCACACTTTTTTTCTTCCTCTGACCGCATGCCAGCCACAGCTGGTGCATTATCATCCTCAACTTTACACGTCCATTTTCTTTGACATCGACTTTCTGCCCTGAGCACGTGGTGCATTTTTCTCCCTTTTTTCCTTTTTGTTCTCGTGCACACTTCCTAATTTGCATATGCACCTTTTTTGGCTGCTGCTGCTATTCTCTTCGCAAGCCAGCTATCCTTCACTGCTGCTGATATTTTCCCACACACTCATATGCACTATGTTACACACTGAAGTAACAGAAATTAATTTCTTTAATTCACTAGCTAGTTAATATAACATTTTTGGACACCCGTGTATACACAACTGCAACATCTATTCTGAGATTTTTCCTATGCACTCAATGGAGCCATACTCTTAATGGGAGCTGGCTTTCAGTCATTTTATTGTTTATTTAGCAATTGATATATTTTCCTCCACTCTATCTGAAAGTGATCTTTGTAAGTGTCTCTACATCAAATTACTAGATGTTTGTTCTTCTAGCAAAGTAGGTGTCTGTGCCAATCAGCTGGGTTTTATATCTGTTATATATTGGAACCCTATGCCACTAAGTAGAGCTGTCAGTAGTGCATGTCAGAATGACCTGGCAGGAAACGGAAATAGACCCACCTGTAGCTAGTGCGATTAAAGCAAGAGATCATGGGTTACCGCCCTAAACAAAATGGTCTAGAAATGCAGTTGGTGAATAATATTACATAGAAATGATGTCATATGTTCAAGGGACAGAAAAGCATTTCTAGTCAGTCGGAGTTGGGAAGCCAGAGAGGCAACATCCATTTGAAAATTTAGAGAGAATCTATGTGAATGTTGCCTCAAAACTCTTGTATGCGGCCATCTTAAGACTTAGTTTAAAAAAAAAAAAAGAATTTTAGAAGTAATCAGAATAAGATATTGGTCTCTTATCTCATAAACAACCATTTTCGGAATAAAATCTTTGAAAGCCAACAAGTTTCCATTATATTTCCATGCATGAGTAGATTTCCCTGGAGTTGAATAGAGAAGCTCAACAGCTACAAGGGGATTAATGGCCCGTGCATGGAAAAAAGTAACAATCAGAAAATGAAGACCAGCGATCATGCACGGATGTGAAAAGACTTTTTGTTGATTTGTTTCTTGATTGCTTACTAGTGATGGATGTCTTGGAAACAGCATGTGCAGACTATTTTGTTTCTTAAAATGTTGCATGTCCAGTACTCCAGACCTGATATTTAACATGAAAATTCCACTACATAGCCATTCAACTGTTTTAACAATGCATATACTTGTACATAACTTTCCTACAACATTCTCTTTTTTTTATATTGCATTATGTATTTTTATGCTTTTTATTGCCAAAAAGGTTTAGTTTCGATTTGATCTATCATTAATTTAAGAATAATTTTTTCATTTCAGCTTTGGGCGACTGGAAAACCTCCCATTTACTTGGGCAGTGTGTGCGGGAGTGCTGCGCCTGCTGTACGGATTACAATGAAGGAGCCCCACCTACCAAAAAGACCTGGTTTGGCTTGGACACTGGTCAGCATGTTGATAACTTCCGTATCATGCTTCAGCGGTTATTCTCTCTATACTCTGACCCTGAACTCAGTGATGTCCAACTTGTGGTTGGCCGGAAGGTTTTCCTTGTGCACAAGCTGATATTGAGCATGTGCAGTGATGTCTTTAAAACGATGTTGACCAACCCACAATGGCCAGAGTCCTACAAAGAACGCATTGTCCTCAAAGAAGAGCCAGAATGCATTAAAGTCTTCCAAGATTTCATGAAATACATTTACACCGGTTCCATTCACCTGACACATGAGTCTGTATTGCCTCTACTCACCCTTGCGGATAAATATGGTATTGATGACTTAAGTGACATCTGTACTGATTTCATGTGCAATCATTGTATGTTAACAGAAACACCAACAACAGCTGTGTCTTGGCTCCAGTATGCTGTGATGTGTGGGCATAAGGAAGTGGAAAAATGCTGTTATGAATTCATTTCTATGAACTTCCAAAAGATAATCTCGGTTCCTGATTTTTCTGTAATGTCAGTGGACTTTTTGATCTCCTTTCTGAAGAGCTCTGATTTGATTATTCACGATGAGCACAACTTGTTTCTTGGCGTGAAGAAGTGGATTCTTTCGCAAAGAGACAAGAGTCGCACAAACAAGGATGACTTAATAAAACATCTGGTGCTACAGACGATACCTTACATTCGTTTCGCAATGATGAGATTGTCACAGCTTGAAGCTATGAAAAGCGACTTGTTTGTGCAACAATTTAAGACTGTGTTTAATGAAAAAATAAACCACGCGATGAAGTACCATTCGGCCAGTGGTAAAGAACGTTTCATCCTCGACAGCATAAGTGGAGAAAGTTTACAGTATGAACCCCGGAACTACACAAGCGACATCTGGAGCACAGAATTAATGATTGATAACTACAATGAACTGTCTGAGTATGATGTTAGAGCTGCATTCTTTTCTACTCCGATCAGCAGCTCTGAGACTGACGAAAATTGTTGCCTTGATTGGCATGTTGATCTTTATCCAAAAGGAGTTCTCTTTGGCAGTTGCATGATGATTGGATTGCAGCAAAACTTTGAAATAGAATCTAGATCTTACAAAACTGTCCGCTTGTCTGTAAAAGCCATGTCGGAAGTGAGACGACACGTCCATATAACGGTGCTAGCCGCAAGGAATCAAGCTGGTGCTGATTACATACGAACGATTTCTTCAAAGACATATTTATTTGATGAACACCGTTTGGTTCATAATATAGATAATATACTTTCATATTCAGAACTGAATTGTTTGAACTCCAAATATCTCACTGGTCCAGACAACAATACGTTTCGAATTATGATAATTATAAAACCTGTTCATTTGAGATAACACAAAAAGGAGATCGTCGTAGATCTCCAAATTTTAAGTTATCGTCCAATATAATTTACTATTTTAATTATCATAATTTCTTTTAAAAGATCATTATGAAATCCATTTCTAATCGTTTAACCCAAATGAAATCATCCAACCCTCTGAAAAATTTGAAAGGAAGTATCTTCTTTTTTTGTAAATTTATTGAAAGTAAATATTTTTCAGCTCATTTATTAGTATCTCTCTTTTCTTTCAATTTTCAGCTTCAGTCAGGTCATTGGTTATTTTGTTAGATTCAATTTTTGCTTCAGCAAAGAAATTAATATCATTCTCAAACTTATTTTTCCAATATTTGTCTTTGTATAAATTTATATCCCCAATGTTTGTCATTGTCAAACACCTGCTTTATTTTTTCCATTAATACTTACATTCCATGAGCGATGTTTCTGACAAAGAGGAAAGAATTACTGTTTTCTGGGCCATAATTTATTCAAATAAAACTTATTGTTGGCCGTTTTTTTTTTTTTTTTTTTTTTTTTTTTCCAGCTCCTTATATCAAGTGGCTATGTGTTTTATCTGGAGCAATGTTAACATTGATGCCACAGATAAATCTCTAGCCTTAGGATAGTTGCCAAATCTTTATCTATATATATATATATATATATACACATGCTAGCAGGGAGACCTGACGTTGTCTGAGATTGAATGTTTCACACTTCCATCTTGGTCCCTCGACAAAGAAGGGATTGGACCTGAATAACTTGGATCTTTTTAATATTTTTCAGAAATATTACTCATGATGAAAGTAAATTTATGCAAGAACGGATTTTCCGGGAGAACTCTGGTTACACTTCTAGGGGGCATTATAAAGATAAAATTGCCCCAAAATCGTGCGTCCATTCATTTGTTTGCACTTTTCTCAGTAACCACGCCTTGAATATCTTTGAAATTTTGCACAAACATTAGTCATGGTGAAAGTAGATTTTTCACACATGCTCAGCTTCTTTTTATTGTCATTGAAATCGACCATTTTTCAATCAAATCGATTGATTGTTTGCTCTAGTTAGGAACCCACTGCGGTGCACCGGGAAAAGCTTCACATGACTAGTCCACAATAATTTGTAGTCTCTATTACACTGTAGAGAACCTAGTGTTGATTTTATAAAATAAATTTTTTATATAATGGCTTAAATTAAATTTTAAGTCAAGTATCATGATTCAATTGTGCCCTAAACAAAACATTTATATCAAACGCGCCCTTGTCATATCAAAGAACCCACTGTTGATTTTATATGCTTGACCTTACTACTTGTGCTGTGATAATAGCTTGAATTTATGTTTAAAATGAAAGTCAAGTATCATGGTTCAATTGTGCTTTAAATAGAAGCATTCATTTTGAATGTTCTCCTGTCATATCAAAAAACCTACTGTTGATTTTTTATGTTGGGCCTTTCGGCTTGTGTGGTAATAAAACTTCTCAAATGCACTTGTGATACTTGGTTGTGTAAGGTGTTAACTTTGGTCAAAATAACCTGTTCCTTTTTTACATTGGATTATTTGATTATTATCGAAGGTTTTCTATGGGAATGCCTATCTAAGAACACTGCGAAGCACATAAAGTACCTCCGTGTGAAATTTCGTAAAAATCAGCCCAGCCATTTTTGAGTCTATAGGGAACGAACTCACACAACAGTTCCTTCTATATAATAGTAGAGGTATATATGATTATAAAAAAAATATATATATTTTTAATGTATATGTCCAATAAAAATTTTTTACAAATTACCACAAGCTAAAAAAAAAAAAGAATTTACATTTTCAGTGCATATACAAGGTGGAATGATAAAATTATTGCTGTAGAAAAGACAACATATTTTCAGTTGATGAAAACTGATTCTGTTTTTGTTGCAGACCATATACTAGTTGGGCAGTTGTGTACAAATCCCAGGAGCAATAGGAGCCTTCTATCACGTCTGAAAGTGACACAGTGTGCAACTCCTGCTCTCTACCAATCCAACTTATGACAACAGGACCATTGTCAGCATCTTCAAAATGCAAATCTGGATGGTTCAACACTTGAAGGCGTGCCTTGGGTGATGAAAACAAAGTTTCCAACTATGGTTATGGTCTTTGGTGTGGTTTCAAGTGAGGGCCACATCATGCCACCTCACATCTTCGAAGTCGACTTAAAAGTCAACATTAAAGTTTACCTGGTTTGTGCTAAAGAGTGTGGTGATCCTCTTGTGCAATCAGGTGGCCACTGGCAGACCCTGAGTGTGGTAGCAGGACTCGGTGCCGGCCCACAAGTCCAAAGAGACCCGGGCTTGGCTTCAGAAGGAGTGCTACGACTTTGTAACTTTCTCTCACTGGGTCCCCCCCCGATTTGAACTCGTCGACTACTTCATTTGGTCATATGACTAGAACCTCACCAACATGACTTCCCACAACATCAAAGCCAGCCTGATTGCTGCCATCCGCTGAGTATTCACCAAGCTCCCACTGGCCCTTGTGGAAAAGGTATGCTCCCAGTTCTATACCCATATCGAGGTGGTGATTTAGGCTGAAAGCGATTATATTGAATAGATGTCAGCTCTATTACATAATCAAGTTACCTGAATTGATTTCACAGTGTTTTTATGTTAATATGGCGTGTCATGCACATATTTCTGTAAATGGTGGAAATTCACCAAACAAGTCATCAGAAACGGATTTATGGGAAAAAGAAAAGTTGCTTTTCTTTTCTTTTTTTTTCTTTTTTTTATCTTGAATAAATGTTGGTAAAAAAGAAAATGGAAACCTTTAAAGGTCATAAGAGTAAAAAAATAAAAACATTTTGGAATTTGGAGGCAGTTTTGCAAGATATAGTGGCCACAGGGGAGACAACCAAGCAAAAAAAAATCTGAAGCAAAATTCATCCCAATGCAGCAAAACTAAAGCTGACTTGCTAGGATACTAATATATATATATATATATATATATATATATATATTAAGCTGAATGTCTGCGTGTGTGTGTGGTCGCGAATAGGCTCTTATATGGTTGACTATTTTAGAAAACTGATTACATATAATGATAGATGTATCGAGACGTAGGAATGGGTATGTTTGATCTGGCATAATGATGATTCCTTAAAATTGTGGGGTCTGCGTACGCGCCTGGTCCACAAAGTATGAAAATAAAAAATTTTAAAAAAACGTTTACAAGTGTTTTTGATATAGATGTACATAATAATACTTTGATAAGTATGTTTTAACTTAAATAGGGATGGTATAATAAAATTGTGGGGTCTGCGTTCGTGCCTGGCCTCCATAGAATGGAAATAGGCACAAACTTTAATAAAGACTTTTCATATCTATCTGCATAAGTATGCTTTGATAATTATGTTTCAGTTTGAAGAAATATGGTATAATAAAATTATGGGGTGTTCGTTCGCGCATGACCTCCATAGAATGGAATTATGTCACAAAGTTTAACAAGGTTTTTTAATATAGATCCACACAATATTGTGATAAGTGTTTCAGTGTGAACAGGTATGGTATAATAAATTATGGAGTTTATCTATTTTATTTTTACTTTCATCATATTTTGCTTTAGTTTTGATACCCCGAAATTCGAAGCTATCTCTTTACAACTCTTTCTTTTCATAACCTATCATACTTTCATAAATCAGAGTCCATTTTCTGTAGGCTGTTTTTGAACCCAGTCAACGATGGGTACTTTTGCTAGTATATATATAAATGTATGCTAATTTGGGCATATTTTCTTGGCTTGAAAATATAGGTTCTTTTTAACTAATTGTCATAAGATTTTAACCCTAGAATAGTATTATAATCTTCTAAAAGCCTGCAAATTTTCATGTAGTTTTGGCCTATAGAACCAAAGATATGAGTATTTCGATATTCAATTTGGCGATGAGTAAAGATACATGCATATATATATATAGATGTACCACTTTTTTGGGCCATTTTATAAGTTCGAAATTTCTGCACTATGATTTAACAAATGAAGGCTAGTTGAAAAGCTAATGACCTGAATTATGTAGTGGGCTATGTGACATTTTCCCTTAAAGTCGCAGATTACTGTTTCAAGAAGTGGGGGATCACTTTTTATAGCCATGTTGGCTATAAAGTGGATGTTCATTTTACATTAAATTAATATAGAAAAGTGATCCCCCACTTTATAATTTCTTCATCTATATATATAAAAGCGAAAATGTATGTATGTATGTATGCATGTATGTTTGTGTGTCTGCTAAAAACTTTTGACTGATGGAACAAAAATTTTAATGTTAAACATTACATATTTTTAAATCGATTTATAACTGCCCCCAAAAATACGGGCGCCAACTCTTCTACATAAAGTATACACGGGGCCATTTATTTTGGGTCAACTGGTATTTAAAACCCGCTGAGTCATGTCACATGATCTTGACGTCAGCAAGCTCTAATGGCAAAAAAACATGTTGTTATCGGTAAAAAAAAAAATGTAACCCTCACATAAGCTAAACTATGAACTTCTACGCTATGACAACGTTACCAAAGTTATTAGCACATTAAAAATAGTTAGATACGATAGTTAAACGAAAAATAACAAGCCAAAAATGTGAAGTAAAAAAAAAATACGCTTACAAAAAATATTAATGATCAAAGTTTTTACAAAAAAAAGCAGCCAGACGCCATTTTCTTTTTAGTAACAGTCTTTAGAGTAAGGAAGAGGAAGTGAGAGAGAGACACACAAACGCAAACAGAGAGAGACAGATAGAGAGAGATGTCTAGACAGGAAATGAAATACTTAATTTAATAAACGCTAATGTGAAGTAAAACAAAAAAAATAAAATACTGCTACGTCATCTCGTAATGCTCCCGCGATAACCTCATTTAGCGCCTATCTGTCAATCAAACCTTTTTCACTCGCTTTATAAGCCATATTTTAACACTATAATCAATTCCTCTTACTCTTGGCCTACACGGTTAAGTGGTTGGAGTTTGTTTCACCTCCGCGTCAAGGCTCCCAGGTTCAATCCAGCCTCACGACCAAAACTATTTTTTTTTCTTTTACATCTTTAGACACGCGGGCAACGTTTCTTTATTTTTTTTACTTCGCTTATTCTTTAGTTTATTTCCGACACTACCAAAATCAGAAGCTCACAGTATTAATGCTGGTGTCCCTCAGGGGTCCATTCTGGGCCCAACTCTTTTCCTGATCTACATTAATGATCTTCCAAATCACATCCTTACATCACTTGTAGACATTTATGCTGATGACACTACCATTTACTACATCTAAGACAATAAACGACCAAGTTCTCTCTGATTCTCTCTCCTCTGATCTTGAGCATGTGATACAATGGGGAAAGGAGTGGCTGGTTACTTTTAATGCATCTAAAACCAAGCTTCTCTCTTTACATCATCAACATTCTGATCCACATCTGGCATCAATTGAAATGAATGGCTCTCGTCTTCAGGAGGCCTCAAGTTTTGACAAGCTTCTTGGCTTGACAATTACTCCTGATCTTAAATGGAACACGTACATCAAATCTGTTGCCAGGGCCACTGGAAAAATGGTGAGATCTTTCTATCGATCCAGTAGATATCTCACTGTTGATGCAATTCTCTATCTAAATAAGAGCCAGGTACGTCCAAGGATGGAATACTGTTGCCACATCTGGGCAGGAGCTACTAGAAAGAACTTGTCCTGCCTTGATAGAGTTCAAAATAGACCGTAGCCTCGTAGGAGATGTCCTTTTCTCTACCTTGCAACCTCTATCTCACAGAAGAGATGTTGCGAGCTTGTCTCTGATGTATCGTTATTTTCATGGAAAGTGTTCGACTGAGCTTCAGTGTATGGTTCCCCCTCGCTAAACTTTCACAAGAAACACTCATCTAGCTGAAAACACTATCAATAATTCCCCCCACTCTTTATCTGTGCCTAAACCTAAACGTAGATTCCATGAACAAAGCTTCTTACTTAGAACTGCACGCCTGTGGAATTGTCTTCCGTTTTTATGCTTTCCGGCTGAGTACAATATGGTTGTGTTCAAGTCTAACGTAAATAAGTTCTTGATGAGTCGTTCCATATGAGTTAACAAATTTGCCGAATTTTCATTACTAATGATTACCATATTTTCCAATTTCTACTGTACACTCTTTAACCCTTATCCTTGAGTGGCTTCTTTGCCTTGATAATGTGGTGATGCCTGTGTAAAAAAAAAACAAAAGAAAACCCCAATTTTTTTATCGCAATCTGTCGCCAACCTTAATCTCAACATTTACCTTTAAGTGTAGCATATGTTTTGATACTCTGTGTTTATATTTTACATCCTTGGTCAATGAAGGACAATTCCTTCTAGACTGAGGCAATTTTACATTTTTTTTTCCAATCTAGAATACCCTTTTCTGGTGAACTCGATCTCCCTCACATTTAAAACCGACCTTGTGTCTCACTCTGCCCTCAAGGGGAGGCACTAAATAGGAACCACCAAGTAAATGGTGAACGTGCAGAATAGTTAACAGTCAATATTATATTAAACAAACTTTGTGTCTGTGAGTTCGTTCCCTATGGATTTGAAAACGGCTGAGTCAATTTTTATGAAATCTCACATGAGAGTACTTTATGTGCCTGGCAGTGTTCTTTGATAAGTTTTATATCAGAATGTCTTCAATAAGTATCGATAATCGAAATAATTCGATGAAAGAAGGAATAGATGATTTTGATCAAAGTTAACACCTTACACAGCCTAATATCACAGGTGCATTTGAAAAGGTTCGACATATAAAATCAACAGTAAGTTCTTTCATATGACAAGGGTGCGTTCAAAATGAATGTTTCTCTCTAGAGCACAACTGAAGTATGATACTTGACTTTTGCATTTTAAACTTTAATTCAAGACATAATATAAATTTTTTTTTTATAAAATCAACAGTAGGTTCTTTACAGTGCAATGCCGACTAAAATGTGTTGCAAACTAAGTCACTGCGAGAGGCATGTGAGCTTTCTCCAAGTGCACTGCGATGGGTCCCCAACCAGAGCAATTAATCGATTTGATTGAAAAATGGGCGATTTCACTTCGATGACAACAAAAATATGGGAGTGTGAAACATTCATTGATCATCATTCAATCCCGGCCAACGTCGGGGCACTCTGCTAGTATACAGATAAATTGGACCTGAAAAGTTTGTTATTAGATTTTACGTCATGTCAACCACTGATTTGATGATGAAACCACGTTTTATAAACGAATGGTTTGTAAGTTACTTTGTGTTTTGTATGAGTATATTTTGTAATAATATCTAAATGAAAGATTTTATTCAATCCATAGATGGAACCTTAACAGAGATTACCACTGAAGATCAGAAATAATCTGGGAATAATGGCAACTAAGATGGGGGGGGGGGGAAGGCGTCCACACACCAACGGAAACTCTTAAATGCAAATTGGCAGTTTGATGCAAATTCTATTACAAAGAACCAAGAATCCGTGGATGAACACCAATAGAATCAGTATACGAATCTTGTCCACAACCATTATTTGGCCAGAAGTCTTCATTCACTTTTTTTTTTTTTTTTTTTTTTTTTTTTTTTTACAAAGGCATCACCACATTATCAAGGCCCAGAGGCCACTCAAGGATAAGGGTTAAAGAGTGTACAGTAGAAGTTGGTCAATATAGTAATCATTAGTAATGAAAATTTGGTAAATTTAATAACTTATATGGAACGACTCATCAAGAACTTATTTACTTTAGACTTGAACAAAACCATATTGTAGTCAGCCGGAAAGCAGGAAAACGGAAGACAATTCCACAGGCGTGCAGTTCTAAGAAAGAAGCTTTGTTCATGGAATCTACGTTTAGGTTTAGGCACAGATAAAGAGTGGGGGAAATTATTGATAGTGTTTACAGCTAGACGAGTGTTTCTTGTGAAAGTTTGGCGAGGGGGGACCATAGATTGAAGCTCAGTTGAACACTTTCCATGAAAATAACGATACATCAGAGACAAACTCGCAACATCTCTTCTGTGAGATAGAGGTTGCAAGGAGGAGAAAAGGACATCTCCTACGAGGCTACAAAGTCTATTTTGAACTCTATCAAGGCAGGACAAGTTCTTTCTAGCAGCTCCTGCCCAGATGTGGCAACAGTATTCCATCCTTGGACGTACCTGGCTCTTATATAGATAGAGAATAGCATCAGCAGTGAGATATCTACTGGATCGATAGAAAGATCCCACCATTTTTCCAGCGGCCTTGGCAACAGATTTGATATACGTGTTCCATTTAAGATCAGGAGTAATGGTCAAGCCCAGAAGCTTGTCAAAACTTGAGGCCTCCTGAAGACGAGAGCCATTCATTTCAATTGATGACAAATGTGGATTAGAATGTTGATGATGTAAAGAGAGAAGCTTGGTTTTAGATGCATTAAAAGTAACCAGCCACTCCTTTCCCCATTGTACTACGTGCTCAAGATCAGAGGAGAGAGAATTGGAGAGAACTTGCTCGTTTACTGTCTTAGATGTGGTACCATAAATGGTAGTGTCGTCAGCATAAATGTCTACAAATGATGTAAGGATATGATTTGGAAGATCATTAATGTAGATCAGGAAAAGAGTTGGGCCCAGGATGGATCCCTGAGGGACACCGGCATTAATATTGTGAGCTTCTGATTTTTGCCCCTCAACTACTACTCTTATGAATCTATCAGAAAGAAATGATTTAATAATTGAGAAGACTTTTCCAGCTATACCATAGCTAGCGATCTTATGAAGTAAACCTTTATGCCATACCCTATCAAAGGCTTTAGATATGTCAAGAGCAATTGCCCTAGAAAGATTGCCACCGTCGAGAGATTTGCTAATCCTATGCGATATAACTGTAAGGACATCTGCTGTAGATCTAGCAGAACGGAAACCATATTGAGTGTCACTAAGAAGGTTATTTTTGTTGAGATGTTTGATTACTTCTGTATTTAATACAGATTCTAGCAACTTACTCATGACGCACAGGAGACTTATTGGCCTGTACTGAGAGGGGGATGAGCGATCACCTGAATTCTTAAATACAGGGCATACTGATGAGATTTTCCAGGGAGATGGGAAACTATTCTCCTTAAGACAACGTTTAAACAGTTTTGTAAGTATGGGCGCTAGTTCAGGTTGAAGTTTTTTGAGTACTATAATTGGAATACCATCAGGGCCAGTTGCTTTACTGGAATCAAGGTTTTTGATTAGCTTGGCAACATCACGTACAGATATACGTATATCACATAGCGTGTTTTCTGATACAAGAGGAAATATTGGGGGTTGGCGGTCTTGGTCGCAAAGGGTAGAATTAGCTGCAAAGTTCTTGACAAAGAGTTTGGCTTTGTCTGATGCTGACGAGATTACCTCAGATCCATTGATAATAGTTGGGATGGAGCACACGCTTCTGTTCAGGATTCTGTTTGCTATTTGCCAAAACTGGTGGGAACCAAGCCGCTGCTCAGCTACTTTGGACTTAACAGATTGAGCATACAACTCTCTTGCGTTCCTTATTACTTTCTTACAATGGTTGCTGGCAGTCCTGAAAACGGCTTTAGTTTCCATACATCTATTACGTTTGAAGCAGTGGAAAAAGTGATTTCTGTGCGCAATGGCAGCAGCACATTCTGGAGAGAACCATGGCTGGCTGTTAGGTTTTTGCTGAAACTTTTTAGAGGGTATGAAATGGTCAATACCTACAATTAACCATTCAGTTAGGTCTAATACTATAGAGGACACATCCTTTTTAAACATGGAATGCAGAGGTAGATCAGATATAAATGTACGGAAGCTATCCCAGTCAGCCTTAGTGTATCGATATACTGTACGATGAAGAGGTACGTCTGGGGACTTATTACATTTCATTTTTATCTTAATTGATACAACAGAGTGGTCGGAAGATCCAAGAGGCGACAGAACAGAAACTGAACATAGTTCAGGGCAAGTTGTGAGAAAAAGGTCTAGTAGGCTCGCATACTGGCCGTCATTATCGGGCACACGGGTAGGTTCCTGAACAATCTGAGTGAGGTCATAGGCAATGGAGAAATCATGACAGAACCTCCCCTCATCATCGGTCTTGTTTGAGTGGGTCAACCATTCGACGTTGTGAACATTGAAGTCTCCACATACGTGAATGTTAGCTGAAGGATAAGTAGAAAGGACTTGGTCAATTTTCTCAGATATGCTTTGAAAGATAGTAACTCCGCTGTTGTGGGGGCGATAGAGAGTAAATATAAATGCAGTAGTGTGAGCTAAAGCAACCCGGAAGCACATATAAGGTAAGTTAGGATCTTCCCTGGAGATGTCCCTCCCACATGGAAAGCTATCTTTAATATAGGCACATATTCCATGCCCATGGCGATCTTGGGGGTCAGATTTAGAAGTTAAGTTAGAGTATCCTGTAATTGCAAACTCATCAAGGGAAATAGCCTGTCCAATGCCAGTTTCACTTAAAAATAAAAGGTCTGGTTTAGTCTCCTGTAATTGGGTTTCAACCTCTGGAAGGTTAGAACGTAGACCCCTGATGTTGGAGAAGGAGACATGGTAGTAGGGGTCTACGTTGGAAGTTGGAGAACCGGGTTTAATCGTGTATTTTTTCTTGAAACTTGTCATGATGAAATTTTGGAATTTGTGGACTAGGTCGACAGATTTACTTAGAGCAGGACAGAGAGGGGAAACTAAGAGAGAAAAAGAAACGAAGAATTTTTTTTTTTTTTGTACCACATGATAAGGTAAAGCCGTAACAATTACCCACTAGTATGGCATCGAGAGGCCCCACCAGAAGCTACTGCATGGTCCAGATTCCATTCACCAAATGGCAATACAGCAGCCCCAGTACTTTGCACCTGCTGATAGGACAGCCTCCTTAGTGGTTAATCCAAGGTTCGGGTCCCTGACTATCAGGCGGATAACGTCAGCCCAGACAAAACGTTTACCTCCAGCACCCTTACTAGTGACATGGCTACAAGGATAGACATAGAAACAGAAAATTTCCACCAACTCTGCCAACTGTTCGCGCAAAAATACTGCCAACCTAGAAAACAGCTTTTTCTTCTCCCTTTGTCAGAAAAATCACTCATTTAAAAATGAGGACTGAGGGACAAATAAGAAGAAGCGAGAGTAACAGGAGCTGCCGATAACGCATCCACAATGCGTTTTCTACTCTCCATTAAAAAAAAAAAAAAAATAAATAAATAAATAAATAAATAAACAAAAAATAACTATTAAGTATTGTACTTAATAAAAGTCCAACGGACCTGTTTAAGGGAAAGTATGGTGATAGATTCCCCTCCCACGAACTAAAAATGAGTACAATTAGGTAATCTATTTTTGCAATCAACTCGGTAGATAAATAAACATTTATGGACGAGGAAAAAAAAAAAAAAAAAAAAAAAAAAAAAAAAAAAAAAAATTAAAGCTAGCATTTAATACAACAGAAATACATAAATTAAATACTGAAATAAAATGTAGTTATTAATATTTGAATCTTAAAATAAAAAGTGCGAATTAATAGAGAAAATCACTTATCACAACAACGCATTCCGTCTCCAAACTAGTGAAGAATTTAACTTTTAATAGCGTTCAGAAGATTTTTTTTTTTTAATTAACCGTTAAGAGAAAGCGTGATTTTATTCTGAACTTTAACTAATCACGTTTTAAGCAACTTATGATATAAAACAAAATCGGATGGGGGGGGGGTTCTTCCGAAGGTTAGTTGGTGACGTTATAAGTAATTGCGAGATAAGATGGGAGCCAGAAATTAGGGGTGGGGGACTGAAAATGATAATATAATGGATTCATTATACAATATTTAAGATCAACTTGGTAGATAAACATTTATGGACGAGAAAAAAAAAAAAAAAAAAAAAAAAAAAAAAAAAAAATTAAAGCTAGCATTTAATACAACAGAAATACATAAATTAAATACTGAAATAAAATGTAGTTATTAATATTTGAATCTTAAAATAAAAAGTGCGAATTAATAGAGAAAATCACTTATCACAACAACGCATTCCGTCTCCAAACTAGTGAAGAATTTAACTTTTAATAGCGTTCAGAAGATTTTTTTTTTAAATTAACCATTAAGAGAAAGCGTGATTTTATTCTGAACTTTAACTAATCACGTTTTAAGCAACTTATGATATAAAACAAAATCGGATGGGGGGGGGGGGGTTCTTCTGAAGGTTAGTTGGTGACGTTATAAGTAATTGCGAGATAAGATGGGAGCCAGAAATTAGGGGTGGGGGACTGAAAATGATAATATAATGGATTCATTATACAATATTTAAGATCAACTTGGTAGATAAACATTTATGGACGAGAAAAAAAAAAAAAAAAAAAAAATTAAAGCTAGCATTTAATACAACAGAAATACATAAATTAAATACTGAAATAAAATGTAGTTATTAATATTTGAATCTTAAAATAAAAAGTGCGAATTAATAGAGAAAATCACTTATCACAACAACGCATTCCGTCTCCAAACTAGTGAAGAATTTAACTTTTAATAGCGTTCAGAAGATTTTTTTTTTTTAATTAACCGTTAAGAGAAAGCGTGATTTTATTCTGAACTTTAACTAATCACGTTTTAAGCAACTTATGATATAAAACAAAATCGGATGGGGGGGGGTTCTTCCGAAGGTTAGTTGGTGACGTTATAAGTAATTGCGAGATAAGATGGGAGCCAGAAATTAGGGGTGGGGGACTGAAAATGATAATATAATGGATTCATTATACAATACTTTCATGATGAAACCACTATCATCGTCATCATCATCATCATCATCATCATCATCATCATCATCATCAAGGAGGTGACAATGGCTCAGTGGTTAATGACACGGACTAATAACCTGAGTGTGCCAAGTTTTAATCCAATTTGTTCCACAAAAACGCTTTCACTTATGGATGATGCCAACCTTCTTGTCGTCCCTCCCTGATCTCTTTCTGGAAAGAATTCTTAATAGAAAGATATCAAGGAAACGAATGCCAACAAAATTCATCATTAATGACATTCAATAACAACAACAACAACAACAACAACAACAAAAATCATTACCATCATCATCACCACCACCATGATGATGATGACCATCATCATCATCGTTATCCCCCCACCGCCAAGAATTTAGACAGTTTGTGACAGTTGGAGGTGGGGGGTTGCACAAAAGAAAGCAGGATAAAAACTCAAATGGAATACGAAATGCATATGATGGAGTGAAATTAGAAACCTTGTGCAGAAGAGAGCAAAGTCTGTCTCTGCAATTCAGCCAGAATGAGGAGACCGACCGACCGTGACCTCAAAGTAGGACGGTAGGCGGGGACACAGACAAGAAGGGTAGAAACCCTCGGAGACAAGGGTATAAGAACAAGGCACATTGCCAGGTGGTTATGTGTGCGCTTTTTCTGTTTTTTTTTTTTAATTTTGTTCTTTTTTTTCTCTCTATTTCTTTAGGTGTGGGAGGCTGGGGCCCTACTTTATTTTCAAAGCCCCCCCCCCCTTACTTACTAACTTCTTTTCTACTCTAGCACAGACATAATGAACTTGGCACAAGAAAGAGGCTGGTCTGCTTTATCAATAGACATGAAAAGGAAATGGGGTAACCGAGAGTTGCTGATGAAAGTACAGGTGTAAATGGAGGGAGGGGGGGGGTTAAAACTAAAGATGCGATGAAGAGCGAGAAGGCAGAGAAGACAAAAAAAGAGAAAAAGGCAGGGGGGGGGAAGAGGAAAAGAGGGAGAAGTATATGAGAAAAGAAGAAAAAGTAGCGAAAAGGAAGTGAAAGAAATAATGCTTGGTAAGAAGAGTTTGGTTTTATTTTTATTTTTTTATGGCATATCAACGCTTTTTGATGTCAAAACACAACGCTTCTGCTAAACCACTCACTGAACGCAGACGTTTGCTATTTTACTAATAGTGGGTTGGAAATGGAAGATAGCCGAATAGAAAAGAGGAAGGGCTAGACGATGAGTTTCCAAATTTTCTTAGAAAAAGAGGAAGAAATTTGGAAGGAAAAAAAGGAAGCATAAGAATAGTGAAGAGGAAGAAGAGAAGAAATAAAGTTTCTTAAGAAGAGGGGGAATAAGGTTTCGTTTGATCTGGTTTATGACATATCAACCCTTTTAATACAGAAACCCTGAATAGGTCCTGAACTGTCATCTAGGCTTCAGCCTCTGTCCCATCGACGAGATGTTGCATCCCTCTGCCTGTTCTACAAATACTTTAATGGTGAACGCTCTGACGAACTGCAAACACTTGTACCTCCCCGACGTAACTAGCCCCGACAAACCCGACAAGCTACTAAGTCTCATCCCTTTACAGTAGAGATCCCTAGGTGCAAGAAAGCCTTTTACTCCAATAGTTTCTTCCCCAGAACTACGGGTCTTTGGAACTCCCTTCCGGGATTCTGCTTTCCCAACTGCACTGATATGCAGAACTTCAAGTGTAATGTTAACGAACATCTTTCTACTCATCTCCCTTCATAATGACCCGCTAATTAAGTCCCTAATAGTAGCCCCCTGCTTCAAAGTGGCACTGTGCCTTGTTTGGGGTGAAAATTGAATAATAAAAAATAAAAAAACCCCAAAAAAAACCCAATCACATTGCTGAAAAATTCATTGAATACACAGAAATGGATGCTATATTTATCCACTTGTTATATATAAAGGCATTTTCTGTGTGTGTGTCTGTTTGTCAGTCACAATTTTTGTAATCATGAGAAATACAATCGCAAAATTTGTCTCATTTCGATATCAAAATATCTTAACTTCTTTCAGACTGGTAGTACCAGATCAGACTGTCTGAAGATACTGGCTTCCTAACCTAAAATGCACCAAACATTGATGTTATTTTTTTTCTTTTTGCAAAACTCAATCATGTTCTGCAAAGTCAAAAACGGAAACAGCAATTTTCCTCTACATAAGAACCAAACTGAACGTCATGAAGAAACATTTAAAGATATAAAGAATTTCAAGCCTAAAAACTTTTACCAAAATTACTAGGATCAGCATTAAATAACCTGAAAAGTCTTGCCATTTTTCATAACATATATATATATATATACATATGTATATATATATATATATATATATATATATATATATATATACATATGTATATATATATATATATATATATATATATACATATGTATATATATATATATATATATACATATGTATATATACATATGTATATATATATATATATACATATGTATATATATATATATATATATATATATATATGTATATATATATATATATACATATATATATGTATACATATATATATATATATGATGATGATTTGTGGACGAATCGAAAGTGCTCGTGACAGCAACAATTACGGAACTTTTATTAATATTTTTGATTTTGATACAAAAAAAGATTATATGGAAAATCGAAAAATTAAAAATAAAATAATCATAAAGCAAAGTGTCTCCGTTGTATTATTTGCTTGAATGAAAAAATGCTGCCTAAAAATATACCAATATATATATATATATATACATATATGTATATATATATATATATATATGTATATATATATATATTAAGTAATGTGATTTATAATTTAAAAATTTTAAAAATTTTAAAAAATTTTAATATTGAATTAGCTCTAGGACATTTAACTATCGAGCTTATTATATATCTAAATTACAACGAGCATTTCCTGTATTTTAATTAAACTAGTAATTTCACTATTACATTAAAATACACTTAGCTCTTTAGACTATTATTCTAATCTCCTTTAAATTATATATATATATATATAGTGCGTCACAGTATAGATTTTAAATAAATAATTTGCATAAATATTCTTTAAATCTAAAAATGTCTCCTGTTTTATGAGTGGATCTACAAGTTTTGCATATATATGCGACTAGAGAAAGGAGCATATATCGGCTGGTTTGTTATTATACTAAAGCTGAATAAACCAACGGCTGTCTTCCGAGAGCCTTTTCTATTTTACCTATATATTTGAATCATATAAAATATATGCTAAAATATTCCTTTATTTTCAGATTGAGTTACATATCTGTTCTGTTATCATATCATCATCCAAATCATTAACTCTTCCTTTTTGAAAAAATATGGTGTTTGTTCGTTATGATACCATTCTCTCAGTTACTACCGCTTTCTTTGGACATCAGTGCAGTATATTGTTTTCAATATAACCGTTGCAGACTTGCAAAAATATGCTACTGAAGGTAGCATATACTTGCTAAAAATAATTTCTGACGAGGACGCTTCACAGAACGTCTGAAACGCGCGTAAAAACGATTTTATATATATATTATTTCAACCATTCGGAGACAAGATACAGCAGCATGCCCAAACATATACTGACTGAACTTAAAACAGGTTTTATAATGAAAATCAATAAGGAATACCTGCCTTACTTAATTTTTTTTTTTTTTTTTTTACAAGGTGGGTGGTCACCACTTATCAAGGCCCCGGAAGCCACTCAGGGATAAGGGTTATTGTAAGTACAGTACGTTAGTGTGAATATTTAAAGTGTCTACTTAAGGGGGGGGGCGGTTCATCAGGAATTTGTTTACGTTGGACTTGAAGATATCCAAGTTGTAGCCAGGAGGGAAGCAGGCAGACGGAACAGAGTTCCACAGAAATGCACTTCTAAGAAAGAAGCTTTGTTCATGGAATCTACTTTTTGATTTAGGCATAGATAAAGAGTGGGGAAAATTTTTGACAGTGGATTCAGCTAGACGGGTGTTTTTTTGCAAAAGATTGGCGAGGGGGGACCAGAGATTGGAGTTCAGACGAGCACCTGCCATGGAAATAACGATAAAACAAAGATTGCAACGTCTCTTCTGTGGGAGAGAGGTTGCAGGGAAGAGAAAAGAGCATGCCCCCACAAAGCCACGAAGTCTATTTTGTACTCTGTCAAGGCAGGATAGGCTGTTTTGAGCAGCTCCTGCCCAGATATGGGAGCAGTATTCCATCCTTGGACATACTTGGTTTTTATATAGATAGAGAATTGCATCAGTAGTGAGATATCTTCTGGAGCGGTAGAAGGATCCCACCATCTTTCCAGCGACCTTGGCAACAGACTTGATGTACGTGTTCCATTTCAGATCAGGAGTGAAGGTCAAGCCCAGAAGCTTGTCAAAACATGGGGCTTCTTCTAGACGAGAGCCATTCATTTCAATTGATGCCAGATGGGGATCAGAGCGTTGATGATGTAAAGATAGGAGTTTGGTTTTAGTCGCATTAAAGGTAACCAGCCACATCTTCCCCCACTGAAGCACTCGTTCGAGATCAGAGAAGAGAGAATCAGAGAGAGCTTTGTCATTTACAGCCTTTGATGTGTTGCTGTAGATGGTCGTGTCATCAGCATAGATGTCAACGAATGATTTAAGTATGCGTTTAGGGAGATCATTGATGTAGATCAGGAAAAGAGTTGGGCCCAGGATGGACCCTTGAGGGACTCCAGCATTAATACTGCAGGCCTCTGATTTTTGTCCATCAACCACTACTCTTATGAGCCTATCAGAGAGAAATGATTTAATAATAGAGAGAATATTTCCAGTTATACCGTAGCTGGAGATCTTGTGAAGTAGGCCTTTGTGCCATACCTTGTCGAAGGCCTTTGATATGTCAAGAGCAATTGCCCTGGAAAGGAAGCCTTTATCAAGAGATTCACTAATCCTATGAGATATAATCATTAGCGCATCTGCGGTAGATCTTGCAGAATGGAAACCATATTGTGTTTCACTAAGGTTATTTCTGCTGAGGTTGTTGACTATTTCTCTATTTAATATGGATTCCAGCAACTTACTCATGACACACAGGAGACTTATTGGTCTGTACTGAGAGGGAGATGACTTATCACCTGAGTTCTTAAATACAGGACATACTGATGAGCTTCTCCAGGGTGTTGGAAAGCACTTCTCCTTAAGGCAATGCTTAAACAGTTTTGTAAGTATGGGAGCAAGTTCTTGTTGAAGCTTTTTTAACACTATAATTGGGATGCCGTCAGGGCCAGTTGCTTTACTGGAATCAAGGTTCTTGATTAGCTTGGCGGCTTCATGCACAGATATTTGTATGTTACCTAGCGTGTTTTGTGTTATAGTTTGGCCTTGTCTGAAGGTGAGGAGATGACCTCTGGTCCATTGATAATGGTTGGGATAGAATGCACACTTCTGTTCAGGATCCTATTTGTTATTTGCCAAAACTGGTGGGAACCAAGCCGCTGATCAGCTACTTTGGATTTAACAGACTGAGCATATAGCTCTCTTGCATGTTTTATTACTCTTTTACAGTGGTTGCTGGCAGTCCTGAAAGCAGCTTTAGTCTCAGTGCATCTATTACGTTGGTAGCTATGGAAAAAGTGATTTCTGTATGCGATGGAAGCAGCACATTCTGGGGAGAACCATGGCTGGCTGGTAGGTTTTTGTTGGAATTTTTTAGATGGTATGAATCGATCTATGCCTATAATTAACCATTCGGTCAGGTCTGATACTATAGAGGACACATCCTTTTTAAACATGGAATGCAGAGGTAGATTAGATATAAATGTACGGAAGCTATCCCAGTCAGCCATGGAGTATCGGTATACAGTACGGTGGAGGGGTACGTCTGGGGACTTACATTACATTTCATTTTTATCTTAACTGATACGACGGAGTGGTCAGAGGATCCTAGAAGAGAAAGAACGGAACATGAACATAGCTCAGAGGAAGTTGAGAGAAAAAGGTCTAGGAGGCTTGCATATTGACCTGTAGTATCGGGCACACGGGTGGGCTCGCGAACAATCTGAGTGACGTCATAAGGAATGGCAAAATCATGACAGAACCTCCCCTCATCGTCCATCTTATTTGAGTGGGTTAGCCATTCCACGTTATGGACGTTGAAGTCACCACAGATGTGGATGTTAGCCGAGGGGTGTGCAGACAGGATATGGTCTATTTTCTCAGATATGCTCTTAAAGATAGTAACTCCGCTGTTGTGGGGGCGATAGAGGGCAAATATAAATGCAGTGGTGTAAGCAAGTGCAACCCGGAAGCACATATAAGGTAAATTAGGATCTTCTCTAGAGATATCCCTGCCACATGGGAAGCCATCTTTAATGTAGACACATATTCCATGCCCATGGCGATCTTGGGGGTCAGATTCTTATGTTAAGTTAGAGTATCCGTTAATTATGAACTCATCTATAAAAATGCTAATTTTATTTTGGTATCTTAAACTCCCCGCCTCTTATTTTTGTTGATGAGGAGATTATATTCGAAGACAAAACCTTTGTCAATTATTGTCAATTTAATAAAATCAATAGCGTTTCCGAAACGATCGTACACTCAAGTTGATTTTGTTTCTCTTTTCTTTTGAAACTGATTCATAATTTACAATTATTAATCTTTTTACTCTCTCTCTCTCTCTCTCTCTCTCTCTCTATATATATATATATATATATATATATATATATATATATATATATATTTATACGAGCAAACAGTTAATAAAACATGTTAAAAAACACTTTGAAAAAGAGTTAAAAACTTATTTAATCTGAAAAGGAAACACTTGATAAGTGGATAGTCCTTAAAACCGTGATATCTCCATTATTTATTCACCGATTACCCTTATTTTACAGGACCTGGCAAAATCAACTACCGTGAGTACACCAAGACCCCAGTGGGAGCTGGGACAAAGAATACACTGTGTTACATTTCGTTCGGACAAAACACTAAGAAACGGGGCCTAATTAGAATTGGGGCCCGTTTTTTTGGGTGGGTCACCCTGTATATATATATATATATATATATATATATATATATATATATACAGTATTATACAGGGTGGAACAATAAAATTATCACCCTAGAAAAGATGACATGATTCCATTTCCATTTGATGAAAACCAGTTTTCTTCTTTTGTTGCAGATCATCTATTTGTTAGTCAGTTTGGAACAGATTCCAAGAGCAATAGGGCCTTCTATCATGTCTGAAAGTGACACAATGTTCAACGAGTGAGATCGAAGATGGACCGCTGTACATCTCATGCTCTCTACCAATCCAAGTTATGGCAACAGGATCATTGCCGGCACCCTCAAAATGCATCACTAGATTGCCACGAATAACAGAGACATTCCCAGAGTGATGGAAAGTTACTGGCCACTGTTATAGTCTTTGGTGTAATTTCAAGTGAGGGCTACATCATGCCACCTCACATCTTCAAAGTCGGCTTGAAAGTCAACACCAATGTGTACCCGGATGTGCTGAAGTGTGGTGATCCCCTGATGCAATCAGGAGGCTGCAGGACTCGGCACCCATATCCCAAAAGACCTAAGCTTCGCTTCAGAAGAAGTGCTTTGACTGTGCACTCTTCTTTCACTGGTCCCCTCTCTTCCACTGACCTGAACCCGCTGGACTAATTGATTAGGTCCACAAAGATCCCACAATACTAAAGCCAGCCTGATCACCGCCATCCGGTAATTGTAATTGCCGAGGACACTTGTGAAAAAGGCATGCTACCAGTTCTGGACCAGTATCGAGGTTCTGATCGAGGTTGATGGTGGCTACATTGAATAGATGTCAGTTCTACTGCATAATCAAGTTACTAACTGATCTTTCTAATAAATTTTTTAAATAAAGCTGTAATGCTTAGGGCGACAATTTTATCGTGCCACCCTGTCAATATAGTGAAAGTTTATAAATTTTTTGACCAAGTCAAACACATATGGTTAGATTTGATAAAAAATTTTGGCCAAGACAAACACATATGGTTAGATTTGATCAAATTTTGACCAAGTAATGTATAATGTTAAATTTGATGCAAATTGAAAGAATCTGAGTTTTCATAAAGGACTTCGGCTGCCACTTTGTATAAAACTAAATCAAACTAATATAGTTCATATCACACACTCATACATCCAATAGCTCTCTTTCAAAATTCATAATTATCATATACATAGAGATAAAATATATAAAATATATTTTTAATTGCATTAATTTATTTCTACCTTCCAAGTAAAGTATTTTTTAAAAATCTTTTAAGTCGGATTGGCTGTTTAAGGATGAGGTTACGATCCATCATTATTGGTCATTAAGCAATACAAGATAAAAAAAAATAAAAATAAAAAAAAAACATAACAAAAACAGGAACAGCTCCAAGATCGTAAAATAGTTTGAGTTATACAGAAAGAAATGATGATTGAACAAATAACACAAAGATGGAAGGGGGGGGGGGTTAAGAATTAGCAAGGCAGGGAGTGGGGAGAATTCGCCAGGTGGAAAGAAAACTATAGACACACCTGCTTTTGTAATAGACAAGCCGTTAGAACTCAAGTACACATTTATTCACAATATATATATAATATATATATATATATATATATATATATATATATATATATATATATATATATATATATATATATATATATATATATATATATAAAATGAAAATTACAATTGAATTTACCAAAATGATCAAAGATGGTAAAATTAAAGTAAATTATAAATATTAAAGAATTAATATTTATAAAATTATCTCAGCCAGACATAAAAGCTCGATAAAACCAAATAGGAAATAGAGCTTATAATATGAGCAAACAGTTAATAAAATATGTTAAAAAACACTTTGAAGTGAGTTAAAAACATATTTAATCTGAAAAGGAAACACTAAATAAATGGATAGTCCTTAATCCGTGGAGTTTCGAAGAAATACTCTCCTTCTCATCAGAGGGTAGGAATTAGCAAAATGCGGGATCGGATTTTGCATGCAGAAGTATTTGATGAAACAACAAGTAAGTCAAAGATCTTACTTGAAAACAAAATAAGTTAAGCAGAGGGAATATGGTAAAGAAAAAGGTGATTACACATGAATGGATAGTCTGGTGGAAGATAAAAAATTTTTTTATCATCAGAGCAATAAGGCAAAGTTAAGGGAAAAAAACTTTTTAGACCATGGCATTTTGATGCTAAATGCTTTTCATCAGAAGAAGAGAAGGGTCAAAATTATAAATTATATTAAAAAGAATTGGCTCAGTGGCATTTAGATATAAAATGAGAGTGAAGGAATAGGATAAAATGGTAAATAGTAATTAAGAGTAGGTAGAACATATAAGAGTAAATTGGACGGGTAGTATATACAGGTGTCCAAATTACTACAATCTGACTGAGATATTGGGAAATTGAAAAAAAAAAAAATGCAAAATTAAAATAACTTTTATTTATGAAAAATAATGTCTTTTAAATGTTGCCTATTTTCAGTTTCGCGTATTTGTGTTCTTTCCAAAACATTTTTCATGACAGATTGCAGAATCTCTGGATTGCGATTTAACTCCCTTATTTCGTTCCGCGAGTTTTCCTTCAATTTTTGCAGGATTTGAGGTTTGTTTTGCCCTACGTTGTGACTTGGGCTATAACTTACATGAGAATGCTGTCAATAAGCCCCTTGAGTCAAAACATTGACCCCTGATTTTGATAAAATAATTTCACAACTTGCGTATGTTGTTTAATGCTATATTTATCCATAATTAATTTTCAAAATATTATCTGTAAAATATTTGGAATAGAGAAAAACAATCATTAATGGTAAAATGATGTTCAACCCTTCAGTGACTTTCTGCACACCCTGTATGTAGGTAATATTTAAACACTTCCTGCACACCCTGTATGTAGGTAATATTTAAACACTTCCTGCACACCCTGTATGTAGGTAATATTTAAACACTTCCTGCACACCCTGTATGTAGGTAATATTTAAACACTTCCTGCACACCCTGTATGTAGGTAATATTTAAACACTTCCTGCACACCCTGTGTGTAGGTAATATTTAAACACTTCCTGCACACCCTGTATGTAGGTAATATTTAAACACTTTCTGCACACCCTGTATGTAGGTAATATTTAAACACTTTCTGCACACCCTGTATGTAGGTAATATTTAAACACTTTCTGCACACCCTGTATGTAGGTAATATTTAAACACTTTCTGCACACCCTGTATGTAGGTAATATTTAAACACTTTCTGCACACCCTGTATGTAGGTAATATTTAAACACTTTCTGCACACCCTGTATGTAGGTAATATTTAAACACTTTCTGCACACCCTGTATGTAGATAATATTTAAACACTTTCTGCACACCCTGTATGTAGGTAATATTTAAACACTTTCTGCACACCCTGTATATAGGTAATATTTAAACACTTTCTGCACACCCTGTATGTAGGTAATATTTAAACACTTTCTGCACACCCTGTATGTAGGTAATATTTAAACACTTTCTGCACACCCTGTATGTAGGTAATATTTAAACACTTTCTGCACACCCTGTATGTAGGTAATATTTAAACACTTTCTGCACACCCTGTATGTAGGTAATATTTAAACACTTTCTGCACACCCTGTATGTAGGTAATATTTAAACACTTTCTGCACACCCTGTATGTAGGTAATATTTAAACACTTTCTGCACACCCTGTATGTAGGTAATATTTAAACAAACAAACAAACAATATATATATATATATATATATATATATATTACTACTTCATTTACTCACATAAAATTAATATACGAAAGTATAGATTTATGCGTAAACTTTAAGTATTTACTTCAAAAGTACTCAATACGTTGGTTGAGCTAGTTAGTAATTTATAAAATATATATGGCGATTAAGCTACACTGAATATTCGGCGTTTCATCCACTCTAGGATTCGCATAAGCCTGAGGAATCCTAGAGTGGATGAAACGCCGAATATTCAGTGTAGCTTAATCGCCATATATATTTTATAAATTACTATATATACTCTATATATAAATATATATATATATATATATATATATATATATATATATATATATCTCCGAAACAGTATTTCATGGTAAACAACTGATGATCCCTTAAAAAATAAATTATTACTGGTGTGAATTCGAGAGAGCAAGTTGATGCAGTGATTGAATGACTTACTGACAAAATGGTTTTCTAACGAATCATAAAATTTTTTTTTTCTGTATAGTTTTAAAGGTTTAAAACTTCCAAGACTATATATATATATATATATATATATATATATATATATATATATATATATATATTAGTAATGTGATTGATAATTTAAAATTCAAATTAGAATTAAAAATTAAAAATCTCTTTCATAAGAAGGAACAACGAACAACAACAAAGTCAATAATTTGTACGCTCGTTTCGGAAACGATGTTTTTATTGTGATAGACATTAAACCACGGACAATAATTTTGACATAGTTTCTTTTAAACAAAGTCTCCTCATCAGCAAAAGTATTGGGTGGGTTTTTTTTATATATAAAAAGCACCATAAATAAACCTAGCAATTTTTAAGTAAGGCAGATGTATCTTTTAATTGTTCGCCTTTTGAAAACCGTAATTATCGTCAAAGCATTCATTTGGATGTTGGTTGTAGCTTATTAAAGTAGCTCTAGGATATTTGCCTATCGAGCTTATTATATATCTAAATTACAACGGGCACTGTTCCTTTCTTGCATTTTAATTAAATTAGTAATTTTACTATCACATTAAAATACACTCTGCTCTTTAGACTACTGTTCTAACCCCCTTTAAATTATATATATATATGGGTCGCTATGAAATAATTTCGATTGTTTTTGAAATTTCTGTTGAATTTCAAATTCAGTTTTCGAAAAGTTTTTTCTCGATTATATGGCCCGGAGGTTTTTTTTGGTTGGTTTATAGATGGAGAAGGGGGTGAAGGAAATGAGGCCATAGAGGTCACAACAAGGAATACATTTAATTGACAACATTTGAAATATGTAGAATCTGACTCCATGCAATTAAGGACAGACGAATATTGAAGTTGAGAACCGGTTTTATTTATTAATGACAGTTTTAATTAGAAGATGTAAAGTGTTCGTAGGATGTTTGTAGGTGTATATGCATTGACAATGGAATGAACCTTTGTAGGCTTGTATAATTAAACAAAGAATGAATGTTCGTAAGCGTACTTATCTTTTCGGACGACGGGGGTGGTAAGTGGGTGGCCGGTTGTGCTACTTCGGTGATATGTGTCCAGGCTTTTAACTTGAAAGCGGCGACTACTTTCATCAACAACTAGCAGCACGGCGTCTTCGCCTCCTGTGTTTTTCTCCTTTTTTTTTTTTTGGTTTGTGTGAATTAGGCATGTTTGGAATTGAAAGCGTTTAGGCCCATAACATGAGAGCGTGGTCGGCTTCAGTCCACTGGTGCCTTATTTCTTCTTCTTCTTCTTCTTCTTCTTCATCTCTTTAGGTCGGGTGGGAGAATGTCCGTGCGTTCACTGACGCAGCTGGGCGAATCTCCTCTCTTTTTCTTTTCTTTTTCTTCTTCATCTCTTTAGGTCAGGTGGGAGAATGTCCGTGCGTTCACTGACGCAGCTGGGCGAATCTCCTCTTTTTCTTCCTGGTCCCCTCATTTTATAGTGGCAAACCGGCTCCCAGCGACTGTGATATTTTAGGCTTTTATTTTCGGCGCGGAGCTCTGCCATTGGTTGATAATTCTTTTGTGGTTATCTTATTTTTCTTTTTCTAAACGGAAGCGATGCGTGGAGCCATGTGCAAAAGACGACTTTTCATTTTGTCTCTTATGCTGGAGACGTTAGCATCCGGTTGGCATGTTCCCACAATTATCGAATCTGAAAACTGAATATATTGGATGTGCCCAACCTTCGTTCTGATTATGGATTTTTCATCTTAGGTTTTATATAAGAATATAACCTGGCCGGTTTTTGGAATTATTTTACTGAGCCCCGTTTTTTGAAAGTGGTCTGATATACAGGGTGACCCAAAAAAAACAAAAGCTAAATGGAGGCCATCTAGAACATATGCTGTAGAATGGAAAAAAAAAAAAAAGGCCAAAGACCCTAGTGTTTTGATGTGATGTTTTGAATATAATAAACTAGTTATGACCAAAGTTTCATTTTTTTTTTTTTTGACAAAACACTAAGAAATGGGGCCTAATTAGAGTTGGGGCCTGTTTTATTTGGGTCACCCTATATTCCTCTTGTCTGATGCACTAAATTTTATATCCCAATATAATTCTTTACCTTGACCAGATTGTAACTCACGAATTCTTGAAATTCTGATAATTACGTTCCCATTCTTTGAAAATTCCTACCTCTTTATTTTCACATCAATTCACAGGATTATACCGTTATTCTAAGAATTTTGCTATACTGTACAAATGTTGTTTTTTTTTTATTTTTATGAGGATTGCAATAGCATTTGATGCTCGACAAATTTTTACCTTATTGGATTTGTAAACAGTTACCGTATTCTTCGAATCTGAAACTAAAGACTTCACTGAAACTTGTATCTTTTATTTAATTTTATTCTATTTTATTTTTTTAACTTATTTTGGACACCTTTTTCAAAGATCGTTTTATTTTTATTTTTTTATCTATTTATATATGTTTCTATCTCCTCCCCCTTCTTTCTCCAATTTCTCATCTACCATACCTATTTTTTCTTTTCTTGTTTTATTATTGGCCCTTTAATGATCCCAATTATTTCATAGTGGCCTATATATATATATATATATATATATATATATATATATATATATATATATATATATATATTATTTTTAAAAATATTTAAAAAAATAATATATATGCTGCTCCCCATTAAAGGGGGTACCAGATTGGTCAATGGGAAAATTATTCCCAACAAGCATTTAGGTAAAAATGCACTTTCGTATAAATACTTGAATTCATTCAAGAAAGTATTGCTAACAAAAACTCCTACGGATATGCTACCCTTTCTATTTACTCTTACTCTTGCTTGGCCTTTTGGTGTCAAGATCAAAGTGTAGTATCTGAGGCATAGTAAATAGGTACTCTTACATGTTGTACCTATTTTTGATTACTATTTACGATTTTATCATATTCTTTCATTCTCATTTAATTTCTATATTTGTATAATTCTGGTCCTTCTCTTCTTGTGATGAAAAGCATTTAACTGGGAAATACCATGGCCTAAAGAGGTTTTTTTCTCTTGAACTTTTCCTTATCTTTCTGATGATATAATAAAGTTATGTATTACTTTTATTCCTCATTTTTTTTTTGTTTTTTTTTACATGGTGGTCACCACTTATCAAGGCCCAGAGACCACTCGGGGATAAGGGTTATTACGTGTACAGTAATCAATGGGATAATATTGAGTAATCGTTAGTAATGGAGATTTGATAAATTGGATTACTTAAGGGGGCGGTTTATCAGGAATTTATTTAAGTTGTAGTCAGGTGGGAAACAGGCAAACAGAACAGAGTTCCACAGGCGTGCACTTCTAAGAAAGAAGCTTTGTTCATGGAATCTACATTTTGATTTAGGCATAGATAAAGAGTGGGGAAAATTTTTGACGGTGGTTTCAGCTAGACAGGTGTTTTTTGTGAAAGATTGGTGAGGGGGGACCAGAGATTGAAGCTCAGACGAGCACTTTCCATGGAAATAACGATAAAACAAAGACAGGCTTGCAACATCTCTCCTATGGGAGAGAGGTTGCAGGGAAGAGTAAAGAGCATCCCCCACTAAGCTATGAAGCCTATTTTATACTCTGTTAAGGCAGGATAGGCTATTTTTAGCAGCTCCTGTCCAGATGTGGCAGCAATACTCTATCCTTGAGCATACTTGGCTTTTATATAGATAGAGAATTGCATTAGCAGTAAGATATTTACTGGAGCGGTAGAAGGATCCCACCATTTTTCCAGCGATCTTGACAACAGATTTGATGTACGTGTTCCATTTCAGATCAAGAGTAAAGATCAATCCCAGAAGCTTGTCAAAACATGGAGCCTCCCCCAAGACGAAAGCCATCCATTTCAATTGATGGCAGATGGGGAGCATGTATATACATGTATATATGTACGTATATATGTGTGTGTGTGTGTGTGTTCAGGCAGACATTGTTAAAAACAACAAAAAGCTTTAGTAATACCTTTTTATTATTTTTCAATTTTTCGTATTATCTTTTTGGATGTTGAAAGTTTATTTACAAACGTTCCCGTCACAAAAAAGATATTGATATAATCCTCAACCATACATACAAAAACCCATCCCATCTCTCCCTCACCCTAAAATTAACGAAAAAAAATACTTTAAAAATTACTTCTAGTCTGCACCACCGGAGTACCCTTCTACAACAGTTTCCCAAATTATATTGTTGATTAACACATAAACTCCATGCCCTAGAAGGTAAACAACACTCTCACTAACATAACTCTAATACAATCCACCTATTCTATTGCAATCAAATCCATCCAGGTTTTAAGTTAGAAGAAATCGCTATAAAAAACAGCATCCATAGATACATCTCCCCTGTAGACAACAATAACATTCGATTCATCATTTACTATAAAAAAATTTTAAACCCAAAACTTTATTATTAAAAACAATCCCTCCCCTCTGCTTAAATCACTAGAATGGACCAACGTCATCTATCAGTTCAAATGCCCCTTGGAAGAATATGACTCCTACAACAATGCAACTAATAGTTACCTTGGACAAACGGCCACAACATTATCACAGCGCCTCAGCTGCCATAATGTCGAATCTAGTGCCATCTTCCAACATTTGCATAAAAAACATAATTGCCACACCTCAAATTTCAGAGAAATTCTATTTAACAACATCAAAATGCTACACCACAAAATGAATGTAAAAAACTTAAAATCCTTGAAGCTATTTATATCAAAATGCAAAAACCTAGCCTAAATTAGATCACATTTCAGAACTATACCAATATGCTCAAATGCCTCACATAACTTTCCTCCCTCCCCCACATCCACCCGTTCCTGCCATTGACCCTAGAACAGGCATGCTCTCCTCACTTTTCCCTACCACACCAACGCCCCCACTGCTGTCAGCAGTCACAATCAACTTCGCTCACATCCCAACTACTATTTAAATAAATCTTCCCATAATTCCTTACCAAGACTAACACACATTCCTGATGATGTGAAGATGATTTCACGAAAGGTTAAAACTGCGGACATTTCAAGAATAGAAAAAAAAAATGCTTGGACTATGCATCCATACATTCAATGCATATACAAAAAAGAGAATTCAAAAAGTTGAAAAAAATTAAAAGGTATTACTAAACAGAAGCTTTCTGTGGTTTTTAACAATGTCTGCCTGAATATATATATATATATATATATATATATATATATATATATATTTTGGTAGCAAGTCATTATTCAAGCACATCTGATTGCTGATTGAACACGACAGAGTTATTTATTTTTTTTTCCGATTTTTCTAGATATCTTTTCGATTCGCTGAGCCGTCCTTTTTATTTCAGTCGGCATGTTGTACAGAAGGGCGCCCACAAGTGGTTGTTCAGCCATATTCTATTCAAGCACTTTCTATCGGCGAATTGAAAAGATATCCAGAAAAATCGGAAAAAAGAACTCCATCATGTCCAATCAGATGTGCTTGAATATATATATATATATATATATATATATATATATGTATATATGTGTATGACTCATGACTGCCTATTTTATGTATTGCATGTGTTGGATTTGTTTTTATTTATTCATCGTTTGAATTCATTTAATTGTACCCATCATCACTATTGTCATGATCATTGAGGAATACTACCTTTTTAAATGCTTCTCTCAATACAAAAATCAACACAAACACCACAACTCATGACTGCCTGTTCTACGTATCGTATATGTTGGATTTGTTTTTACTTATTAATTGTTGGGGCTCTGATGAATATTGACTGTCCTGTGCCATATAACTGAACCTCCACTGCCTTGTGGGCTAAGATTCTTTAACCAAAGGCTAATGGTGAGGTAACCCTGACAGAAACCTCCAGAGGAGCTTAGGCCCTGTCAGCTGCGGCATACATGACCCACCAGCATCTGAAGTATGCTCTGGTGATCAGCAACCTAAGTCCTAGACATGGATCGAATGGTATTGGGGTGGAGAGAGCTCCCGTAAGCCATGGTCAAGGCAACTGATCTAGGAGAAGCAAATCTCTGATTAAAAAAAAAAAACAAAGCGGAAGACCAGTACCCACATTAAACTGGTCTGCAATTTGACTTGTTGCTGGATCTCAACATTTTGAACCAAAAAAGAGATTTAGCTGTCGTACAAAGCTAAAATCATAATAATGACATGTTTGTACAGATACTCCCTCAGATATTTGTCTAAAAAAAAAAAAAGAAAGTCCTGTGGCGATGGAAAATTGTGACGCGAGTTGGCCTAACGGGCTGGAAACACGTAATAACTGACCTACACACAGGCGACAAAAGGCCTTTCCTAACATTGCTTTTCGCAACAATACTTAGGTAGTTATGTGCTTGGTGGGGACATTTTGTGACTGAGCAGCCTTTTCAGGATAGCACTGCTCACCAAAGAATTTGATAGGGGGACAAGAAAATGCGTCCTACACAAACCAGCCTTTGACCTGCTGGTCAGCAACCTGCGGTTGATGGCTGTCCATATTAATAGGAACAGAAGATATTATGCTAAACGACACTCACTTCAGCTCTATTGCTGGAATGTGAGAACACTTATTGACAATGGTAAAAGACTAGAACAAAAGACTGCAATTTTGACTAAGGAATTGCAAAGATACAATGTAGACATTGCTGCACTTTTCTGAGACACGTTTCGCAGGTGAGCATGAGTCAGGCTACATGATCTTCTGGTCCGGTAGATCTGAAAAGGAAGGGTGTGAGGCTGGTGTGTGCTTTGTGGTTAAAAACTCCTTAATTGACAAGATCGAGCAGCCAGTAGGCATAAATGACCATGGAATGAGACTGGAAATTTCTCTTGCTGCTGGTCGTTACATGAATGTTCTTTCTGTCTATGCGCCGACTCTTAGTTCGTCTGAAGACGATATTACTCTCTTTTATCATATGCTTAGATCTGTTATCACCGGTTTGCCAAGTATTGAGAGTTTGATGGTTCTTTGGTGACTTCAATGCACGGGTTAGATCAGACAATGAGACTTGGTCTCTATTGGGTTCATATGGCATTGAAGAGGCAATTCAAATGCTGCTCCCCCATCTCTGCAGTGAATTAAATCTTGTTATTACCAACACTTTTTCTTACCAGCAAAACAAGGAGACCTGGTTCCATCCCCAGTCTAAACATGTCCATTTGCTTGATTACATATTGTGTAGATGTGATCTTGGAAATTTTTGCAAAGTTAGAGTAATGCGTGGTGCCAACTGTGGTACTGATCATTTAATGGTCAGCGCTAAACATAAAATTACAGTTTGTAAAAAAGAGCCGTTTCAATGGAGTGAAAGTGCCTCAGTGTATAGATGTCTCCAAATTAAAGGATCCAGTCGTATGAAGTTCCTTGAAATCCGTTTTCAACCAGGTGGATTTCTTAGATTGTGATTGGGAGACAGTATAAGATACAATACACCAAAAAAGGTGTTGAAACTCTTGGATTGAAGGTTCCCAGACATCGAGATTGATTTGCTGATACTTCCAATCAAATTAACCTTCAAATTGATAGAAAGCGGAAAGCTTATTTGAAACTGTAACTCTTCGCCTCTGAACCGGCCAGCTTTTGCTGCCCACTTCTCTTCTGTGCGGAGTGAAGTTCAGTGTTGTGTGCGGCAAATAAACAAATGGTGGTCACACCTCTCCAGGGAGATACAGACTGCTTACGATCATAGAGATGTCAAGACATTTTAAATTTTGCTCGATCAGGCTTAGACAGGATCCAAAAATGAGTCTCAAATCTAATAGGTCCTTCATTATTGTCTAAGCTCCAACCCTTGATCCATCACTGGAATATTGCATCCTTGTGGCTGTGCTCTGATGAACTCTTAGCACTTGTATCCCTTCGATGTACATACTCCCAACAAGCGGCAAAATCAGATCCCTTCACTGTTGAGGTCCCTAGATGCCGGATGGCCTTCTACTCTAATAGTTTCTCATCTCGGACTGCTGAAATTTGGAATTCCCTCCCTGTTTCCTGCTTCCCTAACTGTACTAACCTACTGAAGTTTAAATGCAATGTTAACAGACATCTCAAAATGTAATGTGAACAGACGGCTCAACTCTCCACAGTCTCCTGGTAGAGACAATCCCAAATAGTAGCCTTTTATGTTCCAAGTGGCAATATACTTTGTTTGGAATGAAAAGGAGTTACAAAAAAAAAAAAAAAAAAAAAAATGAATGAATAAAAAAATGACATAAGAAAGTCAACACAAAAATTGAATGTTTAATCCTTTATCTTCAGAACTGAGAAAAATCATTAGATCTCTGGCAAAGATTAATTTTTCCCTATGGCTGAATGTTAAATAACGTACCTCGCTACAAGGTAGTCATTTAATGCATAGGTCCGAACTTCATCAAGAGAAGTCGTTCTCGAATATTTACCACATTGATTGCAGTTGTTTATATACATTTATATAAAAAAAAAAAACAAAAAAAAAACATAAAATTTTTTTTTTATCTTGCTATTAAATAAAATGCATAAAATTTCATTAAATAAAATATATTGGATTTATTCATCCATAAAAATGTTATGTGTGGATGTATGTGTGTGCGTGTGTGTAAAAATACAGAATAGTTAACACTTGATAACTCATAAGTAAAAAAAAAAAATTTTTTTTAAATAAAACATAATTTATATCAAACTCATTAGAATAAAATTCTCAACCTAACCAGTTTTTAACACTTTACACCTTTTCTGCTCAATACTTGACATTTCGTGGTGGTCAACACGGTAGGCATGTTGTGGCCACCATTAAATGTTGAGAGGAGCGATTTTACATATAAAAAAACTAAACTAATTAGGTTGGAAATTTCATTCTGATGCATTCAATATGAATTATGTGCTCGATTTTGGGGTGGGGTGGGAATGAGTTATTAAGTATCAACTATACTTTTACACACACACAATTTCATGTATCTACATAAAATTTATGTATCTATTTTCAGTATTTATCTCAACAGTGCTCAATATGTGAGCAGAGCTAGGTAGTAAATTTTGAAAATCTATATGACAATTAAGCTACACAGAATTTTCTGTTTCATTTTGTGAAGATTCGTCAGGCTATCACACACACATTATATATATGAGAGAGAGAGAGAGAGAGAGAGAGAGAGAGAGAGAGAGAGAGAGAGAGAGATGAATAACATCAATTCCATGTAATAGCCTGATGAATCCTCATGAGGCTGAAACATGGAAATTGTGTGTAGCCTAATTGCCATATATATTTTTATAACTTTATATATAACAGGGCTTTTTCTTAAATATATACTGCACCAACTTTCAAAGTGTTACATTAAATAAAATAAATCACATGTATGTATGACCATATGACGCGTTCGGCGAAGAACGACGTAAGCGCCAAAAGTTGAAATTTTGAGATATTTTATCGCAAAACGGGTAAAATATCAAGGAGAATCTAATCACAAAAAATTATTGCTGAATTCAAAGTATTTTTGCGAAAACAAGTGTTTGAATATCTGATATACGTCTGTTGAAATGTGGATACTTAAAACCATCGATTTTCTTTAAATTCTCTACCTAATTATGTTCTGTTTGTTTCGATTTTCTACAGACTTGCATTCACATCATTGTTGTTCATTAAAGTCAAACATCTAAAAAATTTAATTGTTTGAGCCCCTTCAAATATGACTGAAAGAAAGAGAACAAGAAAGGTTGACCCATGGGAAAAAGAAACAGCAAAATGGAAGCGATATAGTGGAGAAGAATATGTCAGTAGTTCTTCAAAATGTTCTTGAAAGCAAAAATGTTTTGTAAAAATAGGTGGCCCAGAAAAGATTGCGTTAATAAATCAAGTCATTCTGGAAAATAAGAAAATTACAACAAGCAAAATAGCTACATACAGAAATTTGTTAAGAAGCAAGAGGTCACAAGACGTTGTACAAGAGAATGGAAGGCATGCAACAATTGTATACCATTAGATATTAATCGCAGCAAATATTTTTTTTATATTTATGTAATTTAATTTAGCATAGATATATCAATATCTTCAATATTAAATGTTTTTCTGTTCTATATTATTCACTGCACTGACTTCTATATGATTTATAACTATGTCTGGTTAAATATGTGCTTTATGTTAGAATGATATTGTAAAATTGTTTTTGGATTTAAAGAGTTAATAAATTTCTCCCATTACGAAATTATTAAACCTTATTTAAAGGCTCAAAGAAGTATCATTTTTTAAATTTTTTGTGAAAAATATCAAGTGGCACTTACGTCATTCTTCCACCGAACGCATCATATATAAGTTGAGCAATATTATATACCTGTTTTTTCAGCATCACATACTGGAAATAATTCAAGTGATTAAAAATGTATCCTGAGGTGCAACTTTTTATAATTAAAAAGAAAAAAGAAAACCGTGTCCCAAATTGTCTTCCATAAAATTATTGTTTGTTGAACAAGATTTGAGATATTTGATTGCAACTGAAAAGGCACCGACCAGTCAATGTTGATTTTTGTTTCTTTTTTAATACATTTTGGTGTTTGATTTTGAATGTCTTCTTAACAATGGGCCCAAAGATAATTATTAAATATGGCAAGATATGAAAAAAGTAAAAATAAACACCCTTATCCCAAAAGAGTAAAGCACTATTCAGTTAAAAACAAGCCTGAGAAAAAGAGGGATGAGGGAAATGGAAGAGGAAAAATAAATAGGATAAAAAAAAAAATGGAAGGGAAAAAACAAATAGAGGAGGAAAAACAAACAAATGGAGGGGGGAAAAAATGGAAGGGAAAAACAAATGGAGGAGGAAAAACAAACAAATGGAGGGGAAAAAAAGAAATGGAAGGAAAAAATAAATAGGGGCGGGAAACAAATGGAGTGAGAAAAAAAAAACAATTGGAGGGGGGGGACTCAATGGAGCAAAAAATAAATAGATATAAGATAAAAAGTAGAAATAAAAACAAAATGCAGATCAGAAAAAAAGATAAAAGAAATGGTGCTTATTTGTATTAAGATATATGTGCAATATGGCAGTTCAAAAATAAAATATCAGGAAAACTTATTAATATACTTATCAGTGAAAAATATTAATGCATACCAAAAATTACAGAAAATAAACAAGTATAAAATTTTATTAAAAAAATAAAATGCTGTTTGTGACATAGATTATCTCCCTTTTTCTAAAACCGATATGTCGTTTTGAGTTTATACTCAGAATAGCAAATTAAATTTAGATTTTTATTAAAATTCTACTTGATCGTTTGCCATCATTTTTGGTGTACACAAATATTTTTCATTGATAAGCATATCCATAATATTTCCTGTTCTTTTAAAATGTTACACTACTCTCTTGCAAACCAAAAGGGCTTATTTTATTGCAGTTTCACAGTAGTTTCGCTCATCAGGAATGTATTCTTATTCCACACGCATGTATAAATTTGAATACAAGCTTAAACTAGCCAGAATCTTAATGTCAAATTTCCTATGCAAATTTATCAAACTCACACGATGTCAATTCACAATTCACATCCTTATTTACAGAGTGAAAATATTCTTAAACTTGCGATTTCATTTGAAATATATCTGTAAAATTTATATTTAGTTATATGTTAGACTTAATGACAGACTAATGTTATTGAATTTTTATACATATAAACATTATGCATCTAGATAAAATTTAATGTATCTATTTTCAGTATTTACTTCAACAGTGCTCAATAGTTAATAAGTTTTAAAAATCTATATGGCAATTAAGCTACACAGAACTTTCTGTATTGCATCTGTGTGAGGATTCCTCAGGCTATATATATATATATATATATGAGATAAATTAGTGATGGGGCAACTTCCATATTTTTTCCCTGATTCTGATTCTTTTTAAAATTTCTAAACATAGAATTGTTTTTTTTTTGTAGAAAGGTCAGATTACCGCAAAAACCCTATGTAACATGTGCATATATTTTCGCAAATGTAAAAATATACTCATGGTAAGTTATCTATAAATTTTAGTTTTACTGGTAGTATAAAATCAATAAATATTTACCATTTCATCATTAACACGAGCCATGGAAAATTAAGTTGCACAAAACCCCCCCCAAAAAAACAAAAAAAAAACAAAACAAAAAAAACAATAAGAATCGTTTTGAGCATCGGAAAATAGGCACATTTTTCCAATTCCAATAACCCAAAATGTTTTGTTTTTTATGATCCCAATTAATCGAACTAACATTATAGATATTAGTTATATTTTTTGGAAGAAAGGATTCCAGCAGAGTGCTCTATTACAAGGAAAAATCCGAAAATAAGAGTGTAATATTTTGTCCGTTCTTGTCCGGTTGCAAAATATGTTTAAGAGAGATGAGTATCGGCTGAAGAGAGCTTGATATGGGTATCTAAAACGGTCCCTAATTATCAGGTTTGAAACCGACAGTACTGATGACTTATCTAAACTTTCTGTAAATAAAACATAATATATATATATATATATATATATATATATATATATATATATATATAAAATAAAATATATATATATAAAATAATATATATATATATATAAAATAATATATATATATATATATATAAAATAAAATATATACATATATATAAAATAAAATATATACATATATATATATAAAATATATATATATATATATATAATATATATATATATATATATATAAAATAAAAAAAAATATATATATATATATAAAATAAAAAAAATATATATATAAAATAAAAAAATATATATATACATATAAAATAAATAAATATATATATATATATATATATATTAAATCTAATAATATAATTTATATAATAATATAATTAATCTTAAAAACGAATTACTAACAGCCAGAAAACACAAAAAAGATATAAATATAGCCAATTTATAAACCCTAACGATAGACCTCTTCTTCTAAATATGTAAATACTTATATAATTCCATATTCTTAAAAATATTAAAAATAATTTTTTAACTGATAATTCACTCATCTAAATAAATTGCTAATACATTTTACATATTTTTATGCAGCATTTTAGCCTTAATCTTTTTTATATAACTGCATCCTTTTCCTCAAAATATATTCTGTCAATGGACTTTATCTTTAAATCATATCACTAATAATCAAATAGGCACCGCACTATCAACCAAACTCCAAGCTCTGTCCCATCACTGCAGTGTTGCATCCTGGTTGGCCAATTTTACAAGTACATTAATGGAATGTTCTCTGAAAATGCTGATAAACTCAAAGCACTTGTGCCCCCTCATGTAATTACCCCCGACTAATCCAACAAGCTGCAAAATCGCCCTCCTTCATTGTAGAGATCCCTAGATGCTGGAAAGCTTTTCACTCTAATGATCTTCATCTTTCAAATCATAAAGTTTGGAGTTAATAAAATTCATTTCATTTTCCTTTCTGCTATATCATTTTTTTCTCTCGAAATTATTAAAATTACTGGAATCTTAATCAAATTTTATTCCTTAACATGTATAACAATCTTTATTTTAAAATCTTTAAATATATTTTTCTTTCAAGCTTTCTTATTCTAATTGTTTTAATTTATTAAAATTTTAATTTCATTATGCTTAAAAATGAAAACACTTCAAAAAAAAAAAAAAAAAAAAAAAGTATTTTTTTTTTTTTTGAAAAAGCAACTGTTAAAAATCCGCTTTTAATTTCTCTAATACAGGTTGACCCCCCCCCCAAAAAAAAACGGGCCCCAACTCTAATTAGGTCCTATTTCTTAGTGTTTTGTCTGAATGAAATGAAACTTTGGTCATAACTAGTTTATTGTATTCAAAACATCACACCAAAACACTAGGGTCTTTGGCCTTTTTTTCTCCATTGACTGTAAAATGCTCAGAAAAACAATTGAATGCCCGTTTTTTTTTTTTTAGGTTACCCTGTATTTTAAAATTATTGTTCAGATTCAAATCAATTTTTAATCTTTTTTAAATGTCAGCATCTGATCTGTTCTTTTTTCTCTTTGTTATTGCCATTTGTTTGTATTTTTGTTTATCCATTTTTTTCTAATTTCTTTTCTTCATTCATCATTTCTTTTGTCTCTATATTCAACTCAACTGCTGAATTAACCACTTCATATTCAAACATGTTTACATAAAAAGTAGTCTTACATTTTTATTTTTTAAATAAACTTAATATTTTCCTAAACTTAACATATTTAATTATTTTAATATGACATAGATAGGGCCTTTTCCTTTTTTTTTTTTTTTTTTGTCGTTTTGTCATAATTTTTTTAAATAATAATTTTCAACATTTGTACATTTTGGTCATTATGAAATTTTTATTTTTTTTTTTAAATTTTGAAGAAGTCTTTTCAGAACTGGGGGAGACAAATCAAGAAGACCTTAAACTTTTTCAGAAAATTTCTCCAAAATGCCAAAGTTTCGCATAACTTTTTGCTAAAAGCAAAACAAATACATTAAAATAATACAATAACACAAAATAAAACATCAATTACCTGAACATTTATTGAATTAAAATAAAATTATGAAAATTATGAAATTAATGAAAGTTGTGATCATATGAAAATGTATGACTTTAAAAAAATTAACTTTTTTTTTAAAAACATTAAAGTTTAGTAATAAGTAAGAATAATCATTAAAATTTATAAATAGTTTTTAATAGGCATTTTTATGTTTTTTATGTTTATGTTTTTAATAGGCATCTTATATTTTTTCTCTTTTTTTTTTGAACATAAGCTTTTTTTGACAAAATAATCATAAAAATATATAGTTTTGAACAGTCATTATTGAAAAATGTGTTGCGTTTATTCTTTTTTTTTGGTTTTGGAAACAAACTTTTTGACAAAATAATTATTAAAATTTAGAGTTTTGAACAGGCACAAGGGTCAGAGTTTAGAGAAATTTTCTAAAAAGGTTTAGTCTTTCTGATTTGCTTCTCCTATTCTGAAAGACAGTCTTCAGAAATGAAATTATCCAAAATAACCAAAATGCACAAATGCTGATTATTTAATCTTTATTTTTGAACACTTTCTTTCCATTCTATTATATCGTTCTTTTCCCCAAAAAGAATTTCTATTTAAGATTACTTGAATTATATCTTAATTTAATTCCTAAATATTTATATAACAATTTTTGCTTTTAAATTCTCTAAACATTTTTTTTCCTCAATCCTATACATATTTGAATTTCAAACTTGTCCACTTTTGTTTTCATTTATTCATTTTTTTTATTGTTCTATAAAATTTTAGTTTCATTACACTAAAAATCCCAACTTATATATAAATAGCGTTTTTTGAAAAGCGACTTAAAAATCTGCTTTAAATTATATTTTTAAAATAACTTTCAGCTTTAAAGTTTTTTTTTTTTTTTCAATCTTTTTAAACTTGGATTTTTTTCAACAACTGTACTGATAGAGTCACTCCTATAATGACTTTATGACATTATGGAAACATTTTTTGACTAATTTTGCTTTTAGCATAAGTTAAAATTTTGTGTAAATTTATGAAATTAATACTTTCTAAATTATTGTTTTTTCCTTCTGGAGATCAGAATAAATTCTTAGAAAATTCATGGATCAAAGGACATTCTCATAATTTATTCCTCATTTAAACACTTGATGACTATAATAAACTTGTAAAATATGTAAATTGACTTTTTTTATTTAATTATTTCAATTTTTCCTATAAACGAACACACTCTGTGGTATAGAAAGCTTCCCAATCCAGTCACAACTTTACTGGTGCTGTTCTAATGGAAGATGATACCCAAACAATTTATATATGATCAGTGAGATGGTGACAACAAAATGTTGGACAGTTCTGACTTTGATACAAAAATAAACTGAAAGCTAACCTTACACTGTCCACATTGACAGAAAAAACTGAGCACTGTGCCAATGATAGGAAGGCGTGGAGGATGATGTGTAACCATGGTATCAAACACTTTTCAATGTCATGCATTAATAAGTTGAAGGAAGCTATGTTTAAAACAAAAAAAAATGCAAATCATCCAGCAGCACACTCTCCCAATCCTCATACCCGTGGTCATTGCAGGACTTAAGTTCCATTTGCAACTAAGTGAATGTCAGGATAAAAAAACCTAAAAGAAATATAATTGTCAGGACATCATATGTTGAAATCGCTGGGAGAATCCATCATATATATATATATATATATATATATATATATATATATATATATATATATATATATATATATATGATGGATTCTCCCAGCGATTTCAACATATGTATATATATATATATATATATATATAAATAAGAGAGAGAAAGGGGAGACAGAGAAAAAAGGAGAGAGAGGAAGAGAGAAAGGGGAGAGAGGGAGAGAGAGAAAAGGAGAGAGGGAGTGAGAGAAAAGGAGAGAGAGGGAGAGAGAGGAAGAAAGAAAATGCAAAAAAGAATCTCATTTGAAGAAAAATCTCAGAAAGGAATGAATCTGATGTTGAGCAAATAAGAGAAATAAATATTTCCACCCAAAATAAATATTTTTTAAGATTGCAAAAAAAAAAAAAAAAAAAAAAATCACAGAAAAATAAAACGAAACAAAACGTTTTAAAATCTTTTAAAAAATAACTCTATAAATATTGAATGAACAAATCATCGTAGAATATAAGATCCAACCATATTTTCATCAAAGTTTTCTTCACAAAAGATTCAAATCTGTTTTCTTGGCAGAAGATTCAAATCTGTTCTCTGATCGAACAAGTGTAAATCATTCAAAATACAAAGGTAAACATTTTGAATTTTAAGGAAAACAAAAAGTTGAATTGTAAAATACCCCTGAGTGAATTTGCTTGAAAAATCCCTGAAATATCCAAAATAAACCACTATAAAAGTTTCCACGGTAATTTGGGTGGGGTTGGAGTATGGATGGGTGTGCTTTGTCGGCCAGCATCCCAATCCAGTACACTCACTTCTTGAGCAGCCCACCTGGTTATGTATCATCATTCGTGTCATTTTGGTCAGACTGTGGTCCACTTGGTTCCATTTTGTTTAGTGTCAACGAAGGATTCAATCGATTCAACGACCCGTGTTCAGCTTGGTGATCCATGAAGGAATCCTTTGCAGCAAACTGCTTTCCGCAACTCTGACAGCTGTACATGAGGCTACCATGGTGGCGTTTCAAATGAATCTTGAGCGTACTGTTCTGGGCTGTGGCATACTCACAAAATGTGCACTTAAAGGGTTTTTCACCTGAAAAGAAGAAGAACAAAGAATTATTAACAAGATGTTTTGAAAGCCTTATCAATGCTTTATCAATTTATAAATAAAACTAGCAGGACCCATGTATCAGTGTTGCCCAGTGGAAAGATGACACAAAGACGGCATAAAATACGAACAAATAAATACTCAAACCATCATCATCGTCACTATCATCATCATATTTAACATCTATTTTACATGCTGTCATGCATTGTTTAAGAAATTGTCTTCAAGCTAACCTATTTCTGGTTCATTTTTATCATTTCTTCACGTTTTCAGTAACCTTCTGCTGTGAACTGAACCTGTTCTACATCTAAACCAACTCAAGAATTTCCATCAATTCTTTACACATAGCCAAACCATTGAAATCTACTATTCTGCACTCATCTCCCTATACTGTTGACATTTAATCTTAAGAGCTAAACCAGTTTTAGAAATTGACTTCCAAACTTACTTATTTCTGGTTATCCCTATTTCTGGTCCGTTTTTTATTACTTCCTTCCATGTTTTCCTTGGCTTCACTCAACTCTCCTACATCTATTAACCCCAAAATTGTCATTCATTCTTTAAATGTGACCATACCAACAAAGTCTACTCTTCTGCACACATCTCTCTATACTGTCGAACTACCTGCTACCTTAACTGTTCTACATGTATTAACCCAAGAATTATATATGGCATAATCACATTGGCACAATGGTTCTCAGTAGATCACTGAAGTTAAGTAATGTTGTGCCTGGTCAGGACTAGATGGGTGACGATTTGGAAATACCAAGCGCTGTATCTAGAAGGGCATTAGCATCTTCCCAATAGGGATATACATGCGACTGGGGACTGCTTGTGAATTTCATACTCCCTTGAAAGTTTGTTCTTCAAAGGAACCAATTCAACCTGTCTAGGTGAGTGCAGCTTAGGTCAATTGGTAACCCAAGAATTCTTAATCATTCTTTAAACGTGGCCAGGCCATTGAATGTATTTTTCTGCACACATCTCTCTATACGTCAAGATTTAATCTTCTGAGGTCATCAGATTTAAACTCGTCTTTTAAACTCGCATTACACATCCATCATATCAGTCTCACATCATTTCTTTACATGCAACACATGTCCTCAACCCTTACTACTTCTATTAGTAATACCAAACAACGTACCATTTAACACTGGACAAGGCACATTCTGCAACAATCTGACAGTTTTTAATTCAGTAATTAATAGATTTCTCGTACGTCAATCAATAGAAAACTTATATGACTGGATTCAAAATAAACTTTTCTTTAAAATGGTATTTTAATATTTGTGTTGTGATTTGTATATTCCAAGAAATTAAAATTTAATTCCGTCTATTAACAAAACATGCCGCCATGGCATGTTGGTGAGTGCTAGATGACTTTTCGGATGCATGCGTTTTAGGTCTGTTCATATAAATGCTAGACAGGGAAGTGCTATTAGTCAATGACATTTCACATTTTTAAAACAATAAGAGAAAAGAATTATCTTCATCACGGAATTTGAGCAAAACACGTGCGACTTTCCAGTCAAAAGTTAGAAAACCTTGAAGTTGAGGCTTTCTAGTACAAAAATAAATCAAGATAGAAACTTTGTTCAAATCGTATGTAATAACTAGTGTATTTATTTCTTTTGTTATAAAATTTAAAAAGAATTGGTTAAGAACTTCTTACGTGCGCATCAATAGAAAGAATAGAGAGCACCAATATTTGATTGTGTTTTCAGTGCCATCTGTCACAAGTGACGTGCGATGTAAATTCATAACAAAATGTCTGTTTACAAAATGGCTAACAGAAATAAAGTATACATTCTTTATTTTAATTATTAATAAAACATCAGTTTTTGATTATGAAAACAAAAAGAATATTTTTGGTAATGTTCTATTTTAGTATCAGAAAAAAATTTTTTTTTTTTAAATATTCAATTCAAACAAAAAATTGAACAGAAGAAAGTTTGGTGCTTATGCTATTTTTTAAAATACTATTTTCAAGTTAAATTCAAGTTTTATGATATCTTCTTTTTTTTTTTTTAAATTAAATTGTTAGGTGAAAATACAGAATAATTACAAAACACCCTCCACTCCCATTTTAAGAATGGATTTCTAATAACATTATTTCAGCATGGTAACATAAGTGCAGAAGTATTGAAATTTATTTTTATAAAATAAATGAAAAACATGTTTAAACAGGATAAGAACATTTAAGACAACAAATAAGATGTCCAAAAATGTTTTCATTGTTATACATATTTATATCATGTTAATTAATAAATATTGAAAATTTAATTAAAATTGGTTGATTTCCTGAATTTTAATAAATTTTTAAGTGAAGTATGAGACTCTAAAACAGAGTTTCCCTACTGAAACGCTTTATTTAGAAACCCATTCTTAGCATGGGAATTAGGTGTTTTTTTAACTATTCTGTACTTTCACCTAACAATTTAATAAAAAATTATAATCATATTGTACTAACGTTATTATTTAGAAACCTATACTTAACATAGGGAGGGGAAGGTGTTTTGAAACTATTCTGTACTTTCACCAAACAATTTAATAAAAAAGGATATTGTAAAACTTGAAAATAGTATTACAAAAATAGCACTGTAATTTTGTTTAACTATAATTCAAACAGCTTCACTCGACACCACCTTTTTATTTAAGTAAAAAATGCTTCTAAATGAGTTAAAATACGCAAACCACTTATCCAGTTAAGTAAAAAAAAATAACTTATCTTATCTATGATAGTATTTATTGGGTTTGTTTTACAATCCACAGAGTTATGAAAAAGTAATCAAAAAACAAATACATAACAAATAAATATTACCAAAGACAAGATAAGTTACTCTTCTACCTACCTCGATAAATTTTTGGTGTTGTAAATGTTTAGACTGTTTGAAAAACAGGTAGTGTCGAGTGTTACATGAGAACAAGAAAAAATGGTCATGATGTCTCTTGAAATCTTTGAAGTCTTGATAATAACTTAAAAATAAAAAATATACAAAATAGTGGTAGAAACCCACCCGATAATTCTCACAGCCACTTAAAGCCGTGAAAAATGAAATGTGATTATGCTAATTAGTTTAATGTACTTGAAAACATAACCGTAAATTTCCTTTCATTTGATAAGCTACAAGCCATATTTTGTTAATTCTTTTTAATCATGTTGAGGTGATCACTTTGGATTTCCCAGTCGCCATCTTGGATTTTTCATGGTATAATGATGACAAATGATCATGTCCATCAGAATAATATTTCGCATGATAATAAAGCCTTCCCTCCCATTTTTTTTTAGCTGTTTTTATGTTTCCACTTAAAGCCGTTAAAATGAAACTTAATTATGCTAATTAGTTTAATGTACTTAAAAACATAATTTTAATCTGTACAAAATTTCCTTTCATTTGATATGCTCACAAGCCATATTTTGTTAATAATTTCCTTGAATTGTGTCATGGTGGCCATTTTAGATTTCCTGGTTGCCATCTTTGATTTCTCATGTGATAATGACAAATGATAATGTCCATCAGAATAATACTTCCTATGATGATAAAGCCTTACTTTCCACTTTTCTTAGTTGTTTTTATTATGTTTCTACTTAAAGCTATTAAAATGAAACTGAAATATACTAATTAGTCTGTAAGTTATCAAGTTAGATGATCGTAAATACAGCCATCTAAACCTTCATAGTGTTATGATAATACATGCACAATTTTATCATATCTTAAAAAGATCTGAAGATACAGCTTTTTAAAGATGGGTTAGTCTGTAAATTGTGCAAATTTTCTACCATTTTCAGTCACAAACTTATATGCATTTGAATAGGACTGATTTAAGACAAAAAGACACACATTTTTTGATACTTTGAATGTTCATAACTCCAGTTCTAATTGTCCGATTTTAAAAAAACTAAAAAACTTTTCTTATATTTTGTACACAATGTCACAAATTACTTTCTAAAAAAACATCTTGTTTCATTAATAAAAACAAATTTATCAACATGTAATTATTATGAAATAACATACCTGTATGAATCCGAATATGGACTTTAAGGTGACTACGTTCAACAGTAGAATAATCACACTGACCACACTTAAAGGGCTTCACACCTGTTTAAATAAAAACATAAAACAAATCTTTATGTATAAGCTTGGACTCTGTATTCCTTTTTATACATGCATTTGTCTTATTATAATAGAGCGTGTGTGTGTCTATAACTGAAACTACATTTTTAATGATGTTACAATTCTTTTATAAATACAAAATGGTCATATTCAATGCTGTAAAGACTAAGCTCCTCTCCTTTAATAACTACAAGAAACCTTCTCCACCACATCAGTGCAGGTAGACAAGCTAGCTATCTCAAGCCAGATTTGAAACTAAGCTTGTTTCCTTTAATAATTACAAGAAACCTTCTCAACCACTAATAGCCATGACTAATGATACATTACTTGAAACTACTTTGTTCAAACTCCTCGGCTTAACGTTCACGGGAACATTTTTTTTTTTTTTTACACAGTGATCACCACTTATCAAGGCCCGGAAGCCACTCAGGGATAAGGGTTATTGCAAGTACATTACGTTAGTGAGGAGATTTGCTGAAGTGTTTACTTAAGGGGGCGGTTCATAAGGAATTTGTTAACATTGGACTTGAAGACATCCAAGTTGTAGTCCGGAGGGAAGCAGGCAGACAGAACAGAGTTCCACAGGCGTGCAGTTCTAAGAAAGAAGCTTTGTTCATGGAATCCACGTTTTGATTTAGGCACAGATATAGAGTGGGGGAAATTTTTCACAGTGGATTCAGCTAGACGGGTGTTTTTCATGAAATATTGGCGAGGGGGGACCAGAGATTGGAGTTCAGATGAGCATCTGCCATGGAAATAACGATAAAACAAGGACAGGCTCACAACGTCTCTTCTGTGGGAGAGAGGTTGCAGGGTAGAGAAAAGGGCATCCCCCACTAAGCACCGAAGTCTATTTTGTACTCTGTCAAGGCAGGATAGGCTGTTTTTAGCAGCTCCTGCCCAGATATGGCAGCAGTATTCCATCCGTGGACGTACTTGGCTTTTATATAGATAGAGAATTGCATCAGTAGTGAGATATCTTCTGGAGCGGTAGAAGGATCCCACCATCTTTCCAGCGACCTTGGCAACAGACTTGATGTACGTGTTCCATTTCAGATCAGGAGTAAAGGTCAAACCTAGAAGCTTGTCAAAACACGGGGCCTCACCCAGACGAGAGCCATCCATCACAATTGATGCCAGCTGGGGATCAGAACGTTGATGATGTAAGGATAGGAGTTTGGTTTTGGATGCATTAAAGGTAACCAGCCACATCTTCCCCCACTGAACCACGCGCTCGAGATCAGAGGAGAGAGAATCAGAGAGAAACATGAGTTAGAACAGATACATTGAGTGCATTGCCAAGGCTGCTGCAAAGAAGATGAGCTCTCTCTGCTGTGCTAGAAAGCTGCTTATGCCTGAGAGTATCCTGTACTCTAGAAGGCCACCAATCGACCATGTAGGGAGTATCATTGCCACATTTGGGCTGGTGTATCTGCTACTAGTCTCTCCCTCTTAGAGTTTAAAAGAGAGTCACCAACCTAATAGGTCCTGCACAATCAGCTAGGCTTCAATTGCTATCCCATAAACGAAATGTTGCATCCCTCTGCCTGTTTTACAAGTATTTTAATGGTGAATGCTCCAACGAACTACAAGCTCTAGTACCACCTCGACATAAATACTCCCGACCAACCCGACAAGCAGCAAAATCCCACCCCTACACAGTAGAAATCCCTAGATGTAAGAAAGCCTTCTACTCTAGTTTCTTCCTAAGGACTGCTAGACTTTGGAATTCCCTTCTAGGTTCCTGTTTCCCCGACTGTACTGACATGCAGAAATTTAAGTGTGATGTAAACACTATATAATGAAATAATAGTGAATAGAAAAACTTGCATTTCTATTCTAAAAGGTTAATGTAGTTTTCTAGCATTGTTTAGTGTGTCTATAACGGAAATTTAAATTTATAGATGTCTTAACACCGGACCACAATATCTCAACAATTCTATGCACGGTTTTTATCGCTTTTAAATGTAAGATTGCTTATTTTTTATAAGCAATTCTGTGGTGGGCTTTTTTTTTTTCCACTCTCGAGAAAGTGAGAAATTATCTGCCCTTTCTTTATATTCTAATCGCCTCCACATTTTTGGGACGTATTATTTGTAATTTCTCTATTATTTCAATATTTTCTATGTGTATAAAATTAAGTTATCTATAGACATAACATGTTTCAAAGTTTAACTTCTCGTTAGTATAGCTAAACTTGAGACTCAAACTCACAGCTCTCTGTGTGTGTATATATATATATATATATATATATATATACACACATTTTTAAAAATATATTTTACAAGTATTGTGTCCTTATTTGAGTCAGCATAATCAGGTAGAAGATTCAATTATAATATTTTGGGAGATCATTCCTTTAGACAAAGGAGATTTCCCAAAATATTACAATATAGTTCTATCATAAAAAAATATATAAAAGAAATACATATTTCTATTAAAACATATATCTCACTACCTCTCTCTCTTTCTTTCTCTTGTTTTCCCCCTCCTTCTTTCTCTTCTGACCAGCTCATTCCTTTGTCTGGATATGCACACACAAACAAATCCTTTTTATAGAATTTTTTAGGAATGAGTCGGCATAAGGGAAGTAAGTTCTTGATTAAAAAAAGTAGAGTTACTTCCCTTCACTTAGTACATGTAATAGCCTAAAAACCGACCTTCCCTGACAAAATTTGCATCAATTTAAGGTCAGAGAATAAATACTTTTTTTTTTAATTTTAGATATTATTCATCTGCATATCTAATACAAACTTTGTGTGTCTTTGGTTAGCTGTTTTTACTTTTAGCTGGACATACAAACACAGACAACTGCTCTTTATATAATAGATGATTCCCATATTGTATTAAATTCTATATTAAGTTCACTTAGGAGGACATACTGGCTGCTTCATCGAGACGTTTTTCTTTTCTTTCTCCCTTAAAACAAATTTAAAAAAAGTACATAAAATAAATTTTTTACATCAGCTGAAACTCAAAACACCAACAATTCTTAATCTTTATTATTGAAACCAAAAATCTTTTTTCTTTCTCCCTTTCTATTCTAAGCTCTATCTATAGTTGAATTTTCTTTTTTCGAGTTTTTTCTTATGGGTTTTTTCCTTTTTAGTATTAGCAATGCAAATGTATCTGGTTATTCTATAACAGGGCTCTACAGACAAATTTATCTTTAATTGACCTTCGACAACTAAATATTTTCGCTTACTAGCCAAACTCACATGATTTTTAGAGTATGACATCTTCGTTTTGTGACAAGTATGTACATCATGAAGATTTTTCTGTGTTTTTTTTTAATAAGTGTAATTCTAAATATACAACAAATTTTATGTTGATACTTGAAGGTATAAACATTCTAATTTCTTCAGATATTTTTTTAAACAGGCTTCGTTAAAAAAAGTATATTGTTTTATTAAACATTTATTGTTTAAATAATTTAACTTTGTTCGTTTTATAAAAAAAAAGTTGAAAAGATATTTTTCAATCAGGAGCGAGCTTTGGAAGATTTGTCAGTGAAAGAAATACAAACGCCAAAGGATAAGCGTTTCATTATTTCTAGTCGCCACTTTGAAAAATCACTCGCAAATGCGACTGTTTCACTCGCAATGTAGAGTCCTGTATAAGACAGGAGCACATGTGAAATATCCATGTTTTACTATGGTTTAAAAACACGAATGAACTATAATACTTGACTGTTTTTCTCTTTAAACTAAAGTTGAAGAGAAAAATTAAGCCAGAAATTATGTGTACTAAGATTACTATCAGACAAAATACGGTGAGCATTTTTCTTGCCTGTACATAAATGTCAGAGATGCTCGTATTATTTAAATTCTTTGGATTACTGTTCTTATCTTGAGTGTTATTTTCACAACGTTTCGGTCGATGTAACCTGAGATCTTCTTCAGGTGTATATTGTCAAACTCATGAATCAGAATTTCAAATGGAACCCTTTATTTAATATATAAGGGTAGTATGCTCTCGTTCTGTCAGCAGTGACTGGGCAGAAGACTTAAATAATTCACAGTTGTATTTTTTAAGTGTTGCCTGCACTAAGAATTGAAGCTTCAACCCCCAAAAGAGTGTAATTTACAACTAAATTTTGCCAAGTAACTTATCCACTACGCCATGGTCCTTGCAGATCAAAACGTTGTAAAAAATAACACCAAAGATGAGAACAGTAATCTGAAGCATCCAAATAATACAAATAATTAAACCGCATCTCAAAAATTCAGAAACCTTATGTCAGAAATGCATATTGAATTATTATTTGTATTAGCAAACGTCTGTTTTGTCGCATATTTTTGCTAGGCGATTGTGGCAATTACTTATTCATATCACCCCTTCCACACCTCAAGAAGGAGATAGCGAATGATCATAGTTGAAGGTGACCTGAAGATAACCTTTTCATTAAATTCTAGAATTTAAATGTGATGTGAACAAACATCTGGCTATCTAATTTCCATCTTAGAGTGCTCCCCTATAAATCTGTCCCTCATCATAGTAACTCCTCACACTTCAGTAGTAATATGCCTTGTTTGAGGGGGAGGGGGAAATGGTAGAAAAACAAAAAGAAGCAGCCAATCGTTTTCTTACCCGTGTGCTTACTGAGATGTTTCTTGAGATGAATTCTTTGATTAAAGGCATGGTCACATTGGTCACATTTGAAAGGCCGCGATGTTGGATATTTACGCTTACGGGCCTGTTGCTCTAAACTCAGCTGATTCTCTTTCGACCGCTGCAAACTGCTCATCTTTGCTGACCGTGAAAAACTTGAACTCAAACGATGCAGGGAGAGCGGACCTTGATTGTGCACAGTGTCCGATCGAGGCATCCGGCTGTTGGAAATCGATGAATTTTCTATCAGCTGAGACGTCACAAACGATTTCGGGTTTGATGAAGAGGAGGTCATTTCTTGGATATTTGGCCCAGAAATTCGTGATGTGGGTACATTCCCATCCCCTGAGGATAAAGATGATTTGCACTGATCTGAAGGAAATGTACTGGTTGAACCGGTGGTGTAGACAGCAGCGTTTGAGGCACTGGAAGCAGAGTTTGTCTGACTAATAACAGGGTAAGAGAACGGAATGGAGAAGACGGTGCCGGGCTGAAGAATAAAAGAACCGCTGTTGCCAGTCATGTTTCGACTTTCAAGGTCTTCTTCAGTGTCGGTATCTTTCATCCTGTTTCCGTCCAAGTAAATCTCTTGCCGGTAAGGCAGGTTGTTATTTTCCTGGTCACCATTCAAAGAATCCGGATCTGGATTTTCATGTTCTACATCAATATAAATTGCACTCGGATATTTTCTGGATGTGGAAGAAGAATGACTCCGGCTCTGTCCGAATTGTAGCCGATTCTGTCCCATCGAACTGCGCATCTGAGAATATTTCCCATATGTGTGCGGGTTTCGGTTTAAATAATGCTGGCCTCCACTAAATGATTTTTTTCGACCAATCCGGAGGCCTGCTTCGTTCCGACGGATTATTCGGTCACGCAGACTACTTCCCTCTGTGGACGTATGTGACGCTTCCATGTGTTGTTTGCGCTTTTTAGGAACAACAGAACTGCAACACTGCATCTCTTGGGCTGTAACGTCAGCAGCAGGTCGTTGTTTATCTGTGGACTGTGGCGGACTCGTTGGTTCTGAAATTTCTTGCTTTAAAGGAAACAAAGTTGGTTCGATTGAAGGAGGTGTGGCTTTAGGCGTCTCTTTAGTGAAGGAGTTCTGGTCTTCCTCAGAGGTGCTTGTAGTGACTGGTAGTATGGTGCTACTCTCCAGGCGAGCTTGTCGATTGACGTCAAAAAAGATTTTGAAATTATGCGTGAATTGTGCATGCTGTAACATGTCCCAAGCTGATAAGAAAGCCTTTGTACAGGAGGAACAATACAGTTGTCGACCAAGAGAATCTGTAGAAAAAAAAAAAAAAAAAATGGAAATAATTCATCATCATCATCGATTTAATATCCGTTTTACATTTTCATTCCTGGTAGACATAAATGCTGCAGGTAGAAATAAACGTAACATCTGTTGAAACAACTTCTTTTCTTTGAAAATAAATCTGCAATGCCATGACTCTCAGATTAAAAGAAAAATACAGGTTCTTATCCAGAATTTCTCTCACATTAAAAATACAAACGTATAAGAAAAATCTGAATGATGCATATACTCATAACAAAACAAAGATGTCATATTCCAAACATTATGTAAATTGATCAAATAGTTTTATAAATTTATTTATTTTATAAAGAAAAGTGTCTGGCCTTTTCGTCAAGATCAGAGTGTAGTATCTGTTCTTCAGATGCTGCACTTCTATTTCTTGTTCTCTTTCAGTGGAGGAGAAATCCTTCACGACTGAGACAATTTTTATTTTTGTACCTTTTCTCCACGTTAAAAAACGACCCTGGTGTCTAACTCTGTCCCGTGGGGAGGCATAGTAAATAGGTACAACATAAGTTTCACAAGTTCCAATCATTGTTCAGTTATCTCCCTTTGCTTTTTTTTCAAATTGTTTTCAAAATGGCAGACAAGCAACCACTCTTGATATTCATAAAATTTGATTTTCTAATTTTACGAGGGACATTCCAAAAAATAATGCCTCTTATCTTTTTATAACACCCAAATGGATTAAAGGGGATTACAAATTACATTGTTAGTTTCATCTCTCTATCGCAGATATTGACAGTGTGAAACTTTCAGAAAGAAAGCAACCTCTATCATGGACGTACATCACAAGTAGAGATGCATTATTGAACTCTTCCATGCAGAAAAAATTGCACCAATCAACATGAACTGGCGCATGTTGAACATTTGCGAAGCCGATGCAGTTAGGAGATGGGTTCGTTAATTTCAGAGAGGCGACAAAAATGTGACAAAGTGTGCTCCAGATTTATGATCAAGGCATCAAAAGTGCATTGAGAATGGTGGTGACTATGTAGAAAAATAAATTCTGGAGCACAAAAGGTTGCTCGTTTTAATAGTATCACTCCTGTCTTTGTAACTATCCAACATTTTATTTTAGTTTTTGAAGAGGCCTTACTTTTCGAATTACCCTTGTACATGATTTTTGACATTGGATATTTTCATTTTGTCATGGGTATATACATCAAATCTTTCCTTATTTTTGTTTTTTTATGAGGTGGCTTTAATAAATTTCCAGACGTTTTTTTTCTAGACATTTAAAATTGTCATAGACTTTTGAATATTCAGTAGGTTATTGATATACATCTTATGAGATGACTGACCAACTTTTATGATTTCAGGTTCAAATGAACAGCTACAGCAGGAATTGGAATACACCCTACTAAAGCCCGATTGCTATAGCTGGTGAATTTAAAAAATGCAATCTGGACGTGAGGACAATTTAAAAGAACAATATGCAAAAAAATTCAGTTGGAAAAAATGTCACAGAAATGGATGAAATGCTTCAGACTGGTTTTGGACCATCTTGCATGAATCAAGCATCGGTTTTGGAGTGGCATAAAAGAGACTGTGAGGGATGATGAGAGGTGTAGAAGAAGTAAGGAAGTCAGAGCACTAGAGTTGATTGGCCAAATAGAGAATTTCATGGATGAACCATAGTGTGTCTATAGAGACAATAAGTCCATAGTTTGATGTCAGTGTGGGAACTGTACACACAAGACGAACTAAAAATGTGAAAGATTTGCGCAAATGCACCAGTCCACAACCCCATCCTTGTCACAAACTATTGGATCAAGATGGACATCAAGACAGTTCCTCACCTTGCTCCCTATAGTCCAGACTTTGCTCGTTGTAACTTTTAGTTATTCCTTAAGCTCAAGGAAAACCTTAGAGGATGTCATTATGAGATAATTGAGGAGATAAAAGAAGCTGTGCCGAGGGTCATTGACATGCTCACACAAGCTTTCCAGAAGTTGTTGGAATGGTACAACAAGTGCATTGCATCCGGAGGAGATTACTTTGAAGGGGACTAGAGTTTCTATGTATGTACTATCAATAAAAGGTTTCATTGTTTTGTTTTACGGCATATCAACCCTTTTTGGGTTATTTAATGCCGAATCCAGTTATTTTGGAAACAGTTTTTATGCTTCAAGTTCTTTTTTTTTTTATTACATTTTCACCCCAAACAAGGCAAATTGCCACTTTGGTGTAGGGGGCTACTATCAGGAGCAACAACTGCTGGGGTACTATGTAGGGATTTGGGCAGCAAGATGTCGGTTCACGTTACACTTGAACTTCTGAACGTCAGTACTGTTGGGGAAGCAGGGACCTGGAATGGAATTCCAGAGTCTAGCGGTTCTGGGGAAGAAACTATTGGAGTAAAAAGATCTTTTACATCTAGGGATCTCTACAGTGTGGGGGTGGGATTTAGCAGCCTGTCGGGTTTGTCGAGGGTGCTCACGTCGTGGGGGCACAAGTGATTGCAGTTCGTCAGAGCATTCACCACTAAAATACTTGTAGAAAAGGCAGAGGGATGCAACATTTCGTCGATGGGACAGAGGCTGAAGCTTAGATGCCAGTTCAGGGCCTATCAGGTTTGCGACTCTCTTTTGAACCTTGTCAAGGAGCGAGAGACTAGTAGCAGATGCACCAGCCCAGATGTGGCAGCAATACTCCATACATGGGCGAATGGTGGCCTTATAGAGGTACAGGATACTTTCGGGTGTTAGTAGTTTTCTAGCACGGTAGAGAGAGCCCACCTTTCTTGCAGCAGCCCTGGCAATGCCTTCAATGTAATTGTTCCAACTCATGTTTCCTGTGAACGTTAGGCCAAGGAGTTTGAAAGATGTACTCTCAGATAAAGAGTCGTTGGCCATTGCTATAGGTGGTAGAGAGGGTTTCTTGTAATTATTGAATGAAACTAGTTTAGTCTTGGCAGCATTGAACGCGACCAACCACTTTTGTCCCCATTCCACCATAGATTGGAGGTCTTCCTCTAGTGTTTCTGCCATTTCTTTAGAAATGTGTTCATTCGTCTTCCTGTCGTGCCTGCCATAGAGTGTAGTGTCATCAGCATATATACCCATCTCAGAGGCAATTTTGTCGGGGAGGTCATTTATGAATATCAGGAACAATAGAGGTCCAAGGATAGAACCCTGGGGCACCCCCGCATTTATATCTTCAAATATTTATTGGTAGAGTTTGGTTTGGTTGTTTTATGGCATATCAACCCTTTTCGGGTTATTTAGTGCCGAGTCCAGTTATTTTGGAAATAGTATTCATGTTGCATTCAGTTATTTGGTAGAAGATTTTTATTCTTTAAGCTCTTTGTATCTTCAATCGCTAGTTTGTAGTGTTTAGTTTGGTTGTTTTATAGTGGATTTTATTGTTTTTGTTTCCTTCCCTGCAGAACATGAATGAGTTTTGCAATGGGAGAGGGAAAAGGGTTACAGTATTAATGTTTGGGACATTTTAAGTTAGGAAACCAGTCAGAAAGTGGGGGAGATAGAAAGAAAATGGGGAAAAGGTGGGGTGTTGTTTTTGTTTTTAGTTTGGCAGAACATAATTAAGTTTTGCAAAAGGAAGTAGAAAAACAAAAAACATCAATGTTAGGTGCATTTCGTCTCAGGAAGCCAATATCTTCAGACAGCCTGATCTGGGTCAATAAAAGTGCCCATACGAAAAAAGTCTGGAAATTTATTGAACGTACCTCGTAATATAGGAGGAATTCTGAACAAGAACCTAAATATATTTTCTGCAACGTGCAATGTCATTTTTCTTTTAATATTTTATGCTATAATATAAACAAAAACATTTCAGATACTTATTATTGTCTATTCCCCTCAAAAAAACAAAAACAAAAAAAACTTTATCAAATGTTTAAATACTTTTATTCAATTTTTTCTTTTACTGACAGTATGATAGGATAAACTTTTATTAAAATTCAAACAATTTTTTCTGCCATGTTTTATTCGATATGACCGTTTTCTAGTATTAGGTTGGTGGAAAAAATTTTGTTGATGTAAAATTTTATCTTGAAAATGAAAAGCTGTCTTGAAAATCTTTATTCAGAACAATAACGACCTTTGCTCTCTATAAGTTGATTTATGCCTCACTTGTAAAATTCTTTCAGTTTTGAAGTGAAATCTGAATCTAACTTATGTTCACTCTCCTAAATTTTGTAATCCTCAAAACAAGTGATAATCCAATGGAACTAGGTCAAGAGAATATGAAGGATGGGGTAAGATTTCCCAACCAAATTCTGCTCTGAGATGTTTAGTCAGTGGTTAAGTGTGAAGGGGGACGAGCAGTGTCATAATGGAAGATTCCTCCCTTTCTGTTGACTACAGAAAGCCATTTTCATGTGAAAATGGGTGAGAATATTGCAAAAAAATATGAATGATGCTTTAAAATTGAAAGAAAAAAATTATAAATTAATCATGGTGATATATTTAAGTAATAACAATATGCAGAAAATAGCAATTACAATGGTTTACCTCTTCTACAAACCGGAAAAATCTTTTACACTAACCTGATAATAGCACTATCTGGACTGGTTTCATAAAAAACAAATTTAATATGGTTTCCAGTGCACCAGAAAAAAATGCAATGTTTAGATTAAACTGTTCATATATTATCTATATAATTATAAAACTCAAATGACCTTGTAACAATGTATGTAACCCACTTTCTGGTTTATGACATCCTGTTACACATGTGCGCATGACCTGCGCACTGAAATATCAACGTTATTATTTTGAAATTATTATTTAACATGGGAAGAGTGGGGTTTAAAATAACTTAAATGTAATACAGAAATGAACAATGTAAAAAAAAAAAAAAGCAGATATATCAAAATTTGAATTTAACTATAATAAGTATTATGGTATCTATTCAGTGCACATTTACCTATAAGTATGGCCAACCACTTATAATTTAGTAACAGTAAATTTTTTTTTTTTCAAAAATAATCAATTATAATAAACAGAACGACTCATAGAAATCTATCTATATTCTTTTTTCAGTTTAATATACTTTCATCGAAATGTTTCTGTTATGTCAAAAAAAAACTATTTTTTTACGTCACAAGTGTCACGTTCATACATGAATTCCATAGCTAATATAACATACTGACCCAACGGATCACGGGTAGTCTAGTTTTTTTATTGGAATTCTTTTAAGATGAGTAATTTATTTAAAAACGTGATGAAACAACAACAATTATAAAGATGAGGATAACAGTCCAAAATAAACTGTTCATGTATTATCTTTCATGACTTTTATAATCACATTTTTATATTTTTATTTTCACTGCAAATATTTAAATGATGGATACACTATAAACTTTCTCATTATCGTTTTTCACTGATTCTATGAAAAATAAATAAATAAAAAAGCAATAATTAATGTAAAAAATGTTTTTCTTTTTCTTACCAGTATTTTTATTTGGATCATCAGTTTCATGGTCACAATCGGTTTTCTTGTGATGGATGAAGTTTGTTATATTCTGCAGAGGAAACTCTCGCAAACACCTGCCACAGGTCAAGTAATCGCAGTCTGTAAATAAACATTATATATAATTTATCAAGTTCAGATGTTATATAAAGGAAACTTTAATTTATAGAAGTCAATAAAACGCAGACGTGTAACGGATAGACACAAACTGAAGCAAATTAAAACTTATAATAGTGGAATAAGCTGTGCAAAAAAAAACAAAAATAAAATTAAAAAATCACTTCTTATAATATGCAGTTACCAGCCAGTGTTATCTCGATAATATGAGAATGGACTTCTTACTTGCAAGGAAAAAAAAAAGATCAGAACTAAAAACTATTTCTCTGATGAGGGATTTTAAATACAAAATTAATTAAAAATAGAATAAAATTCTTTTTATTTGCATTTAAAAGCATGTTTTTTAAAACAGTTTGTGCGTTTAGTCTATATTTTTCACTTTATTCAAAATGCTTCTAAGACGTTTCTGAATTTTTGAGATGAGGATTGGTTATTTGTATTATTTGGATTCATCGGACTACTGTTCTCATCTTGAGTGTGATTTTCATGTTTCGGTTGATGTAACCTCTGACTTTCTTCAGGTATATCTTGTCGAACTCAGGAACGTTTCTGTGGAGCTTGGGAATTTGGATGGCATTTCAAGTAGAATCCTTTATTTACTTCACAGGGTAGCGTGCTCTTGTTCCGTCAGCCATGATACAATTATGAATTACTTAGGACTTCTATCCAGTCATGGATACTACCCCTATGAAATAAATAAAGGGTTCTGCTCAAAATTCTGTCCAAATTCCCGAGTCCGACAATATACACATACAGCAGGTCGGTTGGTTGGGTGGTTGTTTTTGTTTTATGGCATATCAACCCTTTTCAGGTTATTTAATGCCGAATCCAAAGATTTAAGAAAATTTTTTTAATAGAATATATTTGTTTTCAAGTCGGTTTCTATTTAACCCATAGTTGGTACTACCACTCCGGGTCAGAGTGGACTTGGGAGCAATGGCAATTAAAGGGTGGCTCCACACTCCCCAAAGCCCGCAAGCTGGGGCCTCACCACTGGATATAGTTTAAAGTCATATCCAGGACCACAGCAGGTCGGAGGTTATATTGACAGAAATGTTGTGAAAATCACACTCAAGATGAGAACAGTAGTCCAATGAATCCAAATAATACGAATGCTTCTAAGAGTCCACACATTTTCAACTTCATATATATATATATATATATACATACACACGGCATAATCGCATTGACACACTGGTTCTCGTCAGATCACCGAAGTTAAGCAACATTGAGCCTGGTTAGTACCAGATGGGTGACCATCTGGAAATTCTAGTCGCTGTATGTGCTCTCCGCTTATTGTGGCATTTGTTTCCAGTTGTCTTGTACATACACTTCACTTGCCACTGGTATTTAACAATGTCGACTCAGGTTGGAGATTGCGCATGTCCTGCCACAAAACTTTCACGTGCAGTCACTCCTACGTTGGTATCCATAGTCTGTCAAAAACTGAAAGAGCCTTACCTTACCTATTTATATATATATATATATATATATCGGCTGAAGAGAGCTTGATATGGGTATCTAAAACGATCCCTAATTATCAGGTTTGAAACTGACGGTACCGATGACTTATCTCGTCTAAACTTTCTGTAAATAATATATATATATATATATATATATATATATATATATATAACTACTTCATTTACTATTAATATACGAAATTATAGATTTATGCGTAAACTTTAAGTATTTACTTCAAAAGTGCTCAATACGTAGGTAGAGCTAGTTAGTAATTTATAAAAATCGCCATATATATTTTATAAATTACTATATATATATATATATATACATATATATATATATATGTATTACATGTATGTTCTTACTTGCATCAGCAGGGGGAATCTATATTGTAATATTTCAGGACATCTCTTCTTCATCAGACATGTATTAATAAAGGTGAATCTGCATAGCTTATTCAACATTTATATCTTAATTTGCTTTTAGTTTGTGTATATCCGCTACACCTCTGCATTGTATTGTCTTCTATAAATTTAAATTTCCTTTATAGACATGCTAAACAATGCTTCGAGCAAACTACATTAACCTTTTAAGTTTTAATCTATTTATAAAATAAACTTAAACCAATATTTCCCGAACAGTGCTCAATACAAGATAGAGCTTTATAAATATTTATTATTCTAAATTAAGTTCTAGTTAACACTAAAATAATATATTGTGAAAACAATTTAAAAATAAAAAATACTTGAAGCTATTTTCATCAAAGCCAAACAACGTACAATTAATAACAGTACACATGAAACCAGTAACAACATTTTTAAATATTTAACGTAATACGTTTATCTCGTGTCACTAATTCTGACATTACAAAATTTCAATTGTTAACATCTTTCTTGAAACAGTATGAAAACGTTTTCTTCATATGCCTGTTTCTCAGCTACCTTTTTGAAATTTTCTTTTCTCTAACTTTTTGTTTTGTTTATTTGCTTTTCCAACTGATGATGACGCAGCAACAAATCGAAAACGTTCATGATACACATTAAACATACATTAATTTTTGTTGATTTTAACACAAAAAAAAATCATTAGAAAATTAAAAAAAAATTTTTTAAGCATAAAGCCTGAAAATCCTGTTATTTAAAAAAATGTTTATTACGTTTCTAAATTTTGGAGATGAGGATTGATTATTTGTATTATTATTATTATTATTATTATTATTATTATTATTATTATTTGTATTATTATTATTATTATTCAAGTGTTATTTTTCTTATTCAAGTGTTATTTTCACAACCACAAGGATCAGTGGCACAGTGGTTAGAGTACTTGGAAAAATCAATTGTAATAAGTGATATATTCATGAAGGTTGAAGGTTCAATTCTCAGTGTGGGTGACAAAAAAATACAATTGCAAATTACTTAGGACTTTTGGAACAAGAGCATGCTACCCCCATGAAGGTTTGTTTGAAATTTCATCCAAATTCCTGAGTTTGACAGGAACATTCTGAAGAAGGAGGATAAATCTTTCATGACTGAGGCAATTTTAATTTTTGTTCCTATTCAGAATGCCCCTTTTTGGGAGCTGGATTTTCCCTACATTAAAAACCAAACCGACCTTGTCTAATTCTGTCCTCATGGGGAGGTAAGTAGTCTGTAGTGGAATGGAGTCAAAAATGGATGGTAATGTTCAACGCTGCCAAGACAAAGTTTGTTTCCTTTAATAATTACATGAAACCTTACCAACCACCAATAGCTATAGCTAGAGATACTTTACCTGAGAGCACTTCGTTCAAGCACCTTGGCTTAACGTTCACAGGAAACATGAGTTGGAATAGATACATCGAGATTATTGCTAAGGCTGCTGCAAAGAAGGTGGGCTCTCTCTATCATGCTAGAAAGTTACTTACTCCTGAAAGTATCCTGTACCTCTACAAAGCCACCATTTGCCCATGTATGAAGCACTGTTGTCACATTTGTGCTGCTGCATCTGCTTCTAGTCTCTCACTTCTGGACAGGGTCCAAAAGAGAGTAGCCAACCTAATAGGTCCCGAACTGTCATCTACACTTCAGCCCCTGTCCCACCGATGTAATGTTGCATCCCTCTGCCTGTTTCACAAGTATTTTAATAGTGGATGCTCTGACGAACTACAGGCCCTTGTACCCCCTCGACGAAAAAACCCCGACAAACAGCGAAGTCCCACAGTAAAGATCCCTAGATGTAAGAAAACCTTTTACTCTAATAGCTTCTTTCCCAGAACTGCAAGACTTTGGAATTCTCTTCCAATTTCCTGCTTCCCCAACTATACTGACATGCAGAAGTCCAAGTGTAATGTGAACAGACATCTTGCTGCTAAACTCCCTACATAGTACCCCTGCAACTTAGGTCCCTGATAGTAGCTCCCTACATCAAAGTGGCAACGTGCCTTGTTTGGGGTGAAATTGTAATATAAAAAAGATAGGAACAAATTAACCAACCGGAAGATAATAAATGTCACAGTGACATTTATTGGATGGATTTCTATCAGTATTTCGTTTCAATTTCAATTTTTGAGCAATTATCACGACTACAAAGATGAAAATCTAATGTCCATCATCTTGTTGTCGTTCTAATATAAGCACTTAGCTTTGAAGTAAATAAACACTTTAAGTTAAAACACAAAAGACATAGGTAGGAGAGTAAGTTATCTTGCCTTTGGTAACATTTATTCATTATATATTTGATCCTTGATAATTTTCATGTTTTGTTGTCTATACTATATATACTATACTATAATGCTCGGTTATTCTTTAGGGGTAGTGGTAAAAAAACAAAAAACAGAACCCTTTCTTATAGATAAATAGCCTCAACAAACAGAGCATCTCCAGCATTCCTATAGGAATTTAGAGCCAACCTACGATTTGCATTTTTCCTTCCCAGGGCATCTACTAAAAAAAATGCCTTCCATAGAAGGGCTTCCCAGACAAAAAACTTATGAAACCTTCTATGGAAGGCAAAATAGAAAGAATTAACTATGAGGTTTATTACAATCATTATTTTAGTTATCTGTGCAGAATTAATTTTTTCATTTGCATCGGTCCATTTATTGCCTGCAGATCTCAGCCAAGTTTGGAATTTGTCATAAAATTTCAGGAATATCCATTAAATTCTTGGATGTTTATCCTGAACAAGTATAAAAAATAAATGAATAAAAAAAACATTAAAAAAAGGTAGATTTGAATGCTTTCCTAAAAAAAAAAAAAAAATTGTATCAGCGACCATCACTGATAACAAAGAATTACATTGCTTAATATGTGGAAAGCTACTTGTTTGCCGCAAATTTAAATGCGATATTCGTTTCAGCATACCCCAAAATCTATAAAAGCTGTTATGGTAAAGGTGATTGTTAAGGTGGCAAGTAAAAATTTACGAAAACGACTTTCAGGCAGCCCAAAAAGCAACAAAAAATATTATCACTAGGTAGCTCATTTTACATTAAATTTGTATAGAAAAGTAATCCGCACTTTTTGAAAAAGTAATTTCTTCATATCATGAAAACTATTTCTCTGCCTCACTTAAAGTATATATTTGCTTTCAGCACCCTCCAAAAACTTGTAAAAGTTTTCATTGTAAAGGGTTTGTTTTTTTTGAGTTGGAAAGATTCTAGACATTGACCATTATTTAATTTTTAAAAAATTTTTTTAATAAAAATATCAATCCAAAGATTAATTAAAGTTGTGTAAATATATAAAAAAAAAATGCAGTCTTATTTGCAAAAATCAGCTTGAATGTGCTAAGGTGAAGGTTAAACTAGTCTCAACAGAAATCTGTTCTTTTCTCAGCTGGGGTGCTTATCCCATACTTTGTCCCCTTTTTTTTTGAAACGAAGAAAAACTATGTAAAAAATTCATTTTGTTGCTTTACATTCGATCTAGTACGGCACAATCATGTTGGCACAACGGTTCTCGCCAGATTACTGAAGTTAAGCAACATTGAGCCTGGCCAGTACCAGATGGGTGACCATTTGGGAAGGCAAGGCGCTGTATGTACATCCTGGGAAGGTTGGGCGTGTGGCCAGCACCTTCACCCTGAAAAAAGAACTCCTTGCTACAAAAGTATCTACAAAGTTGTAGACGGCCTATGCCCCTCCAGAGGCTCAAGGTTATGGTGGATGGACATTCGATCTAATATGAACCTAATCGATAATTATCCCTAATTTCTACAGATGGAATCTAAGGAAAATTTCAATGGTATCTTTAAATTTTGTGAAAAATTTAACCCTTATCAAAACTTATTTTATTCTATAACACAGAAACAAACATTGAAGGAATCCCAACAGAGTGCTCGAAATATTAAGAAAATTTCAAAAATAGAGCATAATATTTATTCATATGTGTTACAGAAGATCAGAAAAACACTGGTACTGTCGGTTTCAAATCCAAACTAAGCTGACCAACATTTGGTCACACTTTCTTCAGCCCATGTACATGTTTTTTTTTTTTTTTACACAAGCATCACTACATTATCAAGACCCAGAGGCCACTCGAAGATAAGGGTGAAAGAGTGTACAATAGAAATTGGACAATATAGTAATCATTAGTAATGGAAATTCGGTAAATTTGATAACTTATATGGAATGGCTCATCAAGAACTTGTTTATGTTAGTTTTGAAGACAACCACATTGTAGTCAGCCGGAAAGCAGGAAAACGAAAGACAATTCCGCAGGTATGCAGTTCTAAGAATGAAGCTTTGTTCATGGAATCTACGTTTAGGTTTAGGCACAGATAAAGAGTGGGGGGAATTATTGATAGTGTTTTCAGCTAGACGAGTGTTTCTTGTGAAAGTTTGGCGAGGGGGGACCACAGACTGAAGCTCAGGCGAACACTTTCCATGAAAATAACGATACATCAGAGACAAACTCGCATCATCTCTTCTGTGAGATAGAGGTTGCAAGGAAGAGAAAAGGACATCTCCTACGAGGCTACGAAGTCTATTTTGAACTCTATCAAGGCAGGACAAGTCCTTTCTAGCAGCTCTTTCTTTTGTTTGGATTTAAAACCGAGAGTACCAATGTTTTTTCTGATCTTTTGTAACACACACACATGAATCAGCTGGGTATAAAACTGTAAACATCAAAGTACAGAATTTGTGTACTTTGATGTTTACATTTGCACATGACACAATGGACTCTTCACAAGTTTTACAGTTTTTTGTTTTTTTTCAATATTTAATATTCGATAAAAATACACAATAAAATTAAAATATTGCTTCATTCTTATTTTAGTTACATAAATTATTTAAAATGAAATGAGTTTCAATATTAAACTTATTTTTTACTAAGATTCGGTTTTAATAAATAAATTCCATTCATAAAGCACTAAGTTATAACAAGTTCCATCGATACACGTGAAACATTGAAACAAAAACTCACTCAGTTGAGCACTTGCCATGAAAATAATGATAAAGCAAAGACAAACTCGCTACATCTCTTCTGTGAGATAGAGGTTGCAGAGAAGAAAAAAGGACATCTCCTACGAGGCCACAAAGTCTATTTTGAACTCTATTAAGGCAGGACAAGTCCTTTCTAGCAGCTCCTGCCCAGATGTGGCAACAGTACTCCATCCATAGACGAACTTAGCTCTTATATAGATAGAGAATTGCATCAGTAGTAAGATATCTAGTAGATCAATAGAAGGATCCCACCATTTTTCCAGCGGCTTTGGCAACAGATTTGATGTACATGTTCCATTTCAGATCAGGAGTAAAGGTCAAGCTCAGAAGCTTGTCAAAATATGAGCCCCCCCCCCCCCAAGATGAGAGCCATTCATTTTAATTGATGCCAGATGGGGATCAGAGCGTTGATGATGTAAAGATAGAAGCTTGGTTTTAGATGAAACCTTAAAGGAATAAATTGTAAGATGGACAACATCTTGAAATTTGGAAGATAGACTTTTGTCACTTGTTTGTTATAAGCTTTGTAATTACATTGAGCTTCATAAATTAAAAGATCGGTATTAATAAAAGGTGAAATAAAATTGGAAAAAAACATTTCCACAAACTTTTGTAATAAATAAAGGCACTTTCAGAATTTTCTTAACTTATTTTCATCTAATAAAAATGTTCAGATAATGAATATTTTATTTTGTGTCTTTTGTGTATTATTTTAGTGTATTTGTTTTGTTTTTATCTAAAAGTTATGAATATTGACATTTTAGGATAGGGTCTTCTTGATTTGTCTGCCCCTGTTCTGAAAGTTGTTCCTCCAAACTAATGACCCTAAAATTCTTCAGAATAACCAAAATACATAAGTACAACTAAATATAAATTTATCTTGATGTTTTCTGAAAATATTTGATCCGGCTAAAAATTTTTTTTTAGAGTGATGACGTTTTCCTTTACTATCTGAATACATTAACGGAAAGTAATCATGTAATGAGTTATTTCCCTTGATCTCTACAAAATTAAATCTCTAAAAATTTTCAACATTAAAAATAAATTTTAATGTTAAAAATAAATTTTAACGTTAAAAATAAATGCCAACATTAATTACACATTTGTTTTTTTACTGCTCATTACTAAAATGAAGTTTTTTTTAAAAAATTTGTCTCACAAAATAATTTCATTATGAAATTAAAATCAACAATTTTCTCGTTTCTTTGTAAAAAAAAAAAAGTCAGTCATTTTTGTCTTTTATTACGACCTTTGTAAAATATCCATCTATTACAGAAGGTTGTGTTTTTATATTCCCAAGTAACACTGTGCCAATATAGCTAGTATATAATAAACATTAATAATAAAAATAAATTAAAAATTAATAAGAATTGAATATTGAAAAAAATGAACAAAATAGAAAAAAAGAAATGCAAAGGATAAGACGTGAAAAGAAAAATAAAAGAAACAGCTACATGGATGATTCATAAAGATGACAAAAGATGAGACTAACAAAAACATTTGGAAATGGCTACAAAAAAGAAACCTAAAGAGAGGAACTGAGTCCCTAATAACAGCCACACAAGATAATGCAATTAGAACCAACCATATCAAAGCAAAGATTGACAAAACACAAGAAAACACTAAATGGACAAAAAGACGACACAATAAACTACATAATAAGCGAATGCAGCAAGCTCAAAAAGAGTATAAAAATAGACATGATTAAATGGGGAAGGCAGTACACTGGAAATTATGCAGCCAAGTGCATCTTGAAAAAACTGACAAATGGTACAAGCACAAACCGGCAGCAGTACTTGAACACGAAAGTCACAAAATCCTCTGGGACATGAATATACAAACAGATAAGTAAGAAGACTGGGTGTCATACTAGTTAACAAGAAGGAAAAGTCTAGTCAGACCGTAGATTTCCCTGTCGCAGCAAACCACAGAGTGATGATCAAGGAGACAGAGAAGCAGAGCAAATACACGGGACAAGCTAGAGAACTCAAAGAGATATGAAAGATGGAGAAAGTCAAGATAACACCATTGATAGTAGGAGCACTAGGAAAAAACCCGAAAAACTTTAAAAAAAAAAAAAAAAAAAAAAGAATGAGAAAGATTGAAATCCAAGGGATGGTTGCGAACATACAACGGATAACAATAATGAAAACAGCTGAAATATTAACGAAAACCCTTGATACACATGAAAACTTTTTGATGACAGCCTGTGTGAAAACGCTTAGTGAGTAGTAATAATAATATTAATAATAATATTCCCAAGTTCTGTATCTTTTTCCAACTTCCAATTTCTGCGTACTGTTCTACTTCACGGTGAATGCCCTGGAAAAGTCTCTTCTGATTAGTTTTTATCGGTTTAAAAAGTAATAATTGTAAATGAAATAATCTGAAAAAAATAATGATGAAGAAAGATAAAAATAAAACTTACCTGTAGATTTATCTTCCATATTTTATAGTTTATTTTTACAATTTAAATTATATTTTAATCCACAAAATAAATAAAAATATAATGGCCGTTTCCTTGTTTTTTGGGGTTTTTTCCCCTCTTTCCTAAAATATGCGGATGTTGTTTGAATTGACGATTAAATCTCAAAAAGTATCCGTCGTTCTTGGTAATTGGATCCAATAATCTGTCGACACAAGAAAACGTGACAGAATATCAGGTGCGCGGCGGCGGACAGGGGAGCACGACATAACTTGATCTTTTTATAAATTCCCCCTTTTTTTAAATTAATTCTTTACTTCGACAGTAGCCATAAAATAGTTTACATCATCACAATGATTCTTGCTCTTTGAAGAGAACTGAAAATAAAATAAAAAAATAAAATAAAGTTAAAAAAAAACAAACAACAACAACAACAACTTGGTTGTTATATTCTCAACGCTTCCAACCAATGTAACCTGTGACCTTATTCTGATGCAGCTTTTTTGAACTCATGAACATTCAGTATTTTACAGAATCATTCCCATCTCAGTTCGGATGTGGTGCAAGTCCAGAATTCAACCTAATTAAAATAAAAAAAAAAATACATGGTGCTTGTTAGGTGAGAGATCGAGTTTTTTTTTTTATTATGTGGTTTTAAGCAAAAACAACAGTACTTACTTGTCATGTCGAAAATAGTAATATATCCAAAAACTACGAAAATTCATCAAATAAAACAACTGCTATAGTGTTTTTAGTAAAAAAAAAGTTTATCGCTATCGGCTAAAACAAACCATCGGTCATTACAAAAAAAGAGATAAGTATGTTCCCCGTATTTACAATCTTCAAGGTGTACACATCTAGGGAAAATGCAATTTCACAATTTCCATAAAAATCACTTTTAACTATGAATAATTTTTTACTCACTGAATTTTCGTAATTTTTGGATATATTACTATTTTCGACGTGACAAGTAAGTACTGTTGTTTTTGCTTAAAACCACATATTTAAAAAAAAAAAATCGATCCACTGACTCTATCTTACCCAACACCAAAATATATAGGAAAATCTTTACTACTCGTTATGAATAGAAAATATCATATTCCAAAATTTTCGTAAATTGATAGTTTTGTGTGTGTGTGATTATGCACTTATGTTACCGTGCTATTTTTAATAGTATTTTCAAGTTAAATTCAAGTTTTACAATATCTTTTTATTATTATTACTAAATTGTTAGGTGAAAGTACAGAATAATTACAAAACATCCTCCCCATGTTAAGAATGGCTTTCAAAATAGTAACGCTATTAGAGCTTATTTTGATCTCTATTTCTGGAGAGATTGATGAAGAGGAGGTAACAGCGATGAATTTTAAATATAGTGGACTGGAGCGAGAGAGTTCTTGCTTTCTCATAAAATTTGACTTTCTTAGTTAAAAAATATATATGATCAATTTACGTGATTTTTGGAATATGACATTTTCGTTCCATGACGAGTACGTACATCATAATGATTTTTCATTTTTTCTTCTTTCTTTTTATAGGTTGAATTCTGGATTTGCACATCTGATGTTTTATGGGCTATGGTTAGAAATCATTCCCAGGGTACTCCATAAAAAGAGCAGTCTTGCAGTTAAGCCCGGCAAACTCGAAAGTAAGTTCGACAACTCTAGAAGGGTCACCATCAGTATTTACAGTCAAATCACAATATTACGAATTATTAAAGTTTTAAAACATAAAATAAAAAATATTTAATATTTCATAAATATTTTTTAAAATTATTTAAATATTTTTTCTTTTCTTTTATTACGCACAGCAAAGTTTCACGGTTTTTAAAAAAATATTTTAATATTTTTTTAATTTAATTTGAGGGTAAAACCGTCAAATCATGATATTACGAATTATTCAAATATTTTTTTTTTTAAATATTTATATATTTTTAAATATTTTTAAATATTTTATTTCAATGATTGAGATTGTCGGACTGACTTCCCATCTTGGTTGTTATCGTCACAAGTGACATATGACCAAGTGGTCCCAGACGTTCGTTGTATCCAAGTTTACAGTTACCCAAAGGTGCTGAATTCAATCCTGAATGAAGGTAGTAAAAAAGTAACATTCAAAACAGAGAATCAGCAACTATGTCCCAGAGCCTAGCTGGAGTCCGAACAGGGTACCCCCGTAATAATAATAATAATAAAGGGTTGGGTTCGAGACTCCTAACAAACGGTTCCCCAGTTCGATACAAAACACCTGATGAAGGCCGGAGGACAAAACGGCCGAAACGTTGTGACGATAACAACCAAGATGAGGAAGACAGTCCGACAATCTCAATCAATGAAAACACCTCATCTCAAAAATACAGACAATTGCTATTTTATTTCAAGTTTTCCGCTTTACACACGACAAAGTTTCAGTTTTTTTTTTATATTTTGTTCTGTTAAGACAATAATACAATTTTTAAAAATTGTTTCTTTTTCTGTTAAATAAATAGTTATAAATATATAAAAAATGTATATTTTGTTCGTTTATTTCATTTAATCAAGTGGTTACTTCCAATTTGTTCAATATAATTTTCTTAACACCATAACACATGATTTGATGGTGTAAATATTGATGGTGACCCTTCTAGAGTTGTCGAACTTACTTTCGAGTTTGCCGGGCTTAACTGCAAGACTGTCCTCCCCCCCCCCAAAAGATCGAAAACTGAAGTGATATTATACAAAAATTCGGTAAGTTCTACATAAAGATATCCAAGTCTCAACAAAACGTACATCACGAAAGTAGACGTAAAAAGTTTGTTAATATAACATTTAAAACCAAGATGAGAATAGTAGTTCAAATAATGAAAATCGTCAGTCATCATCTCAAAAATATATTACGCGTATTTATGCATTTCATTCCCATAATAAAAAAATCATATGAACTTTAAAAGAAAACAAAATCTCAAATTCTCATAAATATTTCATCAGATGGACATCAAAGATGTTTACATAAATTTCTAGTTTGTTGACATTTTTTTTTAAAGACATGAATTACTTTTAACCTATTATTAAATCAAAATCTTGTCATAGATTTAGTTTTTGAAATTTTTTCTTTTTGACAAATTATTGGTGCGAGGAAAGCTATAAAAATGCAAGTCATTTAGAAATACCATTAACTCAAATTACAATAGGTCTCTTGGCCTTTTGGTCAAGATCAGGGTGTGGTATCTGTTCTTCGGATGCTTGCTGCACTTCCATTTCTTGTTCTCTTTCGGTGGAGGAGAAATCCTTCACAACTGAGACAATTTTTATTTTTGTACCTTTTCTCCACGTTAAAAAACAACCCTGGTGTCTAACTTTGTCCCGTGGGGAGGCATTGTAAATAGGTACAATAAGTCACAAATAAAAATAAAAAAGAAGGGAAATACGATAGATCCAAGTATAAAACTTGGTAATCGATAAAACTTGAATCTTTATGAATATTTTCATCTTATTACATGTAAATTTAAAAATTTAAAAAGCTAGAATGACATCTTTTGAAAGGGAATTTGGGACGTTAAAAACGTACACAAAATAAATAAATAAATAAATAACAACTGAAAAAAAACAAACAAACAAACAAAAAAACTGAAAAATTGGAAAATAGTCAAAAAAATTTGGTGCTCACCGTACTATATTTTAAATAGTATTTTCAAGTTAAATACAAGTTTCACGATATCTTTTTTATTAAATTGTTAGGTGGACATACAGGATAATTACAACACACCCTTGCCTCCTGATGTTAAGAATGGCTTTCAAAATAACATTATTTCAGCATGGTAACATAAGAGCATAAGTACCCCCCCATTTTTTTTTTCGAAATAATACTATTTAGGAATTACTTGGTACATCTTTTGAAAATAGTTCTATCGAATTTAAATTGTCAGTTACAATCTGTCTTCTATACGAATCCTGAATATTAGTCGATTTGATTTTTAGTGAGCGGATCATAAAATCTAAAATAAGATGATGTTTTAAACACTTTATTTTACAAAAAAAAAAAAAAATAAATAAATAAATAAAAACATGTCTTAAGAAAACAATATTGATTAACCCCACGCCACTATAAACAGATAATTATTATTTATTATTTTGGTACCATTTTTTTTTTTTTTAGTTAAGCAACAACAACAACAAAAGTAGAAAAGAGTTTTAAATTTATAAATTCCATAATTTTCCATATTTTTAAAAATGTGAATTTATTTTGTTATCTTGAAGGGGGAGGGGGTACCCCACAAAAATAAAATAAAACAAAATAAATTCGCTTTTTTTTTTTTTATCTTAATCCAAGGACGATCAAGAATTCTTTTGTCAAAAAATCAATAATGGATATATTATCAAAGCATAAAAAGGTCAATAAAGAAGTTACGTACTTTCCTATGTTTTGATGGCTGGTATTGACTATTAAAAAAAGTCATATGTTGGGATAAACAAGGGTCCAAAAACAAGCACACGCTAAAGGAAGAGAGAATCGGGTGGGTAAAAAGTACTAGTAGAATTTTGATTTTTTTGGTTTGAAGATTTACAATAAACAAGGGGAGGTTACTCTAAAATCCTTGCATAATCTCCATGTTAAAAAAAAAAAATTTTTAAATAAAAAGTCGTTGAGCAATTTTCATTTCTCAGGTTTCTCGTTTGTATAAAAGTGTACAATCCCTGGGGGAAAAAATGATGTTGACAAATTGTGCTCCACTAGTGTTCACATTAATATCATATAAAACCATAGGTTTAGTTACTTAATTTTTTATACATAATACTTACTTAATTCATTCGTTGACATCTATGTTGATGACACGACCAACTATGGCAACACATCAAAGGCCGTAAATGACAAAGCTCTCTCTGATTTCCTCTCCTCTGATCTTGAGCGCGTAGTTCAATGGGGAAAGAGATGGCTGGTTATTTTTAATGCATCTAAAACCAAGCTCCTAACTTTACATCATCAACGCTCTGTTCCTCATTTAGCATCAATTGAAATGGATGGCTCTCGTCTTGGGGAGGCTTCATGTTTTGACAAGCTCCTGGGTTTGACTTTTACAGGGTACTGAGATTTGGGGAAATCTTTGTAATCCATTTTCGGAGAACATTTTAATTGGTTTGGATAGAAAATTTGAGCTACCAATATATAAATGTATGTATGTATGTTTGCATGTCTGCCTAAAACATTCGACAGAGGCGATGGATTTTCACAAAATCAGTATTGTTTTGAAGTTCGCCCCTTCAGACGACAAATACAGAAAATTTGGCTAAAAGCATTAATTTTTTCACCTTCAACTGGGCACTTTTCTAAAGGGAGGGGTTGCTTTTTTCGCCGATATTTTCGAAAGTCATCCCCTCTTTTCGATTGTCTAGCCTTAATTTAAACCATCATCACTTCCGATTTGGCGGTGGTCGTAACAGCAAAGACATCACGTTTTTCCCACATTCTTTTCCTCCTTTGCAGTACGGGTTCAAGTCTGCCTTCCTACTACCACTTTTATTTTTTTTTTCTTTTGCTCAACACACACCTCCAAACACCTGGGCAACGCCGGGCTGAAATGCTTATATATATATAAAATTGAAAGTGTCTGCATGTGTGTGTGTGTGTGTGTGTGTGTGTGTGTGTGTGTATGTACATTTCCCTATGCAATAACTCTGTCAATTTTCAGTCTACAAACTCGAAATTTGATATACAGGGTATTGAGATTTGGGAAAATCTTTGTAATCTGTTTTCAGCCAGAAATTTGTCAAAGTTCAATGATTTGACCTTTGAGAACTCTACCAAACTCCTCCAACAATTTTGAGTATAAACAATTGAAATTTTAGATATAGGTTCCTTGGACATGGATCTAACTTAATAACTTGATTTGAGCCCAAAATAAATGTTGAGGGGTCATAATGGGGGTCAAAGTTAAAAAAGATTTGACCTCTGTGGTCTCTATCAAATTACTCAGACAATTTCTGGCCTAAACATTTGAAATTATACACAAAAGGTATTCAGAGATAGGGCAAGGTTTTTAATCGGTTTGGGTCGAAAATTTGAGCTACCAATATATAAATGTATGTATGTATGTTTGCATGTCTGCCTAAAACTTTCGATAGAGGCGACGGATTTTATCAAGATCGGTATCGTTTTGAAGCTCGACTCTTCAGACGACAAATACAGAAAAATTGGCTAAAAACATTAATTTCTTCACCCTTAACTGGGTACTTTTCTACAGGGAGGGGTTGCTTTTTTCGCCGATATTTTCGAAAGTCATCCCCTCTTTTCGATTGTCTAGCCTTAATTTAAACCTACATCACTTCCGGTTTGGCGGTGGTCGTAACAGCAAAGACGTCACTTTTTTTCCCGTTCGTTTCCTCCTTCATGGTACAGGTTCGAGCCTGTCTTCCTGCTACCACTTTTTTTTTTTTTTTTGCTCATCACACACCTTCAAACACCTGGGCAACGCCGGGCACTCATGCTAGTATATATATATATATATATATATATATATATATATATATATATATATATATATATATATATATATATAGGCTTGAGATATTCAAAAGTAGGGACTAATGAACTCAACGAGGTTGTTAGATAGTGCTTCATAACAATAGCAAAATATTTTTTAATTATTGGAAGGTAAACAGTTACATTTGGTCGCTACAAACAACCATATGTTTCAGTCAATGGGACTTCATCAAGCGACCCTGAACCATCTGACGCTAAAGAAAAAAGGCTGTTTCTAGCGACCAAATGTAGCTGTTTACCTTCTGATAAATAATATATATATATATATATATATATATATATATATATATATATATATATATATATATATATATCAATAAGTAGGTAGTAATCTCTATTTCTATAAAAAAGGAAATTTGTGTGTGTGTTTGTGTGTGTATATGGTCATTCCGTATGGACTCAAAAATGGCTGGGCCGATTTATATGAAATTTCTCACAAATGTACTTTATGTATCTGGCAGTGTTCTTAGATAGGTTTTGCATTTGAATGTCTTCAATAAGTATCGATAATAAAAAAAATCGAACAAAAGAAGGAACAGGCGATTTTAACCAACGTTGATACCTTATACAGCCTAACATCACAAGTGCATTTGAGAAGTTTTGTTACCACACATGTAGAAAGACCCATCATATAAAATCAACACTAGGTTCTTTGATATGACAGGAGCACATTCGAAATGAATGCTTCTGTTTAGAGCACAATTGAAGCATGATACTTGACTTTTGCATTTTAAACTTTAATTCAAAACATCTTCTATAATATACATTTCACGTGTCTGTTTAAATGTATGTATGTTTGTATGTCTGCCTAAAACTTTCGACAGAGGCGACGGATTTTCACGAGATCAGTATCATTTTGAAACTCGACCCTTCGAACGACAAATATTGAAAAATTGGCCAAAAACATTAATTTCTTTACCCTTAACTAGGCACTTTCTAAAGAGAGAGGGTGCAGTTTTTGCCGATAATTTTGTAAGTAATAGCCTCTTTTCGATTGTCTAGCGTTAATTTAAACCTACGTCACTTCTGGTTTGGCGATGGGCACAACAGCTAACACGTCATGTTTATTTTTTTTTCCACTTTCTTTTCCTTCTTCGTGATACGGGTTCGAGCCTGCCTACCTATTACCACTTTTTTATTTTTTTTGCCCTCGCAATTTTCCTTTTTTTTTTGCTCAACCAACATCCTTACACACATCTCCACTTTCTTTGCTGCCTTTGCGTTACGGGTTCGAGCTTACCTGCCTACTACAACTAGTTTTTTTTTTCTCAACACACACCTCAAAACAACCTGGCAACGCTGGGCACCCAGGCTTGTTATATATAAAAATAATTTTGTAAAATCAACAGTAGGTTCTCTACAATCTAATGTAGACTACAATGTATTGTGGACTAAGTCACTGCCGAGAGGCATATGAAGCTTCCTCCCTGTGCACTGCGATGGATCCCCAACCTAAGCAGGCAATCAATCGATTTGATTAAAAATAGTTTCACTGATTTTGATGACAATAAAAATATGGGAGTGTGAAACCGTTGTTGATCATCATTCAATTCCAGCCAATGTCAGGTCTCCTTGCCAGTAAATAGTAAAAAAGAATATATAATTTAATATATATATATATATATATATATATATATATATATATAATTTAATGTATATATATTTACCCACAGATATAAACTGATAGGTCATAGTATGGCATGCCCGGAGCAGGCTGATGATTATTCTCACATACCTCATAGACAGATTCCTTAAAATCAGGTCAAGTGTTTTCACAATCAATCTCTTCCATCTCCTTAACTTGTTTCTCCCTCACAATATTTTCCCTTAGACGGGCAACATCAAGTCGCTTTGGGATAGCCACACTAGCTCCCCTCATCTTGGTCTTCACAACACACTTAATCTTTGCACGGACCAACCGATGGTCGGTCCAGCACTCTGCACCTCGCATGACACGAACACTGCATATATCCCTCATCTCATGTTTTCTGACTAACACATAGTCTATCAAGTGCCATTGTTTGGAACCAGAATGCATCCAGGTCATCTTGTATTTGTCTTTCTGCTGAAACACGGTGTTACTGAATTTAAAACCCATCTCTGAACAAAACTGCAACAACATCAGACCATTGCTATTACACTTGCCCATGCCATGTTTACCCAGCACATCCCAGGTTTCAAAATCTCTTCCCACCCTAGCATTAAAATCTCCAAGAATGAAGATCTTATCAGCAGAGGGAATGCATCTAACTACACTGCACAAAGCAAGGTAGAAAGCAACCTTTTCATCTTCTGTTGCATCTATAGTGGGTGCATAGACACTCAAAAAAGTTGTATAACGACCATTTACCAGAGGTAACCTCATAGTCATGATCCGGTCACTCACACCACAGGGAAGTTCTTCCAGGCTAGAAAGAATTGATACCTTTATAGCAAAAGCCAGCCAACTCAGAAAACTGTCCCTCATCAGCCAGCCTGGTCTCAGACAGAGCAACTATATCCATGTCATAACGTTGAAGTTCCTTAGATACAAGAGCAGATCTATACTCTGGATGCGTTATTGCTGACGGCAAGTCAAACAGCGTCTGCACATTCCAACAGCTGATGGTCATTGTTATATATTTCCTCGCAGTAGCATGATGACGACCGGGTCCAGGCTGTGGAGCCCTGAAACACCTGCTGGGTCAGGTCCTGGAAATTCCAGTTTCCCTTATTGCCATTTACGTTCATAATCATACTTTCAAACTTCATTGAATGTTTTGCCATTTTAGGCTACAGCCAACCCTTTTCTTTTCTTTCGTCCCACTAAGCAAGATACACGAGATGGTAAAAAGTGTATCTAATTTATATCGAGCAATGCCTGTGCATGAGGATTGTTATAGTGGGGAAAGACTTTGCACCGAGACAATCCCACTCTCTAAACAACTGCCAACTTGATCCAAAAAGAAGAGCAAGTCAACATCATTGGATGCAGCAGTCATCGCAGGTTTTATATCAGAGTTTTCCTTCTCTTAGGGAAGTTGCCTTCACCACGGCTTACAGATCCCTCTCCACCCACCATGCCATTTGATTCATGACTGGGACTTAGGTTGCTCGGCACCAGAGCATATTCCACACACCGGTGGGTCATGTATGCCGTAGCTTACAGGGCCTAAGCTCCTCTGGAGGTTTCTGTCAGGGTTACCTCACCCTTAGCCTTTGATTAAATAACCTTGGCCCACAAGGCAGTGGAGGTCCAGTTATATGGCGCAGGACACTCGCCATTCATCAGAGCCCCGTTTGCATGGCAGTGGTCACGACGTGCATGTGGGGTTGATTTGTCTGGGAGAAACACAGAAAGATGCTAAGACATCTGTGTGCTTTTAACACATGTCCACACCAGACCTTGACCATTGATATATATACAAACATACATACATATATATATATATATAGCTACTTGTATTTTCTCTACCGCTCTCCCTCAAACCAAGACTGTACCCTAATAAACAAAGTCTCAGACAGCATAGATATAGCACTCTCCCTCGATACTAGTGCACAAATACATGTATTTGGTGACTTCAATGTCCACCACAGTAACTGGCTAGGATTCTCTAATCACACAGACATAGCTGGTAGCGCAACACATAGCTTCTCTATATCTCATTCCCTATCTCAGTTGGTTACATTTCCAACATGTTTCCCAGACCAGCAAGATCAACATGCCTCACTTCTAGATCTCTTTCTGACAACGGTTCCCAATGACTGTACAACAAATGCCAACAGCCCACTCGGGAATGCTGATCACGCTGTGATAATGGTAGAAATCAGCCTAAATTCTCGCCCTAAAACTGAAGACCCACTACTCAAAACAATGAGGTATTACAAAAAGGCTGATTGGGAAGCTATCAGGGAGCTCATCAGAGATGCCCCATGGCAAAATATCTTTACTCTTCCAGCGGAACAGTGTGCAAATGAGACCACTGAATGGTTCAAAACTGCTATTGAAGCACATGTTCCGCACGGAAATTCTATAGCAAGCCCCACTCTCCCCAATGGTTTACTTCTGCTTGTGCAGCTGCCATTTGTAAAAGGCAGCATGCGTTCCACAGATTCAACCGACATAAGTCCGACTCAAATAAACAGAAGTTTATAGAAGCTAGAAATAATTGTAAGAGAGTGATAGAGACAGCTAAGACAGATTACTCTGAAACCACCAGAAAACGCATCGAAGCACAGAAATTAGGAACCCGGGATTTTTGGAAAATCTACAACAGCGTAGTAAATAATGGACAGTCAACTATTCCCCCACTATCAAACAATCATGAGGTTGCTTGCACGGCAACTGACAAGGCTAATCTGCTTGCCAGTCGGTTTGCCTCAAACTCCACACTGAACTCGGTACACCACTCACTCCCTGATTTTCCTCTGCGAACAGACGCCACACTTGACGATTTGAAAATCACCCCTTCTCAGGTACATGCTATTATAAAAAACCTAGACACCTCCAAAGCATGTGGACCAGATCTCATCCCGGCTGTGCTATTAAAAAATGCTCTGCCGAGGTTGCTCCAGTTCTGTCCAAACTTTACAATAAATGCCTTAACGAATCTTGTTTTCTCGACTGCTGGAAAACCGTCTCTGTGGTACCAGTCTTCAAGAATTCTGGTGAAAGAACTGACCCATTAAATTATCGCCCCATTAGCCTCCTTCCGCTTTTTGCCAAAATATTTGAGTCCTTAGTTAATCAAGTCCTAGTCCAGCACCTAACAGCTGCTAAACTCCTGACTGACAAACAATATGGATTCAGGCAAGCCCGTTCAACAGCAGATATCTTAACTGTAGTTTCTGAACGTATATACCGTTCATTGGATAAAACAGGGGAGGGTAGAGCGGTGGCCCTTGATATATCAAAGGCTTTTGACAGGGTATGGCACGATGGTCTTCTAAGGAAAATTAGATCATATGGAATCACTGGAAGAATTCATAATGTAATTAAATCCTTCTTAAGTAATAGAAAAATCAAAGTTGTCCTCGACGGTCGTACATCCAAACAATATGACATAAATGCGGGAGTACCTCAGGGGTCTATCCTTGGACCTCTATTATTCCTCATATTCATAAATAAGCTCCATGATAAAATTGTTTCGGAGATGGGTATATTTGCCGATGACACCACTCTCTATAACAGATATGAGGGGGAAAACAAATGAACACATATCTAAGGAAATGGCAGAAACACTAGAGGATGACCTCCAATCCATAGTGGAATGGGGACAAAAATGGTTGGTCACATTCAATGCTGCTAAGACTAAGCTTGTTTCCTTCAATAAATACAAGAAACCTTCTCTACTACCAATAGCAATGGCCAAGAACACATTGCCTGAAAGTACTTCTTTTAAACTCCTCGGCCTAACGTTTACAGGGAATATGAACTGGAATAGATACATTGAGAGCATTGCCAAGGCTGCTGCAAGGAAGGTTGGCTCCCTCTACCATGCTAGAAAACTACTTACGCATGACAGTATCCTATACCTCTATAAGGCAACCATTCGCCCATGTATGGAGTACTGTTGTCACATCTGGGCTGGTGCATCTGCTGCTTGTCTCTCACTCCTGGACAGGGTTCAAAAGAGAGTCGCCAACCTGATAGGTCCTGAACTTGTCATCTAGGCTACAGCCTCTGTCCCAGTGACGAGATATTGCATCCCTCTGCCTGTTCTACAAATACTTTAATGGTGAATGCTCTGACGAGCTGCAAACACTTGTACCTCCCCGACGTAACTACCCCTGACAAACCCGACAAGCTACTAAGTCTCATCCCTTTACAGTAGAGATCCCTAGGTGCAAGAAAGCCTTTTACTCCAATAGTTTCTTCCCCAGAACTGCGGGTTTTGGAACTCCCTTCCGGGATTCTGCTTTCCCAACTGCAATGATATGCAGAAGTTCAAGTGTAATGTTAACAAACATCTTTCTACTCATCTCCCTTCATAATGACCCCGCTAATTAAGTCCCTAATAGTAGCCCCCTGCTTCAAAGTGGCACTGTGCCTTGTTAAGGGTGAAAATTGAATTAAAAAAATATATATATATATATATATATATATATCTTAGAGTTGTAAGCCATGTTTAGTTTCAGAACAGTTTCCGATGATTAGATGTTCTATACAAGTCCTGGAGGTGACTGGTTCTCAGTAGACAGTTCTTGAGTTGGACGCCACAAAGCAAAAGATTCTTCCCATATTGACACGAAGAAAACATATGCGAAGTTGCTTCAGAAAAGTTTTAATTTTTATGGAGCAATTCTAGTTTCTGATTGGTTGGTAGTGGAACACTGGAACATGAATTAATTAGATTCGTCAGTTCCTAGCAGCATCATTTATAAATAGAATCTCCCGACTGTGCGGGATCATACTTCATTATAAGTCAAAAATATTGCAAAATATATACATATATAATTATAAAATTCAAATGACCTTGTAACGAGTGATGTAACACACTTTCCGGTTTACGACATCCGGTTGCGCATGCGCGCATAAACATTAACCCATAACAATGTAAACAAACAAACACAAATTGCTTCTTTTGCAGATTCTGACCTGCGCACTGAAATATTAACGTTATTATTTCGAAATTATTATTTAACATGGGAAGAGTGGGGGTGTTTTGCAACTATTCTTTATTACAACTATACTGTCGCTATTTTCTTACAACTAAACAAATTTAACCCATTGACAACCATAAGAACAATTGTAGTAAAGCCAAAACTACTACTACTACTACTACTACTACTACTACTACTACTACTCTCTATCCGTCCCTTTTCCTTTCTTCCTTCCTTCTTTTTTTATTTTTTCTTTACATTTCTAGATACAAAATAGTTGTATGAGAATGGTGAATTTGTTGACACATTTACTAATCTGTTTAAATATTAGTTTCATTTTATTTTATTTATTTAGGTCCTATTTTTTTGCTTCAGGTTTTATTAATTATTTTCTTTTAGATTTTAAGTTTCTACAACTTGGTTGAAGGATTCCAATATGGGTTTTTTATTCTTATATTTCTCATCAGTAGGTTCATGTGCGTTTTTGCTGCTAAATGACTTTCGTTGGCGTTTGATTCGTAGGAAAATCATGTTTAATTTTCGATTTTTGTGTGATTATTTGGAAAAATAGGTTACTTTACACGAATAGGGGGGGATTTTTTTTTTCATGTTTGAGTGATTCGTCTGAATGCCATTAACCCGGAATAATCAACACAACCATAAAATGTATTATTTTACTGTGTACATTTTCAGTTTCCCAATTGTTCCTTTGTTTTTTGTTTTTTTGCGTTTAAATTATCCAAATAAACAATTGTTAATACTGTCTGCTTTTTTTTTTTTACATTGTTCATTTCTGTATTACGTTTAAGTTATTTTAACGCAATTTTTTTTTTTACAAATAATCTACTTTAACCCATTGACAACCATAAAATAAGTTATGTTCTCATTGTAAAAAAAGATATATCAAAATTTGAATTGAACTATAATAAGTATTATCGTATCTGTTCAGTGCACGTTTACCTATAAGTATGGCCAACACTTATAATTCAGTAACTGTAAATTTTTTTTTTCAAAAATAATCAATTATAATAAACAGAACGACTCATAGAAATCTATCTATATTCTGTTTTATTTTAATATACTTTCATAGAAATGTTTCTATTATGTAAAAAAAAAACTATTTTCTTTACGTCACAAATGTCACACTCATACATGAATTCCATAGTTAATATGACATATTGACCCAACGGGTCACGGGTAATCTAGTATATATATATTGATAGCCAAATGTAATATTGAAATGCTTATATCTTTGGTTCTATGGGACGAAATTACATGACAATTTGAAGGCTAATATTCTTTGACAATTGGTAAAAAAAGAACCTGTATTTTCAAACCAATAAAATATGCCCAAATTTGTCTACATTTGTATATATAGTGTCCTGGCAGGCCAACTTTAGTTTGCTGCTATTGAATAAATTTTGCTTAGGGTTTTTTGCTTGATTGTCTCCTCTGTGGCCCTTGCACACCATTAATATATATATATATATATATATATATATATATATATATATATATATATACTCGGGTTTTTTTATTCAAAAGTAATGGACTAATGAATTCAACACGGTTGTTAGATAGTGCTCAATAAAAAGAGCTGATAATACTTGTTTATTGTTATATAAACATGCTCACATCCCGCTGCTACAAATAGCCACTTGTTTGAAACAAGTGGCTATTTGCAGCAGCGGGATGTGAGCATGTTTATATAATAATAAACAAGCATATATATATATATATATATATATATATATATATATATATATATATATATATATATATATATATATTTAAAATAAAAATTACAGTTAAATTTACCAAAATGATCCAAGATGGTAAAACTAAAGTATATTATAAATATTAAAGAATTAATATTTATAAAGTAATCTCAACCAGATATAAAAGCTTGATAAGACCAAGTAGGAGATAGAGTTTATAATAAGAGCAACATGTTAATAAAACATGTTAAAAAACACTTTGAAAAAGAGTTAAAAACATATTTAATCTGAAAAGGAAACACTTAATAAATGGATAGTCCTTAATCCACAGTTTCAAAGAAATACTTTCCGTCTCATCAGAGGGTAGGAAATTAACAAAATGCGGGATCGGATTTTGCATACAAAAGTATTTGATGAAACTGCAAATAAGTCAAAGATCTTACTTAATAACAAAAAGTGAAGCAGAGGGAATATGGCGAAGAAAAAGGTGATTTTACATGATTGGATAGTCAGGTGAAAGGTAAAGTATCCAATGACGGTAAAATCCAAAAATGTAAGTCCAAGAAAATGTATTTAATTTTCCATTCGCACAAGTAATATCCAAGGAAATCGCGTAATTGGAAGATGGTCTAAAATAATCTAAAAGGCCGAAATCCGTGGAATAATTCACAAATATGTACATTCCACGAGTAGAGAATTGGCTCATGTGATCTCCAAGAAGGAGAATTCCCTCTTTGTTCAAGGAACTTAAAAGAAGAGACTGTCTTGGGAAGCAATTTAACCCAAAGTTCCCAAAATGTTCTAGGAGATTGAGAGAATGTCTCTCAAAGAACAAAGACTGAAAGAAAAGGAGAACATTTTAAAGACCCTTTATATTTTGTATGTTTCTTGCCTTTCAGGTTTTTATGTGTCAAGTAAGATTGTTTTATTTTTATTTTAAAGAAGGAAAACGAATATTTTTTCCATCTTCGCTTATAATCTGTTACTATCATTTAGATAATAAATTTAACTGTCGTTCCAGTCAATAGAGTTGATTCTAGAATAGCCTCTCACTTAAAGACCTCTTTTTATGTATGTTCTGTTTTTTACTGTTTTTTGTAATTGTTACTTCAAGGTTAATTTTGACCCTTGCTTTGGGAAAGAAAAGCAACAGCATTTTATTTCTTTTCAATAAACTCAGACTAAATTAATATACTTTTATGGTCTTGTTTTCATTGACTCCTTTTTTTATTTGCTTCTCATTTGTTTAGTGTTACTTTTATTTTTTATCCCATTTTTTATATATTTATTACACCAAAAAACATATTTTGGTAACAACAACTACAAAATATGTTACTTTACTTTTATTTTTCCCAGTCTTATGACATTTCTCTTTAAATACCACGTTACTTTGCTTTATTTTTTCCCCTCCCATTTTTTGTATTTGTTACACTAAAAAGCGTATTTTGGTAGCCACAACTACAAAATACATTAGTTCTGCAACCTTGGAAGGCGATAGACAAATGGGTATTGTCCTTAGTGACTGGTGATACAAAAAGAGTATCAGTTCATGAGACTGATATAAAGAAAACTTACTGCAGTCTCTGACGAAATAAAAAATTCCTGCTGCCTACATCTACCATAGGAGGTATGACATATGGGATATCCTACTTCCCATAAAAGAGATTGTCAAAAACAGAACTACGATTGAGAAACATGGACCTGCTGTGACACGCATGTGAGAAAGCATCTAAGAACAGTGTGTGTTCTTTTGCTGGACATCCCTTGAGGTACAAGAATGCACTTGTCCAGGTGTAATATAAAGATGAATTTCGAGTCATTCGCCAGTTGCATGGTAGATCACACATAGCACATGAAACGAATTGAATTATAAGCAGTTGGCATGGTGAATTGCATTAAAAGGAGTTGGGGTGTGATAAATTATGTTATAAGAAGTTAGTGCAGCAAATTGTGTTAAAAGGAGTTGTGGTGTGGCGAATTGAGTCACAAGAGTTGATCTGGCGAATTAAATTGTAGAGAAATTCAGACACTTTGATTTTTATTTGTTTTTTGTCTAACAAGCTATTTCTATATCGATAGTATGGCCTTCAACCTGTAGCTTATACCCTTGTTTGACGGCAGTGACTATGAGCAGTCGAAAGTAGAATGGTTAAAGTAGGTGGAATTGATATGTCAGTTAAGTGGAGTGAGTAAAGCATATCGAGAGTGTCATCCTGTTGTGTTTGTCTGGTGGTGCATGTATCATGTATGAGTTATTGATAAGAGAAAGTGGTGCAGTATTTCATTTATAAATTTTTGATTATCAAATAGATTACTATTCATTTTTGTCACTGTAGCGTTACATACATTTTCTGTGTGGATTCCTGACCCAGACAGCATCTCCTGCCATGTATGGATTAGAAACTGTTGTATCAAACACAAGTACAGGTTGCGTTAGCTGGGGTGATTGAGGCTGTTTTGTCTTTTGAGGTGACATTGTGCCAGTATATTGCTTCCACAAGTGAGCGCTGTGTTCATGCAGCAATATTTTTTTTTTTTTTTTTTTTTTTTTTTTTTTATTACATTTTCACCCCAAACAAGGCAAATTGCCACTTTGGTGTAGGGGGCTACTATCAGGGGCAACAACTACTGGGGTACTATGTAGGGATTTGGGCAGCAAGGTGTCGGTTCACGTTACACTTGAACTTCTGCACGTCAGTACTGTTGGGGAAGCAGGGACCTGGAATGGAATTCCAGAGTCTTGCGGTTCTGGGGAAGAAACTATTGGAGTAAAAAGATCTTTTACATCTAGGGACCTCTACAGTGTGGGGGTGGGATCTAGTAGCCTGTCGGTTTGTCGAGGGTGCTCGCGTCGTGGGGGCACAAGTGATTGCAGTTCATCAGAGCATTCACCACTAAAATACTTGTAGAACAGGCAGAGGGATGCAACATTTCGTCGATGGGACAGAGGCTGAAGCTTAGATGCCAGTTCAGGGCCTATCAGATTTGCGACTCTCTTTTGAACCTTGTCAAGGAGCGAGAGACTAGTAGCAGATGCACCAGCCCAGATGTGGCAGCAATACTCCATACATGGGCGAATGGTGGCCTTATAGAGGTACAGGATACTTTCGGGTGTTAGTAGTTTTCTAGCACGGTAGAGAGAGCCTACCTTTCTTGCAGCGGCCCTGGCAATGCCTTCAATGTAATTGTTCCAACTCATGTTTCCTGTGAACGTTAGGCCAAGGAGTTTGAAAGATGGACTCTCAGATAAAGGGTCGTTGGCCATTGCTATTGGTGGTAGAGAGGGTTTCTTGTAATTATTGAATGAAACTAGTTTAGTCTTGGCAGCATTGAACGCGACCAACCACTTTTGTCCCCATTCCACTACAGATTGGAGGTCTTCCTCTAGTGTTTCTGCCATTTCTTTAGAAATGTGTTCATTCGTCTTCCTGTCGTGTCTGCCATAGAGTGTAGTGTCATCAGCATATATACCCATCTCAGAGGCAATGTTGTCGGGGAGGTCATTTATGAATATCAGGAACAATAGAGGTCCAAGGACAGATCCCTGGGGCACTCCCGCATTTATATCATATTGTTTAGATGTGCGACCGTCGAGGACTACCTGGATTTTTCTCTTATCTAAGAAGGATTTAATTAAGTTAAGTATTCTACCAGTGATACCGTAAGATCTAATCTTCCTGAGGAGACCCTCATGCCATACCCTGTCAAAAGCCTTAGATATATCTAGAGCTACCGCTCTGCCTTCCCCCGCTTTGTCCAGTGATATTTGATAATGCAATGGGATCGCTTGACTATCACATTTCCTGATCGTACGTGGGTGGAAATTGTACATGTACATCTCATATCCGTGTAAACACGACAAATCTCTCTCTGTAAAATGCTGAACCATTATTCATAAGCAGCTGAATTGGTGACCCCATTCACAAAACACTATTTCCAACTGCTTAATGAAGTTAGAGTCTTGGCGAGTCAAGGCAAGGCCTTCCAAATGGCAAAATGACTGGGACCACAGTCTATCAATGTCAGATACAGCCGACTTTCAAAATTGTATGAAGAAACCGTTGTACACAGCTTTTGCATCAGATCCTTTCGTCACATAAAAGCAATTAGCAACATGCCACCTTCCACCAGGAAAAACGGTCGATGTCTTCTTGGTAAAACTTGCAGCTTTGTTTGGTGATATGTCAGATTGTTGCTGGATTGCCTGAACATGTGGAAAAGCTCTTATGAGCATCCTCTCAAATGGAGGACCTAAATTTGTCATGCTCACGTGGGATGGTAAAAGTTAGCATTGATGCAAAGCTTGTCATGAATATGGAAGTTCTGGTTGAAGGCAGGATTTGAATTGTTGCTTGAGCATGATGCGATCAAGCAGTTGAGTGGGGGGGGCGATAGTTGTAACAGGTGCTGGAAAGGTTATGTGATGGATCAAATTGAGCTGCCATTGCCATTAACAAGCCTGATTTTAATGCAGAGTATGACAAAACTACTCGAAGATAGACTGCATCCTGGAAATCGACTGGCAACCAAACTCCAATTACATTCAAGAACAGACTTGAAGAGTATCCAGCCCTTGCACAAATTAAAGAGGAGTATGATCGGAAACTATAGCTGTGGATAAAAAATGACAGGCTTCCATATCGAGAAGAAAAGCTATGACCTCCACAGGGTCTAATCCTTCGCATGGCCATCTGCAGGAAAATTAGCAGCAGGTTCACCATTATGGATTATTGGGAGCTAAACGAATATATTGACACATATACAACCAACTCAGATGTTTACTTACAACAATTAAGGGAATCACAACAGCAATATTGCAGTGCTAGAACTATGCCTGGGCCTATCTGCACCTACATGTTGCCAAGTTCCTTTGACCATTTCAAACAATATATATTACCCACCCAAGATTTGGGTTTAATGTAGCTCCTTTGATAATATGCGCCATTGTAACTGCCGTTCTAAGCCAGGATGAGATCATCAATGCAACTACCTCTTCTTATATTGATGATATTTTTGTGAATGAAAGCGTGTGTCCTATGGTTCATGTCAAAGAAAATTTGAAGCAGTTTGGTCTGGACAGTAAAGTCTCAGAACAGCTAGGAACATGCACATATGTGTTGGGCTCATATGTGTCTGGGCGGGTAGGGAAAACTTTGCTGGTGCTGTGGAAATGAACTCGCAATCGTCCCCAGTAAACTGTCTTTTCAGTGTGCAGGAACTTGATAATACATTGGTAGGTAGAGGTTAACTCAGTGTAAATTTCAAGAACGTGCCATTTAGGTGCATTTTCAGTATGGCCTAGCAGCAAGCGAAAATATACTCCGTAACCAATGAATCAGAAAATAAAGGTCAAGGGTTAAACAAGCTAAATATTTAACTATAGAGTTTTTTTTTAATTCCTGATTACCGTAAAAACACATGTTGAATGTGCATATATTTTCTCACTTGCGGGAGACGATCGACGGATTTTAGTTTTATTGTTAGCTTAAAATCAGTAAATATTTATTATTTTATTATCACTACCAACAGTGGGAGATTTCATTTTAAACAAAATCAAATAAAAATAAATAATTAAAAGAATTGTGTTAGCATTGGAATATAGGCGCAAATTTTTCCGATACCAATTCAGATACCCTAAAACGTTCACATTTTTCTGATTCTCGACTCCATTTCAGATTAATCGTTCCAACATTACTTTAAACTTTCAGCAGCTTCTTTGTGTTTTCATGCATGAGGTTTGTTCATCTCGAGAAACAGATCAAGCCACTGGACGATCCAACGAACAGATCGGCAGCAACTAACACATGGGAAGCGAAACTCGAAGAATGAAGATCAAATGAAAGTACTGACGACTTTTGGTTGAATTGTGCTTTTAATAGAATAGCAGCAATAACACACAGGCGCAGCAGGTGCACATTTTAATTGAATAGCAGCAATAACATACAGGTGCACATTTTAATTGAATAGCAGCAATAACACTCAGGTGCAGTTGGTGCACATTTTAATTGAATAGCAGCAATAACACACAGGTGAACATTTTAATTGAATAGCAGCAATAACACACAGGTGGAGCTGGTGCACATTTTGAATAGCAGTAATAACACACAGGTGCATGTTTTAATTGAATAGCAGCAATAACACAGGTGCAACAGGTGCACATTTTAATTGAATAGCAGCGATAACACATATGTGCACATTTTAATTGAATAGCAGCAATAACACACAGGTGCACATTTTAATTAAATAGCAGCAATAACACAGGTGCCCATATTAATTGAATAGCAGCAATAACACAGGTGCAGCAGGTGTACATTGTAATTGAATAGCAGCAATAACACACAGGTGCAGCAGGTGCACATTTTAATTGAATAGCAGCAATAACACACAGGTGCACATATTAATTGAATAGCAGCAATAACACAGGTGAAGCAGGTGCACATTCTAATTGAATAGCAGCAATAACACACAGGTACACATATTAATAGAATAGCAGCAATAACACACAGCTGCACATATTAATTGAATAGCAGCAATAACACAGGTGCACATTTTAATTGAATAGCAGCAATAACACACAGCTGCACATATTAATTGAATAGCAGCAATAACACAGGTGCACATTTTAATTGAATAGCAGCAATAACACACAGGTGCACATTTTAATTGAATAGCAGCAATAACACAGTTGCATCAGGTGCACATCTTAATTGAATAGCAGCAATAACACACAGGTGCACATTTTAATTGAATAGCAGCAATAACACACAGGTGCAGAAGGTGCACATTTTAATTGAATAACAGCAATAACACACAGGTGCACATTTTAATTGAATAACAGCAATAACACACAGGTGAACATATTAATTGAATAGCAGCAATGACAGGTGCAGCAGGTGCACATTTTAATTGAATAGCAGCAATAACACACATGTGCACATTTTAATTGAATAGCAGCATTAACACACAGGTGTAGCAGGTGCACATTTTAATTGAATAGCAGCAATAACACACAGGTGCACATTTTAATTGAATAGCAGCAATAACACACAGGTGCACATATTAATTGAATAGCAGCAATAACACAGGTGCAGAAGGTGCACATTTTAATTGAACAGCAGCCATAACACACAGGTGCACATTTTAATTGAATAGCAGCAATAACACAGGTGCACACTTTAATTGAATAGCAGCAATAACACACAGGTGCACATTTTAATTGAATAGCAGCAATAACACACAGGTGCACATTTTAATTGAATAGCAGCAATAACACATAGGTGCAGCTGGTGCACATTTGAATTGAATAGCAGCAATAACACACAGGTGCACATTTTAATGTAATAGCAGCAATAACACACAGGTGCAACAGGTGCACATTTTAATTGAATAGCAGCAATAACACAGGTGCACATTTGTTGAACGCACACAAACAACACCCATGTGTGTGTGAAAGACTGTGTCCCATATGCGCCTATCTCTACCGTGTCTCATCATTCACCATCACTGAACATTCTTCTCATCATTTGTTTATTGAAATGTTACATTTCTTCAATGCTTGCTCATGTAGGGGAATATGGGCAAAGAACACCAGTTAAAATATACACCGGAGAATCACTGCTCTTGGAGGAAACACACACACACAGTAAGTCCTGGCCTTGACTAGAGAAGGTACGTTTTTACTCCTCGTGAGAACTATGCCCACTATGAGACTGAGTAGAACTCTTACCACTTCTAAAGTGAGTACCGAATTATTGTTGTTCTGTATTGTGATGTTACTTTATTCTTTACATTTGTCAATTCATAAGCACCTAACAGCTGTTAAACTCCTGACTGACAAACAATATGGATTCAGGCAAGCCAGTTCAACAGCAGATATCTTAACTGTAGTCTCTGAACGTATATACTGTTCACTAGAAAAAAACAGGGGAGGGTAGAGTGGTAGCCCTTGATATATCAAAGGCTTTTGACAGGGTATGGTACGATGGTCTTCTAAGGAAAATTAGATTATATGGTATCACTGGAAGAATACATAATCTAATTAAATCCTTCTTAAGTAAGAGAAAAACCCAAGTTGTCCTTGACGGTCGTACATCTAAACAATATGACATAAATGCGGGAGTACCTCAGGTGTCTATCCTTGGACGTCTATTATTCCTGATATTCATAAATGACCTCCATGATAAAATTGTTTCGGAGATGGTTATATTTGCTGATGACACCACTCTCTATAACAGATATGAGGGGAAAACAAATGAACACATATCTAAGGAAATGGCAGAAACACTAGAAGATAACCTCCAATCCATAGTGGAATGGGGACAAAAATGGATGGTCACATTCAATGCTGCCAAGACTAAGCTTGTTTCCTTTAATAACTACAAGAAACCTTCTCTACTACCAATAGCAATGGCCAAGAACACATTGTCTGAAAGTACTTCTTTTAAACTCCTCGGCCTAACATTTACAGGGAATATGAACTGGAATAGATACATTGAGAGCATTGCCAAGGCTGCTGCTAAGAAGGTTGGCTCCCTCTACCATGCTAGAAAACTACTTACGCCTGAAAGTATCCTGTATCTCTATAAGGCTACCATTTGCCCATGTATGGAGTACTGTTGTCACATCTGGGTTGGTGCATCTGCTTCTTGTCTCTCACTCCTGGACAGGGTTCAAAAGAGAGTCGCCAACCTGATAGGTCCTGAACTTGTCATCTAGGCTACAGCCTCTGTCCCAGTGACGAGATATTGCATCCCTCTGCCTGTTCTACAAATACTTTAATGGTGAATGCTCTGACGAACTGCAAACACTTGTACCTCCTCGACGTAACTACCCCCGACAAACCCGACAAGCAACTAAGTCTCACCTCTTTACAGTAGAGATCCCTAGGTGCAAGAAAGTCTTTTACTCCAATAGTTTCTTCCCCAGAACTGCAGGTCTTTGGAACTCCCTTCCAGGATTCTGCTTTCCTAACTGTACTGATATGCAGAAGTTCAAATGTAATGTGAACAAACATCTTTCTACTCATCTCCCTTCATAATACCCCTGCAAATTATGTCCCTGATAGTAGCCCCCTGCTTCAAAGTGGCACTGTGCCTTGTTTGAGGTGAAAATTGAAAAAAAAAAAAAAAATGTATATTTATGTACTTGTGAACTATTTGCGTTTATTAAGTATTAATGTTTGTTAAGTTTTTTTTAGTTTCAGTGAAATAATCAACTATGAGATATGCGGTTCTCTCTGCTAACCAACTGTGATATTATTAGCTCCCTTGGTCACTACTATTTTAATTATAAACAAAAAGATTTTTTATGAAAATTGCTACAGACAAGGCATGAAGCCACTTGATGTAAGGAGCTAAAAACATACTATTTCAAGGTCATAAACTTGCCAACGATAAGTATTAAATGAAATAGATTCTAACCTAGAAAACAGCAATTCTTCCCCCTTTGTCAGAAACATCGTTCATGGAATGTGAGGACTAAAGGACAAAATAAGGGAAGCGAGAGTTACACGGCTGCTGAGAGTAAACCTAAGGTCCACTTTCTATTCTCCTTAAATTTAGTCTTAAGTTTGTGAATTTTTTAGATGAGAATTGATAATTTGTATTATTTGGATTATTCATACTACTGTTCTCATCTTTAGTGTTATTCGCACAACGTTTCGGCCTATGTAACCTCTCGTCTTCTTCAGGTGTATCTTTTTGGTAAGGCACTTGATATATGAAGCTAAAGAACGAAATATCATTATTACAAAAACGGGAGATTCCTACTGGATTTCGTCTTGAAAAAACCAAAGTTATAGTCAGGGGAAAACAGTCAGCAGGAAGGAAGTTTCACAAACTTGCAGTTTTTGAAAAGAAATTACTGAAATAGGAAACTTTATTACAGTGAGGCATCAAAATATCGACTTGGTGGAGACCACTAAACCAACGAGTCAAACGAGCTGAAACAAAGGAAGCAGAGAATAGATCAGGCAATTCACATGCGATAATAGTATGCGTAGAAAAAAAAAAAAAAACTGAGATTAGCAACATCAAGTTTTCTAAAAAAAATTACTCCTTAAATGACCGCCCAAGGCGAATATCACACCAGGTATATTTTTTTACGCTCCAACCTGCGATAAATTTAACTTTTGTGTTTGTCATTTTTCTTTGACATTGTTGTGTAAGCGCAGTTAACATCGACCTCTGGCACATTTTTTTTTTTAAAGGGGCTGAATATCCCTACATTCAAAACTGACCTAGTGTCTAATTTTGTCCTTATACGGAGTAAATAAGCGCAAGATAATTATCACTTTTTGTTTGTTTGTTTAATCTAAAGTGTTAATCTGAATCTCTGTGTTGATTTCGATTAAATTAAAAACTCAATTTTTTTCAACTTGAGGATAAATTGCGAACTTTAAATCGCACTGAATTAAAATGTTTAACTATTCAAGTCGTACTGCACGATGAACTATTCTTTTTTTAATTTTTAAAAATGTTTGTTTTCTTATTTTTTTGTTTTAATTATTTTTACCTTTTGCATTTATATTACTAATGGCTCATTGTATTTGTTTATGTTTTAAAAGAAAGTTATTAAAATTATAAAAATTAAAATATATTTTGTTTTCTTTCAACTGCGATGCTTAAAAACGAATGAAGTGGAACCAACCACCCTCCTTTCCCGTCGGCAATAAAAAGTTCGATCGATTTTGTTTTTAACAAAAACAATTAACAATCAAATTCTTTTTTTTTTCTCTTACGTTTAAAGAATAGGAAACAAAACTGCAAAGACGACAGGTAAGAAAATTGAATTTTCATTTAATGACAATTTTCTTTTAATTTGTTTGGAAGAAACAAACCAGAAAAGCCTGTGTTATTTACTTTTATGGCTTTTCACGCTTTCTTTTTCAACATTTTTTTTAATTAACATCAAAAATAATTTTTGTCTGTGTTTATTTACGAGTAATATTTACCTGGCGTTGCCCAGATGGAGGGTTTCGATAAAGATAATTCAAAATATAGTCATTTACTGTTATGTTTACGTTTTTATTTTGTTGTACTTGGGAAGAATAATACGGACTGTACTTAAATACTAACGCGATAACCTAGAACCCCCTTCTTAATATGGGGAGGGTGTTTTGTAATTCTGTACTTTCACCTAACAATTTAATAAACAAAACGGTGCTTATGCACTTAAAATAATTTTTTTTTTTTTACGACCTGCCCCAGCGTAGTATAAAAACACCCCCATGTTAAGAACGGCTTTCGGAATAAACACCCAACCTCCCCATGTTAAGAACGGCTTCCAAGGTTGGAGGTGTTTATTCCGAAAGCCGTTCTTAACATGGGGAGGTTATATTACGCTGAGGCATGTCGTAAAAATTTACCGATATTTTCAAGTTTAACGATATCTTTAAATTGTTAGGTGAAAGTACAGAATAGTTACAAAACACCCTCCCCTCATGTTAAGAATGGTTTTCTAAATATTTCAGCACGGTTCAAAAAGTGCATAAGTACCAACAAAACCTACCGTAATGAATTTAACTTAATAAATCTAACCTAAAATATCACTGTCCATGTATTGCAATTGCATGCATGAGTCGAGTACCTAGTTTTTATTTTATTTTTGATTTCGATAAATATTCGATTAATAGTAAATAATTAATGTGAATTCATCGTTAAACACAACCGAAAAACACGAGATCTTGTTTGGTAGATTTTTTTTTAAAATTTAGTTTATTAATTTAAAATAGTAAAATACTGTTAGAAACTCTCACTCAATATATGTTACCGTGACATAGGCTGACATATAATGGATGGGGTTTTAACAGTATTTTGTATAGACTATTTTTTTTTTTTTTTTTTTAATCTATAATTCTGTCCCTTACAACAACACAATATGTTTTGTTCAGTTTCAGATAATTATTTTAAGCATATTTGTTCCCACTTCAAAACAAGGGGGGGTTGTAAGCAAAAAAAAAAATATATATATATAAATATCGTTTATGAAAAATAAGTACACTGTTATAAAGTTCATTCTTCTCCTAATAATCGCTGAAAATTTCGTATTGATCGGATAATTACCTGATTTTTGGTAGATTTTTAAAAAGACGGTCCGTCAAAAAGTACTGACCTGCCCCCCCCCCCAGTTTTGGCGGTGCCTAAGCTCCTTTTTTCTCCCGTTTGTTTTTCTTTTCTACAATTAATAAACCAGTTTACAAGTAAATTCAATCTTGGAAACTACTCGTTTGCCGTAATTTTAAACGTTATTTTCATTTTCAGCGACCCCGAAAACCTTTAAGAGTGGTAATTTTAAAGGAATTTGAGGGTGGAGTAATTCTTCATATTTACCTTTTTTTTTAATTGAATTGTTAGGTGAAAGTACAGAATAGTTACAATACACCCTCCCTTCCCCATGTTAAATAATAGGTTTCTAAATAATAGCGTTAAAAAATAGCTCGGGTCGTAAAGTGCAGGATGCAGGAGTGCAGGGCAGGACTAGGAGTACCTATAAAAGGTAACGCCGGATCGGAAAAAGAGCTCAAAATGAAAATAAAATAAATTCTCCGCTCAAAATAAGAAATGGAAGAAAAAAAAAAGTTAAATTCTTCGCTGTGTTAGTAATTAAAAACTAAAACAAATTCTCAAAATGAAAAGAAATGTTAGATTCTCCGCTCAAATACCAATATAACAAATGGGAAAGAAAAAAAAAATTAAATTCGCTAAAACAAATTATTTTTTACTTGTAAACTGGTTTATTAATTGTAGAAAACAAAAACAAACGGGAGAAAAAAGGAGCTCAAAATGAAAGAAAAATAAAACAAATTATTTTTACAATTGTAGCCATCCGTATTATAAGATTTGTGTGACGTCACTTCCAATGTAAATAAAGAAGTGCGGAGCGTCAGGATAACCTATTTATTCAATAAGGGACCAGTTTTCCTACCTAGCGAAAGGGGACGAGTTTTCCGGGGTCGAGTTTTCCCGGGACGAGTTTTCCGGTCACCGTTGCGCGTTGCGGGCACCAGTTTTGTTTGTTTTTTTTTGGGGGGGGGGCATTCTCAGTTTCAGAAAAGTGGATATTTCCGCTAAGTGGGAGGGGGCGGGGAATCCCAGAAAAGTGTTTCCGCTAGGTGTCAATGTCAGTCCAGTCATAGATGAGTAATTTGTTTGTGGCACGCGCGTAAAAAAGATGGCCGCCAAAGAATACAATGCATAATACGTTTTTATATCTCGATAACTACTTATTTCTGTAAAATTTCAATGCGATTTTCGTATTCAGCATAGTCGAAAACCGAAAAAAGTCGTTATTTACCTAATCTAAAAAAAAATACCTAAAGCTTTAGTGTTTTTACTATTTTTAAGCGCTTTTTTAATTTTTTTTTTTAAGTTTGAAACACATTAATGACTAGTTGTTAACTAGAACAAGGGCGCATAGCGGAAATTCTCCAGGCTTTAAATGTATTGTAATGCTTTCATTGGGATCGAAAAACGTTTTCAGCCGCCATATTACTTCCTATTTACTTGCCTCCCCACAAGGACAGAGTTAGACTCAAGGTCGGTTTTTAATGTAGAGAAGCATTTATTACTAAAAAACGAAATGGTGAAATATAAAAGCAAGTTAAGCTAAAAGTAAAAAAAACAAAAAACAAACAAAAAAAAAAACAATTCAAAGAATATTAAAGAAAGACAAAATTCCGCTTGTAAAATATTTTTTTCTCTTAGAAACGCTTTCGCTTTCTCATAACTTTTCCAGAATTGGCTCACGCTTTCTTTATCCATCATTCAAAGAAGCACCGGTGTCACATGTCACGTGACTGTTCAAATTTTTCAGAAGAGGCTCGTCTGCGGGACCTACTTATCTCAGCTACAAAAAAAAACAAAACAAAAAAAAACACTATTAACCTAAGAACTATGTCACTAGCGGGGCTACCTGGCGTTGCTCGGGACTGTACAAACAATGAGAAAATCGAAGTTGATTTTTAACATATTTGTTATTCTTCGGATAGAGGAATTTTTAATGTCTATGTATTATCAGCTTTTTGAGCAAAAGAATATTTTACCTACCCTAGGACGGGTATTACACATATCAAATAATTGTACCTTATCTAGGATAAGTAATTTATACCATATATATGAAATAAAGTTTCCTTTGCGGGGATGTGTAATATACAACACGTATTTAAAATAATTTTACCTACCCTCGGACGGGTAATTCAAATAAATACATGAAACAATTTCACATACTATCGACAGGTATTGTATAACATGTTAAATAATTTCTCTTACCACCAAGGCTACCATAATTTTAAGAAAACTTAAACAATTTTTAGAAAGTAGATATTTAGACTTTCCAAATTAGTACATAAATACATCTTTTTTCTTTTTTTTTTTTTTTTTTTTTTTTTTTTTACACAGTGATCACCACTTATCAAGGCCCGGAAGCCACTCAGGGATAAGGGTTATTGCAAGTACATTACGTTAGTGAGGAGATTTGCTGATATGTTTACTTAAGGGAGCGGTTCATTAGGAATTTGTTAACATTGGACTTGAAGACAATCAAGTTGTAGTCCGGAGGGAAGCAGGCAGACGGAACAGAGTTCCACAGGCGTGCAGTTCTAAGAAAGAAGCTTTGTTCATGAAATCTGCATTTTGATTTAGGCACAGATATAGAGTGGGGGAAATTTTTCACAGTGGATTCAGCTAGACGGGTGTTTTTCATGAAAGATTGGCGAGGGGGGGACCAGAGATTGGAGTTCAGATGAGCATCTGCCATGGAAATAACGATAAAACAAGGACAGGCTCGCAACATCTCTTCTGTGGAAGAGAGGTTGCAGGGTAGAGAAAAGGGCATCCCCCACTAAGCCACGAAGTCTATTTTGTACTCTGTCAAGGCAGGATAGGCTGTTTTTAGCAGCTCCTGCCCAGATATGGCAACAGTATTCCATCCTTGGACGTACTTGGCTTTTATATAGATAGAGAATTGAATCCGTAGTGAGATATCTTCTGGAGCGGTAGAAGGATCCCACCATCTTTCCAGCGACCTTGGCAACAGACTTGATGTACGTGTTCCATTTCAGATCAGGAGTAAAGGTCAAACCCAGGAGCTTGTCAAAACACGGGGCCTCACCCAGACGAGAGCCATCCATCACAATTGATGCCAGATGGGGATCAGAGCGTTGATGATGTAAGGATAGGAGTTTGGTTTTGGATGCATTAAAGGTAACCAGCCACATCTTCCCCCACTGAACCACGCGCTCGAGATCAGAGGAGAGAGAATCAGAGAGAACTTTGTCATTTACAGCCTTTGATGTGTTGCCGTAGATGGTCGTGTCATCAGCATAGATGTCAACGAATGATTTAAGTATGTGTTTAGGGAGGTCATTGATGTAGATCAGGAAGAGAGTTGGGCCCAGGATTGACCCCTGATGGACTCCAGCATTTATATTGCAGGCCTCCGATTTTTGTCCATCTACCACTACTCTTATGAGCCTATCGGAGAGAAATGATTTAATGATTGAGAAAACATTTCCAGTTATACCGTAGCTGGAAATCTTGTGAAGTAGACCCTTATGCCATACCTTGTCGAAGGCCTTTGATATGTCGAGAGCAATTGCCCTAGAAAGGAAGCCTCCGTCAAGAGATTCACTAATCCTGTGGGATATAACCGTCAGCACATCTGCGGTAGATCTTGCAGAGCGGAAACCATATTGTGTGTCACTAAGAAGGTTATTCCTGCTGAGGTGGTTGACTATTTCTCTATTTAATATGGATTCCAGCAACTTACTCATAACACACAGGAGACTTATAGGTCTGTATTGAGAGGGTGATGACTTATCACCTGAATTCTTAAATACAGGGCAAACTGATGAGGTCTTCCAGGGAGTCGGAAAGCACTTCTCCTTAAGGCAGCGCTTAAATAGTTTCGTAAGTATGGGAGCAAGTTCTGGTTGAAGCTTTTTTAACACTATAATTGGGATGCCATCAGGGCCAGTTGCTTTACTGGAATCTAGGTTCTTTATTAGCTTGGCGACCTCATGCACGGATATTTGTATGTTACCTAGCTTGTTCTGTGTTATAGGAGGAAATATGGGGATTGATGGCCTTCGTCGCATAGGGTAGAATTAGCTGCAAAGTTATTTGCAAATAGTTTGGCCTTGTCTGACGCTGACGAGATGACCTCTGGTCCATTGATAATGGTTGGGATAGAACGCACACTTCTGTTCAGGATCCTATTTGTTATTTGCCAAAACTGGTGGGATCCAAGCCGCTGATCAGCTACCTTGGATTTAACAGACTGGGCATATAGCTCTCTTGCATTTTTTATTACTCTTTTACAGTGGTTGCTGGCAGACCTAAAAGCAGCTTTTGTCTCAGTGCATCTATTACGTTGGTAGCTATGGAAAAAAATGATTTCTGTGCGCGATAGCAGCAGCACATTCTGGGGAGAACCATGGCTGGCTGTTAGGTTTTTGTTGGAATTTTTTAGATGGTATGAATTGGTCTATGCCTGCAATTAACCATTCGGTCAGATCTGATACTATAGAGGACACATCCTTTTTAAACATGGAGTGCAGAGGTAAATCAGATATGAATGTACGGAAGCTATCCCAGTCAGCCATAGAGTATCGGTATACAGTACGGTGGAGGGGTACGTCTGGGGGCTTCTTACATTTCGTATTTATCTTAACTGATACGACGGAGTGGTCGGAGGATCCTAGAGGAGAATGAATGGAATATGAACATAGCTCAGGGGAAATTGAGAGAAAAAGGTCTAAGAGGCTTGCATATTGACCGGGTGTATCGGGCACACGGGTGGGTTCGCGAACAATCTGAGTGAGATCATAAGCAATGGCAAAATCATGACAAAACCTCCCCTCATCATCTGTCTTATTTGAATGGGTCAGCCATTCCACGTTATGGACGTTGAAGTCACCACATATGTGGATGTTAGCCGAGGGATGTGAAGACAGTATGTGGTCTATTTTCTCAGATATGCTCTTAAAGATAGTAACTCCGCTGTTGTGGGGCCTATAGAGGGCAAATATAAATGCAGTGGTGTTAGCAAGTGCAACCCTGAAGCACATATAGCGTAAATTAGGATCTTCTCTAGAGATATCCCTGCCACACGGGAAGCCATCCTTAATGTAAGCACATATTCCATTCCCATGGCGATCTTGGGGGTCAGATTTAGCTGTTAAATTTGAGTATCCGTTAATTATGAACTCATCTAGGGAAGTGGTCGGCCCTATTCCAGTTTCACTTAGAAAGAATATGTCCAGTTTCGTCTCCTGTAATTGGGTTTCAACCTCTGGAAGGTTGGAACGTAGACCTCTGATGTTGGAGAAGGAGACCTGGTAGTAAGGGTCTACGTTGGAAGATGGGGTTCTAGGTTTAATCGAGTTTTTATTCTGGAGATATTTCATGATGAGGTTTGGGGATTTGTGGAATAGGTCGGCATACTTGGTTAGAGCAGTACAGAGAGGGAAAGTAAGAGAGAAAAAGACAGGAAATTTTTTTTTTTTTTTTTTTGTGGCACACGAAAAGGTAAAGCCGTAACAATTACCCACTAGTATGGCATCGAGAGGCCCCACCAGAGACTACTGCATGGTCCAGATCCTCTCACCAAATGGCAATACAGCAGTCCCAGTACTTTGCGCCTGCTGATAGGACAGCCTCCTTAGTGGTTAATCCAAGGTTCGGGTCCCTGACTATCAGGCGGAACTTCAGCCCAGACAAACGTTTACCTCCAGCACCCTTACTAGTGACATGGCCACAAGGACAGATAGAGACAGAAAAATTTCCGACATCTCAGACTACTGGTCACCAAGTACTACCGACCTTTAAGCAGCTTTTTCTTCACCCTTTGTCAGAAAAATCACTCATTGAATGAGGACTGGATGACAAAATAGGAGAAGCGAGAGTTACTGGAGCTGCCGATAACACATCCACTGTATTATCTACTCTCCATTAAAAAAAAAAAAAAAAGGGGGGGGGGAATGGGGACAAGTGACTTAATATCTAAGTAGTAAGTCCGGTGCTAAGTTAACAATTCAGGACACTATTGATGATCATCTTGGTTAAGAATTAGGCAACCATTGCTTCATCATAAATTTCAATATTACTGGGGTTTTTTCCTTCGTCACTATCGGCACTAAAATTGTAAGAAAAATTATGACATTTTTTTAACAATGTCTCAGTAGGATTTTCAAATTAATGCATAAATACATTGACACAGTTAGTGATTAGACAACCCTTGCTTCATTATCAAATTCCACATTACTGTGTTTCATTTTGATTCCCCACTACCGACACCAAATGTTTTTTGAAAAATACTTCATTTTCTGAAGATTACTCGGTAAGTTTTACAAACACATGCACAAATGCTTCACTACAAAATTCCACATTACTGTGTTCTATTTCTCCCGACTACCGATGCCATATTTTTAAGTGAAATTAAGACAATTTCGATGGTGCTTGTGCAGTATAAGTCTTATTTTACAATTGTGAAGGTGCTTGTGCAGTATAGCTCCGACTTGACAATTGTTAAAAAGCTTGTGCAGTAAAGTCCGATTTGAAAAATTTTGTAGGTGCTACTTGGGAATACAAAATGCATTATGTAGATCACCAAAGTTAAGCAACATGGAGTCTGGTCATTATTAGATGAGTGACTACTTGGGAATACCAAATATTTTGTGTAGATCACCAAAGTTAAGCAAAATGTAGACTGGTCATTATCAGATTGGTAACTACTTGGAAATACCAAATGCTTTATGTAGATCAACAGAGTTAAGCCACATGGAGTCTGGTCATTATCAGATGGGTTACTACTTGGGAATACAAAATTCTTTATGTAAATCACCAAAGTTAAGTAACATGTTCTTGGTCAGTATAAGATGGGTAACTACATGGGAATACCAAATGCTTTGTATAGATCACTTAAGTTAAGCAACATGGAGTCTGGCCATTATGGGATACAAAATGCGTTATGTAGATCACCAAAGTTAAGCAACATTGTCTTGGTCATATATATATATAATAGCAGAATACCTAGTGTCGCTTGGATTAAATGAGGGTGGTAGAATGAAAAGTTTGTCCTGGAAATAGCTTATTACTTTATTTGTGAAGTTTATTCCCGATATGGCTGAAACAGTTTACGATCTCAAAATTAGATTAATTCATATATATTGTTGGTTTTTTATGAAAGTTTACTAGGTCAGTTTCTGTAGGGGGTGACCATATTTTTTAAATTTTATTTCTAGACTTGGAAAACCTGCTCAGTTATGTTCCAGAAATGATACTTTAGGGGCTTTTTTCATAATGTTCCTGAAAAATGATTTTTCTATTTTTTTTTTTTTTATTGTTACAATTTACGATGCTTTATTTTCATAAAAAAATCAAAAATAAATTCATGCATTTTTTATTTTTACTACTGAAAACCATAACTTTAAAGGTATTTTTTGTTTAACTGAAATAATACATTTCCACTAAGATTAAAATAAAAATGTGTTCATTATATTCCGTGATCCTTATTTGATAAATATTGAAAATTTCATTAAAATTTGTTAATTTCCTGAGTTTTGGTGAATTTTTAAGTAAAAGGGTGGGGGTCAAAATGTTTATACATTTTAAGCATCAGCACTCATTTTGCACGTACCTAGTTTATATTAAGTGACTGGTAATTTGGCAGTTTAACTCGTCATACTCTTCAGTTATGCAACTGGTCGTACTCTTCAGTTACGCAGATCAAAAAATCAAACAACGCGACTCCCGTGGATTAAATAAATAATTAGAAAATTAGGATCTGGCCTTTGGGCTAAAATTCGAGTGTTGTTTGTTCTGATGCTACACTTAAATTAATCTGTCCATAGTCAATTTACAGGAAACCCTTCTATACTAAGGCAGTTTTTATTTTTGCCTACTGCCAGGTGCCTCTTTTTGGAGAGCTAGTTTTCCCTCGCATTAAAACCGGCCTTGTCTCTCGTGAGGAAGCAATTAAATAGCAATAAAGGGTTTCATTCAAAATTCCCTGCAGATTTCTGAGTTCAACAAGATACGAGGCCTGAAGGTCGAAAGTTACATCGGCCAAAACGTGAGAATGAAACTCAAGATGAGAATGGTAATCTAAAAATCTAAATATTACAAATCCATTCTTAATCGATCAGTTACAACATCTGTAAACAAAATGCGGTGTTTATTGAAAAAGCTTAAGATAAAAATTTTAATTTATAGGCGTTTAAAAGCAAATTACAATTTTAATTTCATGACAAGAAATATAGTTTTCAAGTCAGCAACAATGAATCCAAATTTGGGTGAAAATTGAGTAATGTAACAATTTAACCACAATTATACCATGAATTATAAAACATTTAAAGCAAGAACTCGTCTTATGACCACAACTGTAAAGAATTTTCCTTTCTTTTAACTGTGGAACCCACTACTATGAGAATGCTTTCCTGCTGACTACAACATGATCATCTTTAAATTCATTGGTAACAAAGACTTGTCATAAACCATCCTTTTAAATAATCAAATTTTGTTCATTCCATTCATTTCCAATCCTCTCATAACATTCATCATCATTCAACTGACAATCCATCTGCTTAAGGTCCAAACGCTCATTTGTCTCTAAAACCTATAGAAACCTTCTGTCTGTCATGCTGCAATACATATAGATATTGGTGTCATTTGTAGTAGACCACACAGCCAGCCTACTTGAAAATGATGAGCTGTTCTATCACTTGACATAAAAAAATGATACTGCTCGACCATTAATTTTGTAAGATTTTCAGTGGACTAATCCCCCCCCCACATGAATCCCCATATTAAAGAGATAATCATTTATTTTCAAAGATTCTGATTTCTTTGGTGATTTAAAGCCGAACAAGATATTTTTTGTCTTGCCTGATTTGCAGAATGAATCTGTGCCTTCCACGAAACATACAGTATTATGCATGTTTACGCGTCATAAATATATATTTGTTTTTAGAAATTAAATCAATCCATTTTCCTTGTTCAGCATACTTTTATGAGCAGAACGACAAAAATGATTATTCGTAGATTTGATAATTCGTAGATCTGGATAGCTGTAATTACTGATCTGAGATTTCCTTAATCCCCCAGGTTCTTGGGGATGCTGCATTATTTTCATGCAATGTGTCTTAGGCAAGAATAGCTTGGCAGTGGCCACCCCTCTCCTGGTTTCAGAGCACATACAGCACTTACCAAATGATCACCCATTTTAGTACTGGCCAGACTCGACATTGCTCAACTTTGGTGATCTAACGGAAACCAGTGTGTCAACATGAGTATGCCATATATAGCTGTTGTTAAGTTTTGAGACATTGTGTTGAACACAGATGGCGGCGTAGTTCAGATCAGTAACCAAGATGGTGACCAAGAATCAAATGCGGTCCGTCGCGTAGGTAACCTCTTAAGTTCTGAGATATTATGTTGAACAAAGATGGCGGCGTAGTTCAGATCAGTAACCAAGATGGCGGCGTAGTTCAGATCAGTAACCAAGATGGCAGCGAAGAATTAAATGCGGTCCGTAACGTAGCAAATGGCGAACTGATTGAATCCAAAATTCGACTATTTTTATAATAATTTTGCGACGTTTTGATTGGTTGTTTAGCACAGCCGTTGGTTATAAAAATGATTGGCGAATCCATTCGTCTCATACCCCCATCACAAGTCAAAAACATTTTACAGCTGTAATTACAGATGTTACGAAAACAAAGATTTTAAGAAAAAGATGTATTGGATTTAATTGTAGGAAAAAATATAATAGAAAAAATCATCCTCACATTCAGTAGATATATTGGCAGGTACTTTTATAATAAATTATCGCTTTGGTCACTCGTAGGGCTAGTTGAATACCAGGACAAAAGTCAGTAGGTTGGTTGGCTAACGTTATCAGATTAGGTTATCATTATTTTGATAGACCTGGCTGACATCTATCTATACGTTTCAGTACTGTCGCACCAAATAAATTATAACACAAATTAAAAAAAAAAAAAAAATATTTACTAAAGGAAAATTCTTTTTTTTGCACAACATTTCCTATTAGATAATTTTAAAATAACTTTTTTCATGTGAATTTTGCAAGGGTTCATTTTAATTAGGTTTAAAAACATTAAAATAAAAAAATTTTTTTTCTTTTCTAATTCAAAAAAAATCTGAACTCTTTTTTTTTTTTTTTTTTTTCCATATTGGATTCTTCGGACCACTGTTATCATTTTGAGTGTTATTGTCATAATGTGTCAGTCGATATAACCACGACCTTCTTCAGGTGTACTTTGTTTTAAATAAAAGATTATTTTAATAATACAATCACAAAGTAAATCATGTTCTCTGGTTCCAAAAATGATCACGTTTCAAAATTTTGAACTTTCAAACTGTATGAACTCTGCTCTACTCATAACTGTTGTTCCACAGTTTTTTAACGATTCCAAATAACCGAACACCGACAAAAACTGTCTTTTAGCTGAAAACAGACTTCACACACACACACACAGCTATATACTTCATGCAACACATATCCGCAACCATTACAGGGATTTACGTGGTGAGTGAAATAGTTGCATTTGCAAATGATTTTTCCAAGTGGCGACAAGAAATAAAAAAAAACGCTTATATTTTAGTGAGTGTATTTCTTTCACTGATAATCTTCCAAAGCTCATTACTGAGTGAAAAATACTTTTTCAACCTTTAATTTTTTTAATAAAACGAGCAAAGTCAAATTATTTAAACAAACGATTTAATAGAACAATATACTGTTTTTTTTCTGCTTTTTTTTTTTTTTAACGAAAGCTGTTTAAAAAAAGTGAACATCTGAAGAAATTTGAATATTTATACGTTCAGGTCTCAACACATAATTTGGTGCATATTTAGAATTAATTATTTAAAAAAAAAAAAAATAGAGAAAAAATTTTATGATGTACATACTTGTCACAGAACAAAAATTTCATATTCCAAAAGTCATGGCTTTGGCTAGTAACTTTTCTGTTTGGCTAGGTAACGAAAATATTTGGTTGTCAAAGGTCAACTAAAGAAAAGTTTGTTCATAGAGCCCTACATTCCTGACAAGGTTTCACTTCCATACATCATCACACTGTGGACACATACCTGATAGAATATTTTCTTTGTAAATGGTGATAATGCTCTGCTCAACACTTCCTCTTAGATAATTTTAAAATAACTTTTTTTACTTGGATTTTTCAAAGGTTCATTTTAATTTTTTAAACATAAAAAATTTTTTTTTTTTTTTCCTTCAGATCAAAATTGATCTGTTTAACTTTTTTCTTTTTTAATGTTCATTTTGTTGAATCAAAAACTTAGTCTTTAAACTTTTAAAGAAAATAATTTATTTTGCCACCTGTGACCATTTCAGATAGAAATTGATTAATAAATTTGTTTTTAATTTGAACTAATTTTGGCATTTATTCAGCGGACAACCCATTTTTTCGTGGATGTTATGTTGGCATATAGTGGGATCCTTCTACCGCTCCAGTAGATATCTCGCTCATGATGTCACTCTCTACGTATATAAAAGCCAGGTTCGGCCAACGATGGAGTACTGTTGCCACATCTGGGCAGATGCTGCTAGAAGCAGCTTATCCTGTTTTGACAGAGTTCAAAATAGACTTTGTAGCTTAGTGGGGGATGCCCTTTTCTCTTCCCTGCAACCTCTTTCGCACAGAAGAGACGTAACAAGCCTGTCCCTGCTTTATCGTTATTTTCATGGCAGGTGCTCATCTGAACTTCAATCTATGGTCCCCCCTCGCCAGACTTTCACAAAAAACACTCGTCTAGCCAGAACCACTATCAACAATTTCCCACACTCTTTATCCGTACCTACACCTAAACGTAGATTCCATGAACAGGGCTTCTTCCTTAGAACTGCTCGCCTGTGGAACTCTATTCTATTTGCCTGCTTTCCAGCTGACTACAATCTGATTGTCTTCAAGTCCAACGTGAACAAGTTCTTATTGAACCGTCCCCCTAAGTAATCCAAGTTATAAAATTCCCACTAATGTTTACTACGCTAAAATCACAATGACTAATGTATACCTATTAACCCTTATTCTCGAGTGACCTTTGGGCTTTGATAAGTGGTGACCTCCATGTAAAAAAAAATATATATATATATTCTGGCAGCTTGCATAAACCGCCAGAGCACTGAGCAAATTTTAAAACGCTAGAAAAAGAAAACCTCATGATAGAAAGCATTTATTGTATAAAAATCAAAATTAATAAAATGGAAATACACTTAATAAACAAAGTTCAACACACGGTAAGTTTCATGAATAAATATTTATTTTTTATGGTAACAAATGAAAACAGTTTGGAGTATATTTTTATGACAAAATGTTTATTTTTTATTGACTCCATTTTTTTTTCTGTTAAGGTTAGGGAGTAAGCTAGATTTTTTTTCCTTGCACATATTATAGTGCTTCTGATTAATTTCTATTCCTAGCAACTTTTTTCAATAGACAGAGGCATCTAAGCTAATTAAGGAATGTATAGAACTTGGGAATATCATGATGGTTAGACAATACAGAACTCTAAAAATGTGACAGTGACACATGTTCATTCACACACTGAAGCAGCATGTTCAGGACTGCATAACACAATTGGAAAGAAGATCGCCAGTACATCTCTGAGCAAACAATGATGTGGTTATGCAGAGGATCTAATATTAATGTATATCGTTGTAGGTTTGGTCTGTTCAGCTGCAGCGCAGGACGGTATTTAAGCATTGCGGTGTAGGCAGCAGAAGCAACTGTTACATTCGGGCGAGTAGACAGCAGACCTAATCCAAGCAAATCATATACTGCAGAAGGAACAGGGTCACAGCAGAAAATAAGTATATATATCTGATGGCATGACGTTGCCAACTCCAGCAAACAGTAAGGATCCGTATTTCAAGTGGGGACAAATCATGACCCTGTAAAGCGTAGTCAGCAAATGCTATTTATAAGGAATTTGGTAGCTCGGGATATGCAACACGTAAAGCTCCCTATTAACCGTATTGGATATATAAGACAAGTGGTCATCAAACCTGAGATTGCTAGATGTTATTACTCCCAGATAGTTATGGCATTTTGAAAATGCCACAAATGTACCTTGAAACCAAATCCCATGGATAGGCACAGGAGAGAAATATCTAGAAGATAATAGCACAACTGTGTCTGCTGGGTTGAAGACCATGCCCCAGTCCTCTACCCACTCAGATGCAAAAACAAGCAGGGACTACAGGTATGTCAATGTTATGTTAGGGTCTGGGTGTGACACAGAAATTTGTGTCCTCGGCATAAGAGCTTGGGAACACAGTCATGTCATCACAGTTAAAATGAGTTATAATGGGATTGCATTAATCTCAAAAGATTTTCCCTTCCTTGATAAAGAATAGAACAGACACATTTTGAATTATTCAGTTGTAGAAATGAAATCAGTACAATTTTTTGAATCTGGCACAAGGCCATCAAAATATGGGGATGGGATGAGATTGGTAGTCATCCTCCGTCTGCGTTATTCTTAACTAGACACATTGCATTCTGATCTGTCCGTCTCAGTGCCATTCTTTTCTCTTCCAGCGTTTATCTATCACTTTCACTTTAGTAATGACCAAAATACCACATTTACTCTTTGAATTACCCTATTTAAAATATTCTCATGGTTTTATAATCAATTTTATTTATAAAAAGTATTTACAATCAGAAAAAAGATAGGTATGTGACGAGAAAAAAAGCCAAAAGCAAGCCAACAAAATAAAATCAGAAGCAAGTTAGTAAAACTCTCTAAACATTTTCTAAGAATAGACTGCCTACTGTTTTTCAGTTTGTTTAGAACCCAAAACAAGTGGGTTAATCTCTAAGTGGGAGTAAGACTTAAGTAGGGGTGGAGTTTGAAACTGGATGCTATTCTTCCAAGATAAAAAATAAAGCAATTAAGGGAGACCAAAGGCAAAAATAAAACTGGAGAGTGAGCATCTTTATAGAATCTCTGTTACCAGAAAATAAAAAGGAGACAGGACTTCTCATTTAAATAACTAAGAGGCTAGAAGTAGGCTCTAAAGGATGCCAGAATTATGTGCGCCATGCTCAAGCAAGGAACAGATACTCTTACCTCACACCTTTCTATAAGCTTGCAGCTTGTATTCATTTTTTGTTGAATTTCATATAAAAGTATTTTTCTGTCCCATCTAATTTTAACTTCAAGCTAATGCTTGAAGAATAAAATCATCATGATGATAAACAACAAAAAAATGATTCAACCCCATAAAATAACCTCAGACATGCTATGTCACCATTCTAGCTATGGCCAGGATTGCAAGAAACATCATTTGTTTCTTCTTAGCCCGCAGTAGAGAGGATTGATACTACACTTTGATCCTAGCTCAAAGAGCAGAAAAACATTGAGTCTTAAGATGCACTCCATAGCCTAAAATACTTTTCTTCTTTTTTTAAAAATTATTTCTGTCAAACTACAATTCCTAAATCATTAAACGACTCATTTTTAAAAGCCAACAAAGCCATTCATCTGCCTCTGGTAAGGTGTATTTAGGATTTTATATCATGATAAAAAAATATATAATCATCGTCCATCCTTATTAACATTTGTTTTACATGTTAGCATGCATTGGATGGTTTTTAAGAAAATGACTTCCGATGTAACCTATTTTTGACTAGGTCTTTATTTTCCTCAGATCCAATTTTATCGATTTCTCATGTTTTCTTTTACCTTTTCCTGTAAACTGAACTTGCTACCTTAACTGTCCTACATCAACTGATCGCAGAACGATCTATTCTTTCAATGTGGCCATACCATCTAAGTCTACTCTTCTGCACACATCTCTCTATATTCAGATTTAATCTTCCTCTGAGGTCATCAGAACTAAGCCTGTCTTTAAAACTCGCATTACATATAATAATACATGATATAATATCCATTATGCCATTCTGATATTATTTCTCTCCATGCAACACATGTCCTCAACATTCACTGACCAGGTTTAACTTCCATATATTATCACACACATACTTGATAGACTCTTCATTTCATCAACAGTGATGATGCTCTGCTGGTTAGGAATAACGGAAGCTCTTTGAACTTACTCCATCCAATCTTAACTCGTACAATTACAGTAGCACTTGCTCCAACCTGTGCTTAAATAGTATCATGTGGTACCTCACTCAACAACATTGTCGAACCCCAACATTGTCTGGTCTTCTCCTTTGTCTTCTCTTCTGGTTGTGTCGTCGTCTCTCACATTGGTGCCTGTCTAGTGGGCGTGCATGGGTTTAAAAGCATAAAAAATTAAAGCAAAAACTCTTACACCTTTTAGACATATCATAATTTTAATTTTTATGTGTGTGTGACACCATCGACCCTCTTCATGCTAAGGTTCACATTTACATTTATTGCTAAGGCCATGATCATTAGTTGGTACATCAATTAATTTCCTCATCTCGACTTCCTAAAGATCTATTTTGTTCAAGCCGTAACCTGCGTTCACAAGAGTCCAACTCTCGTCAACTGTCATAAACTGCTCCCAACTGTTGTACAATTGTTCCAAAACTCATCGCCGCTTGTAAAACTAACTCTAAAATATATTGGTCTCCATTGTTCGGTCCTTTTGGACATGTTATTATCACACTGTGATCAACTATCCCATTTTAGCTTTCTTTTCTGTTCCTTTGTGAGCAACTTCCTATCCATTATTTTGCTGAGAAAATCATCCCCACCTTTTTTGTCGTATTTCTTTTCCTTTCTTCCCCACTTCCCAAAACTTGGGGAGGAATGATAGTATTACAAAAAATGTATCCCAAAAATTAAATTGCACTTCATCACAAACCAAGTAGAAAAACTTATCTAAATTCGAATTTAGGATCTCTGCCCGTTCTTTGGCATTCTTGATGGACCCCTGTACTTAGTGTTGAGTTTAATGAATGGCGTGGTTTTCATTTTTGTCAAGTCTAATGTCAATAAATACTTGTTGAGCTTTCCTTTAAAGTATCAAATTCTAATTCACCCATTCTTTCAAATTTTCTCATAGCATTATTCAATATCCAACTTGCAATCTCATTATCCTTGAGTGGCTTTGGGATCTTGATAAGCAGTAACTCATTAGTATAAAATATTTTTTTGATCATTGTAAAGTAAACTAAAAAAAAAAACAGAATAAAAAATTCTCCACTTGTTATCTGAGGGAATTTATTTTGAATATTGTTAATACAATCAAAATGTGTTTAGAGAGAGATGAATCTTGCTTCAACCTACACACAATAAATAACAAATAGCAAAGGTTTGTTAGCAAAGAAGAGGGCAAACACGCATATTTACTTAATCAAACGTGACCTACATAAATAGAAGGCCGTTCCATTAAAGTCACATGATCTTCTGACGTATAGCAGAATAAAGTACAATGGTCATGGTTAGGTGAAAAACGACTGTTTAAAGAATTATTTTAAAATGGGTACATTTTAAAGTTAATAATTAAATATATTTAAAAAAAATAAAACTTAACTATAGTATTTTTTGGCGAATATATACTTCCTTTTAATTGCAAGTGTCCAAATGCAAAATAATTCTTTATCTTTTGGAAAAGAAAATAATCCCTTTTAGACAAGTCAATTTCTTTGAGAATTGGAACTGAAAATAACTGATAATTTTTAATTGTCTATCGCCTAATCATGGCCATGACGTCAGCAGGTCACATGACTTTAGTAGAATGGCCTTTTATTTATGTTGGCCACAAGTTAATCTTATAAGTTAATATGCGTGCATATTTTTTTTTTCTTTTTTTTTACATGGGGGGGGGGTCACCACTTATCAAGGCTCGAAGGCCACTCGGATAAGGGTTATTGCGTGTACAGTAATCAATGGGATAGTATTGTAGTAATCATTAGTATTGGGGTTTTTGATAGTGTCTTACTTAAGGGAGCGGTTTGTCAGGAGTTTGTTTATGTTGGACTTGAAGATGTCCAAGTTGTAGTCAGGTGGGAAACGGGCAAGCAGCAGAGAGTTTCACTCGCATGCAGTTCTAAGAAAGAAGCTTTGCTCATGAAATCTATGTTTGGATTTAGGCACAGATAAAGAGTGGGGAAAATTATTGACAGTAGTTTCAGCCAGACGGGTGTTTCTCGTTAAAGATTGGTGAGGGGAGATGAGGGATTGGAGTTCAGACGAGCACCTGCCATGAAAATAACGATAAAACAAAGACAGGCTCGCAATGTCTCTTCTATGGGAGAGAGGTTGCAGGGAAGAGAAAAGGGCATTCCCCACTAAACCACAAAGTCTATTTTGTACTCTGTCAAGGCAGGATAGGCTGTTTTTAGCAGCTCCTGTCCAGATGTGGCAGCAGTACTCCATCCTTGGACGTACTTGGCTTTTATACAGATAGAGAATTGCATCAGTAGTGAGATATCTTCTGGAGCGATAGAAGGATCCCACCATTTTTCCAACGTCTCTGGCAACAGATTTGATGTACGTGTTCCATTTCAGATCAGGAGTAAAGGTCAAACCCAGAAGCTTGTCAAAACATGGAGCCTCCCCAAGACGAGAGCCATCCATTTCAATTGATGCCAGATGGGGATCAGAGCGTTGATGATGTAAAGATAGAAGCTTGGTTTTGGATACATTAAAAGTGACCAGCCACCTCTTCCCCCATTGTACCACATGCTCAAGATCAGAGGAGAGAGAATTAGAGAAAACTTTGTCATTTACGGCCTTTGATGTGTTGCTATAGATGGTCGTGTCATCAGCATAGATGTCAATGAATGATTTAAGTATGTGTTTTGGGAGATCATTGATGTAGATCAGGAAGAGAGTTGGGCCCAGGATGGACCCCCTGGGGGACTCCAACATTAATACTGTGGGCCTTTGATTTCTGCCCATCAACTACTACTCTTATGAACCTATCAGAGAGAAATGATTTAATGATTGAGAAAACATTTCCAGTAATACCGTGGCTGGAAATCTTGTGAAGTAGGCCCTTATGCCATACCTTATCGAAGGCCTTCGATATGTCAAGAGCAATTGTCCTGGAAAGGAAACCTTTATCAAGAGATTCACTAATCCTATGTGATATAACCGTTAGCACATCTGCTGTAGATCTTGCAGAGCGGAAACCATATTGCATGTCACTAAGAAGGTTGTTTCTGTTGAGGTGCTTGACTACTTCTTTATTTAATATGGATTCCAACAACTTACTCATGCATATTGAAGAGGGGAAGCATTCTTACAAATTAAACGAATTTAAATTTTTATATATAATTTTAAATTGATTGGAAAGCAAAGTTAAAATTGCTCAAAATAAATAAAAGAATTAAAAAGAAATTTTAATCTTAGACTAACAGAGTTGAGCTATACAAAAGTCAATTGAAATGGATAAAAATAGTGGCGAGTTCATGAGCACCAGTTGAGGAGGCCATAAACACCGTGTTGGAAAGGTACTACCGCTTTGCATGAGCCCCTCAAATTGAGGGAAACATCAACTAGTAAAGAGGGAGTTCATTTTATATTAAAATTATATATTAAACAACTGAGCATGCACATAAAAAATTTTTTTTATCTGATATTTTGTTTTTTTACGTAATCGATAATAATTGGGATATTACCAAAAAAAATAAGCTGGTGCATTAACTGCATCATCCCTAAATAAATAAATAGAATGTCAAAATAAAAAACCCAAATAAAATGTCATAAAAAAACAGATAAAATGTCATAAAAAACCCAAATAAAATGTTATAAAAAACCTAAATAAAATGTCATAAAAAACCCAAAGAATATCCCCCACCCCCCTAAAAAGAAGTGTCAAAAAAAAAAATTGAGAGGGAGTGGTTTCGTTTTGGTTCTAAGTTCCAAGTATCATTTTTTTTTTTTCTTTTCTCTCTCTTGAAGAGATGTTGGGGATGGTGGGAAGGCATAACACTGAGATTTCTTAGTTTAAACATTGCGTTGAGACTATTTGTGTTTTTAAGTGTTCATGTAACATCTGCAGTTATTATAAAATCAATGGTTCTTCACAAAAGTTTAGATAGATTTTTAAAAACAAGTCAATTAAAATTTTTATGATTTTAATCATCTAATATATAAAGAAAAGTAATTCGGATTCTCTAACATAGACTACTATAGCATTGCGTCTGACAAATCGATATTTGATTCTATCTAGTCAGTAAATTATGGAAATTTTTAGTCTGTTTTTATTGTGATCCCATAAGGGTTCAAAAGAAAAATATAACTCTGTAATTAGGGAAAGCAAAATATTTTGAACAGAAAAACAAAAACAAAAATGAAGTGTGAGTATACCTTAGTCCAACAACCACCTGTGCATGACTTGTGTAGTAAATGGAAGCATTCATCATCACAACAGATTTTTTTTATATATAAAAAGGAAATTGCATTTGATTTCATTGATTACAGATTGTAAGTTTTCCAGAAGCATACACTTCCAAATTCATTTATTTTCATTGGATAATCAACAAAGAATATTATCCAATAGAAACTCCTTTCTTATAAATGAACAATTCAAAATGGCAGCTAAAATCACTGCATACGTAATTATTCAGTTCTTTTAACTTAATTATAAATAATTAAATTGATTAATTATTCACTATTTTTTTTTTTTTTGCTTTTGTTTGTTGATTTGTGACTGTTTGGAATTGCAGGGCATTTGAAAACTTCCAAGCTTCATTTAGAATACAATTCCTTCATGATAGTGCAATTTTGAGATGCTTTATCCATTACTGAACAAGCTATACTAGACTCAGTATTAAATAACCTGAGAAGGGTGGATATGCCGTAAAACAAAATGACCAAACACTATGAATAAATATTTGAAGATATAAAGAACTTGAAGCATAAAAACCTTTACTAAAATGTCTGTATTTGGTATTAAATAACCGAATAGGGTTGATATGCAATACAATAAAAAAAAGTGTATTAATAATAGTGACCAGATCCTTATGTAGGAATTGCATTGTCCTATTTTGTAGTAGTTTTGTTTAGCAATTTTTACATATTTTTTCGTCTTTTTTACTTCTCACTTTTCTGATCTGTTGAGTGTGATTTCAATTTTTATTTTTAGATATATCTTGAAATCTCAAATGTTTTTAAAAATAACATTTTCATCATTCTGCCACACACAGATTATAGTAAAACTCTCTGCAATGGCTGTGACTGATGACCTTTTTAACTGATTGAAATCCTTCATTCTTAGTGAAGAGTAGTCACGATTCTACAACAACATTTTTCACTATATAAAATGTCATCGGATTTACAACAGGGTTCACTTCTCTTTGTTGCATATGTTAATGACTTAGATGCCAACTTAAAGAATGCCAAGGTATTGAAATATGCAAATAACATCAAGCTGTGCCTTGAGATAAAAAAAAAACAGATCTTGCACTTTATAAATCTTTTTTACAATTAGACCTGGACACAATGCAGCAATAGTGAGTGGTATTCACTCCAAGTAGGTTTAACCAGCTTTCAAGTGGTCCCTAGTTGCATATATATCCCAGTTAGGGGAGATTGTTTTTGTAAGGAGGTGTCAACATCCTCCTACATACAGTGCCTGGTATTCCTAAATGCTCACCCATCTGGTACTGACCAGGCTCAACATTGCTTAATTTCAGTAATTTAATAAGAACTTGTGTTAATGTAATTATGCTGTATGTTACCTTGGATTATATAGCAATGGATCACAGATATGCAATCAAAGTTAAATGCCATGGATAAGTGTATCACTGTATTTTGGGAAGGAACAAATCCGACATCCACATGCTTCCCCCACCACTCTAATATCAAGAAATCTTCTTGCAAACATGAGCCGGGCATTCAGCTTCGATTTGTGTTGGACAGAAGTATCTAATATTGTTTATAAGGCCAAGGGTGTTTTTTCCTGACTTAGCAAGACCCTTGTTAGGCGCTCTCCAGCCATCTATTTAAAATTGCATATAACCATAGTTCGAATATTAGTCAAATATTTATTGCCTGGAAATAGTTCAGAGACATGCAATTAAGAAAATACTTTCCATCAGATACCTACCATACTCTGATCCCCATCTGGCATCAATTGTGATGGATGGCCCTCGTCTGGGTGAGGCCCCGTGTTTTGACAAGCTTCTGGGTTTGACCTTTACTCCTGATCTGAAATGGAACACGTGCATCAAGTCTGTTGCCAAGGTCGCTGGAAAGATGGTGAGATCCTTCTACCGCTCCAGAAGATATCTCACTACTGATGCAATTCTCTATCTATATAAAAGCCAAGTACGTCCAAGGATGGAATGCTGTTGCCATATCTGGGCAGGAGCTGCTAAAAACAGCCTATCCTGCCTTGACAGAGTACAAAATAGACTCCGTGGCTTAGTGGGGGAAGCCCTTTTCTCTACCCTGCAACCTCTCTCCCACAGAAGAGACGTTGCGAGCCTATCCTTGTTTTATCGTTATTTCCATGGCAGGTGCTCGTCTTAACTCCAATCTCTGGTCCCCCCTCGCCAATCTTTCACGAAAAACACCCGTCTAGCTGAATCCACTGTGAAAATTTTCCCCCACTCTATATCTGTGCCTAAATCAAAACGCGGATTCCATGAACAAAGCTTCTTTCTTAGAACTGTACGCCTGTGGAACTCTGTTCCGTCTGCCTGATTCCCACTGGACTACAACTTGGATGTCTTCAAGTCCAATGTTAACAACTTCCTAATGAACCGCCCCCTTAAGTAAACACTTCATCAAATCTCCACACTAACGTAATGTACTTGCAATAACCCTTATCCCTGAGTGGCTCCCGGGCCTTGATAAGTGGTGATCACTGTGTAAAAAAAAACAAAAAAAAAAAAAACAAATACTCTAAATATCTTGCTTTCGTCAGATTGAATTCTTTGAAGGTCTGACGTCTAGCAACTGACTTAGTAAACATTCACAAAATTATTATCCACTTGCTATACCCCTCCCCCATACACATGCACACATGTATATTCACTTTTGATAAGTTGTGGTGCACTTGAGCACTGTACATTATTTTCATTATTATGACTAGCAAATATATGCCCCTTCTGATCTACTATTTTTGCTTAAGCACATACCTTTGAAAATGGGATCATTACAAATAAGCATGCACTACACCATCTTCAAAAGTCGGTAGTAATGCCTGGGAGGATGGTATCCTGACAATAGAATAGATACTACACTACCACATCCTTGAATTGAAACTGTTCTGTAGAGTTTTGAGAATTATGGCTCACAGTACCCGAACACTTTGCAAGGGGAACTTTTTTCCTTGTTCACTGTTTTCTTCCATACGAGTCTTTTACTGATGGAGGTTTACTCAAGCGTGAATGAAATACTGACTCCTTTTCTCTTTAGAGTTTGGTCATTTATGTTTAACAACACTCACCATTCTGCATGACTTACCTCGTCTTTCTTTATAAAATGTGCAACATCTCTTGGATTTTGCTATTATGGTATTCCCACGATGGCAGCAGAGAAAACATACCTTTTGCTTCTTCTCCTGTTATGTTCAGCAACTCTCACCACATACTACACCTCCTGCATCTTTTTATATTTTCCCCACACTGGCAGCAGAGAAAACATACCTTTTGCTTCTTTGAGGTGAGATTGTAGCATTGCTACAAGTCCGAAATAATAAACTGAATTGAACATTATAAGATATTGAGCAATATTACATTACTAGGAGTAATAGTATAGTTTCAGTTTCAAACAGACGAATACCAAATCTCCATTAGTAATAAATATAAATTTATGGATAGAATGAACTCACCTTGAGAATGTCCATTCTTTTTATTGTGCATAAAAGTTGAAAACTGCACATTATTGGTTGGGAACTTGCAGTAGAAATGGTGAATCAGAATTGGAATCTGGCTACGGACAGGGGAAGAAAGAACTTCGCATGTTCTTGATAGAAGAGTTTTTTTTGTTTGGCATACCAGGCATCGATGAGTGTATGCTGAGATTAGAACATTTCTGTGTGATGATCATGTGCGTCCAACATGCTTTATGGCCTACTAGAATTGGAGGTCCTGGATATGATCTTAAACTATATCCAGTGGTGAGGCTCCAGCTTGTGGGCTTTAGGGAGTGTGGAGCCACCCTTTAATTACCATTGCTCCCAGGTCCACTCTGACCTGGAGTGGTAGTACCTGTTAGGGTCCCAACTATGGGTTAAATAGAAACTGATTTGAAAACAACAAATATATTCTATTAAAATAATTTTCTTCAAAATCTTTGGATTCAGCATTAAATAACCTGAAAAGGGTTGATATGCAGTAAAACAAAAACAACCAATCAACCAAATAGAAGTGGATTCTGCAGAAGTAATCAGAACATTTTTGGCAATCGAATTACTGTGAGTGGTTTAGCTGATTGCTGCTGTCATTCATTGTGGTGGATGACCTTGTTTAAAAGAGTGCAAGGGCGAGTACGTTTTTCTATTAGAAAAGACACCTTTTTCTTTTTTGCTCTTCAGAACTCTTTACCAATTTGATTAGAATTTTTGGACTTTAAAGCAAGGAAAAATATATAGAAATGGAATTTTCTACCAGTGATTTCTATTCTTACAACATTTACCATGTTATAATGTTAATCTTATCTCGCTTTTTAACCCAAGCAAAATTAATGTTGCCTACTGATATTCAATACATGTGTCAGGATCATTGGTATGCATAATAAATAGTTCTTATCATAATTATATGAATCCAAGGATTCTATTTTTGGCATTGGTTTCCTCAATATTTTTCTAGTCAGAATTATTTCTAGAAAAATATCAGGTACTTATAGGAGGGACCACAGGAAGGTTGCCAACATTCTAAGTGAAAGTGATTTTTGTGGAATGCCCTGGCTTTGAACTTGGAACACCCAGGTCGTCAGGCTGTATCATTAACCACTGAACTACTGTCCTTGTCACTTCCCAGTTTTCATTGTGTTCATTAAAATATGATAATATGACCTCAGTATTGTTTAAAATACTTTGGTATGTCAAATTGCGCATGCAGGTCAAAAGTTCACACCTGTTTACCTAGCAAGATTGAGTCATACTGTAGAACCACATGTGCTTCCTCTTGGCTGACAATCACTGAGCTCCAACACTGTTTCCTTAGTCTTCTCCTTTGTCTTCTCTTCTGGAAGTGTCGTCCTCTCTCACATTGGTGACTGGTGAGGTGGTGCGCATGGGTTCACAAGCATAAAAAATGTAACAATTCAAAACACAAACTTGAAAAATAAGACTCCACCACTTTTGTATATATTATTTGTGTGTGTGTGTGTGACACCATCATGGGAAATAACCCTCTAAAGTCCACATTTATGTCTTCTCTCAAGGCTGTGTTCATCAATTGATGTCAGATCCTCTCGATATGCTCTGAGCCATGACCTGCATTCAACTGTCGTAAACTGTTGCAAAATTCTTTTCCATTCCTAAAAACTACCTGCAAACCGATCCCATTCCATTAATTCCTATTGTCCGGTCCTTTGTCCCAATCACTGCCACATCCTGATTAACAATCTTGGTGTGCCTTGGTGAACAGCTTCCTATACCTTTGTTCAGCTGATAAACTTATTTCCTCTTTTTGTTATATTTTTTCCTCCTTGGGCAGGGCAGAACATTGATAGTATCACAATACATTTTGCAATGAAGATTAAGTGAGAGTCATGTCACGCATGCTTTTTTTTTTTTTTTTTTTTTATTGATTAGATGACCTCAGCATGGGTGTTATTTTATTTATTTATTTTCAAATGAGCTAAAACACAAACACTGAAGGGGTGAAGGATGTGAGGCTCTCAGTCTCATCTTATAACTTAAGGAATCAGTCTCAGTTAATTATAATAAAGTATATTTTGTTAAATACAAAAATGACAAACGCATTTTTGTATACAAACATTTATTCTAATAGCGTGTTAGACACAGCACAATGAAAGACCCTGTCTTTAGATTGAGACAATACTTTCCCAAACCAAAGTAAAAAGGAATTGCAAAGTAGACCACAATGTATTATGGATTAAGTCACCATGGAAAGGCATGTGAAGTTTCCTCCCCATGCATTACAATGAGTACCTAACTCATTCAATCCTGGGCGACGGCAAGACCCTGCTTAATCAAATGTATGCTGTTCGTTTGTAATAATTTCATTGGGAGTTTTCATTCATACAAAAAAATTCTAAACTCCAACGTTAAATACCTTGGCTGCGTGTACCAAAGGCATGCACATAGCCACATATGCAAAAGCAACATAAAATAATTATCAAATGTACCAAAAGGTAATTTGAATAAAAATTATGAACCTGACACAGACACCTACTCTTCAGAAGCAACAAAGTTGATCAATTGTCAAAAAGATAAATTAAAAACATAATGTTACACAAGTGTAATCAAATTCAGGTCAGTTCAGTGAAATGGTAATAGCCAAATAAAATGCCATTGGGTTGTAGCTACAGTGACAATGCCATCGCAAGGGGCGTTTCAGGTGGTCACAAATGGTTATATAATAACAACTGAAAAGGTTTCCAGGAAACCACAATTAAAATACTGATTTAATGATTCAAGTTGTTTTTAAAAATATTAACAATAAAAAAATTATTGCTAAATGTATCTTTTTTAAGTTAAAAAAAAAATATGTGCAGAAAAAAGTAGTCTTTGATATATCTAAAGCATTTGACAAGGTTTGGTATGAAGCGCTTTTTATGAAAATTAAGTCATACAGTATTTCTGGATGAATATTTAGATAATCAGATCCTTCCTAGATAAGAGAAAAATGTAGGTTGTTCTTGATGGTCGTAAATGTAAACCTGATATTAATGTGAGTGTTTCTTGAGGATCGATCCTTGGACCTTTAATTTTTCTGATATTTGTAAGTACATAATGTTTTCACCTGAAATATGTTGGTTTGAAACATCACTATTCTGCACAAGCACCAATAAAAATTTATTTGAAAATGATGACAAAAGCTATCTCTCATTTATTACAGCACTAACACCGTCAAGAATGCCAAGATCAGAGTCAAAACCCTAGATTTGTTTTATAATTTTAGTGGCAATGATAAAGAATATGGAATCAAAGATAAAACTCTAAAATCGGCTTTGCTTCATTATACACAGATGGTGGATGAGACCTTAAATATGCCTAATGATTACCAAATATTTTTAAAGGTGGCAGAATTATTTTCTCTTTTGGTCTGTCATATAGTTGTCTCACCCTTTTGGTCTTCAAAGGAAAAACCAAAATTCTGGATTAATCAGCAGCTTTCTGGTTTTCTGCAATTAAACTCTTTCTTTTCTACCTATGAGACCACATGTGCCTACCCGTTTGACAACAAATGTCAACCCCCAACGTTGTTTCTGTAGTCTCTTCCATCTTCTCTTTTGGTTGTGTTATTGTCTCTCGCATTGGTAGCTGCCAAGGAGGGCATGCCCAGGTTCACAGGTATAAAAGTTAAACAAAACACTGACATATTATGCAAATATGCATTCTGGGTGTTTGTGAGACACCATCGACTCTCTGAATGCTAATGTCCACATTCACATCTATTGAGGCCTCTTTGTCATCAGTTGATGTCAACTCATCTCGATCTCTTTTGAGTCATGACTTGCCTTCAACTCTATCAAACACACCATTGTCCTCAACTGGAAAACTGTCCTCAACCATCACAAACCTAAAACTATCTCTAACAGTCACAAAGTTCACTATCACACCCAAAACTGCCTGTAAACTAAACCCAAATATATCTACTTTTATGTCTAGTCTTTCATCTGCCACGCCTTAATTAACAATCCTATTTTAGCTCCCTTTGTGTACCTTGGTGAATAACTTCCTCTCCATTGTTCTGCTGATGAACTTATTTCCTCATTTTTTTTTTTTTTTTTCAGTTTCCTAACACTTGGGAAGGACAGAAATAGTATTGCATAGTCAAGCTCAACATACATACCTCCGGCAAACGGCAAAATCCTAGCCATTCACTGTTGAGGTCATTAAATACCAGAAAGCTTTCTACTTTAATAGTTTCTTCCCTCTGACGTCTATACTTTGGAATTCCCTCTCTGTTTCTTGCTTCCATGACTGTACTAACCTGCTGGTTTAAATGTAATATGAGCAGACATCTCACTTCTCAACTTCGCATAGTTCCCTGTTAGACATGGTCTCAAATAGTAGCCATATTCCAAGTGGCAATATGGCTTGTTTGACATGTAAATCTGCAATCTCCCTCTTCCAGCCAACTGTAAAAGTACAAATGTAGGAAAAACTGAAACTCATTATTTTCGTAATTGATGTAAGATAAAGTCGTGTATCATTTTCCATGCAGTGAGACAAGAGGTTAAAGTATGAACTTATCTTTTACAGTGATTTTTCAAAAAAAAAATCATAATCTTATCAAATACATATTTATTATCAATAAGACGGCCTAATATTTTGTTAATCATCAACTATTTTTTTTTTTTTTTTACCCATCGATTCAAAAACTACTGGACAAATTTTTGTGAAGTTTGAAACAATTTTTGTGAATGTTTGTATTATTTGTACTAATAAAACTAATGTTATCTTGAGTTTTATTGCACAACGTTTCAGTCAGTGTAACCTCCGACCTTTTTAGGTGTATAAGTCGCTATGTTTGGTAAAGGAAAGGAAGGAGGGTTTTTACACTTCTGAGGTTTCATATTTAGATGAAATTGAAATAAATTTACAAAAAATTATAAAGTCAATAAAAATATCTATATGAAGAGGTTAGTCTGATTAATACAATCATCCCTAATCAAAAAAAAATCCAAAACTGCAATTTCTGACACAGTTTGAAACTTAGTTATTAAACTATAATTCAATTACAAAATTACAATTCGTTGACATGTGTGCATGAGTTGTTTCCCTTTTTAGGTCCCAAGGAAAAACTGAAGTTCTGAATCGGTCAGCATATTGCAGGTTTCTGATTTTCCGCAATCAAACTCTCTCTCTTCAAGCTGTGAGATCACGTGTGCTCACCCACTCGATAAAAGCATCGTGTTCTGTGGTCTTCTTTTTGGCGTCTGTCATCTCTTACATTGCCAACTACCAGAGGGGGTGGGGCTACGTACAGGTTCACAACTATTAAAAAATAAAACACAAACTCTGTTTCCTTTTAATTTAAGAGCACAACTGAACTTGACTTTTGGATTACTTTATTTTAAAAATTTGGATCTGTTTTCAAGAGAGAAAGCGAGACAGTGAGAGAACAACCTAGTGAGAAAGAAAGAGTTCTGTATTTGCATAATGTGAAATTGTGATCAAGTTATATGCGATAACCATTTGATTTTAATTCTTAAAACGTCTTTTCTGCAACCTCTCAGTCTTCTATCCTCTGCTTACTTTTTTCCAACTTGTTTGATTTGTTGGTCTAGTGGTCTCCATTAATTTGCTGTTTTCATACCTGATTGTAATACGGTTTCTGATTCCAGTATCTTCTTTTCAAAAATCGTAGGTTTGTTAAACTCTCTTCCTGCTGACTGTTCTTCCTCTATCTTTAACCTTGATCTTTTCAAGACTAAGGTCAATAGGCATCTCCTGCTTTTATGATCATCTTTCGTCCTTGTTAACTTCTTACATTAAGTGGCTTCATACCTTGCCATGAGCGATTTCAATAAAAAAACAAATAAGACATGAATAATTGTAATTTTGAATTTTTCATTTGTAAAAAATGTAGAATAAAAATCTGATTAATCAATAAAGATATATAGTGAATCTCACACAGTGAAGGCTACCGAAAGAATTAGTGAGCTGGATAGAATATGTAATTGATGAAGGCAATTGGAATTTCTTTTTTAGATAAGAAAAACAGACTGTAAATGTATGTAAATGATTGTTGTCAGGTTTCTGATCTATTCAGTTTGAATTTCCTTCTTCACCATCATTTCTTTCAAGCTAGCCACATCAACTCTCAGACGCCTGTTACTCGCAAAATTTGATGAATTTAAAGTCTCTACCAGAGATGCAGTTTCTAGTTTACAAAGAACCTCGGGCAATCTAGGTAGTCTGAATATTTCCTGAAGCATGACGGCTATCAATATACTAGTAACAGCTGCCTCACCAAGCACAACAGTTTCTGGGGCTAATGGGCTTTTTTTTTTTTTACGTGGTCGAGTTTATTTTTGATGATCAGCATATAGGAGCCATTCTGTTCATCTTGCCACGAATAAGGATGATAAAACTACCCTGTAATGATCCATCCTCCAAACTAGCATAGGTGGCATCTGAATAACCGTATTCAGATCCGAATGTTTCCCATGCTGGGGGGAAAGATACAAAACCTGTTTTTGGTTTTAACTTTATTAGTAAACTAACGGTCGTAAAGTATGGTTAAATATGATATATTTTAATTAACAAAAACAAAATTACTTGGGTACTATTTTATCGCGTGTAAGAAAGTTAAGAATTTTAAGATAGGAGAGAGAAAACATTATTTAAAGAAAAAAATACTGCATGGTATGAACTTGCAAAAGTTAATAAGCAAACACAGACAACAGAGACTTATCTATGCTCCTATATATATATATATATTTTTTGTATTGATATTCATATTAAAAACCCCTTTTTTCTATTTATTTAAAAAGAAAATACAACTTTGTTATATATGGGTTACTAGCAAAAGATCTAGCTAATTTGCATATTCTTTTAAGCATTCATTTTAGTTAATTCCCAATTATTATTATTATTATTATTATTATTTTTTATTTTTATTTTTTGGTTTTCTCATGGGATGATCATCTTTATAATTACATGCAATTATATTCATGCAGATATTCTACATGATTTATCCTTGTGTAATATTTGCATAAGAAAGTTATAGTAAACACAAACCTCTTTCTATATATATTTATGTATTTAGGCAGACATTGTTAAAAACAACAAAGTTTCTGTTTAGTAATGCCTTTTTTTTTATTTTTTCAATTTTTCGTATTTTTTTTGTGTATACATCAAACGTATGAATGTATTGTAAAAGCATTTTTTTTCTTCTCACGATTTTAACTTTTTGTGAAATATCCCCGATTTATCGGAGTGGATCTATGTTTTTAGTGGCGTCCTTACGTCAATTGTTATATTATGGGCTCTAAAAAGGGTTCTATGGTATAATGTGTATGTGAATATATTCGATAACGATGTACACGTTGAAGAGTTGGGTTTTATATTTTATCTGTATATTCATGTACGTGTAAATGCATGTATGTATATACGTTGTATCATTCAGTTGATCGTCTAGTGTGTATATTTTAACTTTTATGCAACAGTTCTAACAGGAAACGACTGACGTGGACGTATCGAAACAGTTGTAGACAAACAGTTCTTTTTAACAGATGTAAATAACACAACACATATCTGAATTATTTATGAACATTTATTTTCATGATTTGGCCGGCATTTTCAGAGATTACACGTTTTTACATCTTGGCTGCCTGAAATGACGCCTCTCCCTGCATTATTTTGAGTCATCCGTTCTCTCTGATGTCCAGCTAACGACTGCCTAGAATCTCCCCAAATCTACATTTCATCATGTATAAAATAAAATGCATACTATATACGTTTTGAAGCCAAAACAACGCATTATTACAAAATAAACAGGCATTTATTTTGTTTGAAATTTATATTGAAATTCATAAATATATTTCGAAGGAAACCATCTTCCGTATGTCTTTCTTTTTTTTTTTTTGTTTTTTTTTGCCATGTTGTTATTGTTGGAGCAGAGAATTAGAAAATAGAAGTCCGTTTGCCATGTTGTTGTTTTATTTTATTCAAACTCAACCAGCGCTTCTAAGGAACAAAAAGCTTAACGTGAATCCCGTGTGACCAAACACACCGTTACAAGATTAAAAAAACTACCATAAAAACAACAAACGGACTTCTACTTGCTGATTCTCTACTCCAACAGCGTGGAAAAAAAAAGACATACTGAAGATGAAGTATATCTCCGAAATATATTTATGAATTTCAATATAAATTTCAAACAAAATAAATGTCTGTTTATTTTGTAATAATGCATTGTTTTGGCTTCAAACGTATATAATACGTATTTTATTTCATTCAAACTCAACCAGTGTTTCTAAGGAACAAAAATCTTAACATTTCATTATGTGTTATTATGTGTCTCAGACCAACAGCTGATGTCCCAATCTAGTTATTTGTTTATGCAAACCAAAATCATATTTACATCTATTTTTCTATTTTCACATTTCTTTTGCGATATTATGTCAATCATTTTCTTCCCCAATTTAATTGTTTACTTTTCTAATCATAATAATTGATCCAGCGACCCGCCGTCGCTCGAATCAATTAATAATAATAATGTTTTCACCATTGGCCCTGCTTGCCACAGTTAACACAGATACTACGCTATGATCACAACTGAAAGGGTCACAACATTACAGTTATTCTGGATGATTGCCAGATAACCATCCATTAGGTTTTCCTGAAATTTTGCCATAAATTGTATTTCATTAAATAGATGTGCACAGTAAAAGTATTTTTGCGAAAATTCCCGTTGTCCCCAGGGGCTCAAAAGAGGTCAAAAATGCCCCAAAATGGCTATCCATTAGATTTTTCTGAAACTTAGCCAAAATGTGGAGCCCATTGTTCTTAATATAAATCCAGTATGGGTGACCCTGGCAAAATTCTGGTTTGCATTCCCAGGGACTTTTAGTGCTGAAAACGCCCCTTTTTTGTGGATCTTTTTTCATATTTTTCAACAAAAACTTGATATGTCTGATTATATAGTGGTTTTTCACGGTGATCAATTCAAATATACATATGCTAAGGCCTGAAACTGCACCGTTATCCATTTACACTAGGATTCGGCTTCCCCAGGAGTTCAAGAGGTCAAAAGTGCCTCAAAATAGCCAAAAGTGACCCCTTTTGCCCCATAGCGTTTGAGCCATCCATTAGATTTTCCTGAAACCTGACCAAAATGTGGAGGCCATTGTTCTTAATATAAATTCAGTATGGGTGACCCTGGCAAAATTCTGGTTCGCATCCCTGAGACTTTTATGACTACAAAAACATGTCATTTGGAGTACTTTTTTCATATTACTCAAAAACTTGATATGTATGTCTATATAGTGGTTTTCCATGGTGCTGAATTCAAATATACATGTCTTAAGGTGTGAAACTGCACCATTTGTCTATTTTCACTGGGATTCAGCATTCCCAGGAGCTCAAAAGGGGTCACAAATGCCCCAAAATTGCATAAAAATGACACTTTTTACTAGGTATCCCAAACCAGCCTAGTTTAGGATACGAAAACTGGTAAATAAAGTTAAATTTCCTTCAACTTGCGATATCTCGTTTATTTTTTGGGTTATTTTTTTTTTTTTTATATGGAAGTCACCACTTATCCCCGAGTGGCTTTCGGGCCTTGATAAGGGTTATTACGTGTACAGTAATCAATGAGATAGTATTGTAGTAATCATTAGTATTAGAGATTTGATAGTGTCTTAAGAGGGCGGTTTTTCAGGAATTTGTTTATTGAAGACATCCAAGTTGTAGTCAGGTGGGAAACAGGCAAACGGAAGAGAGTTCCACGGTCATGCACTTCTGAGCATCTACATTTTGATTTAGGCACAGATAAAGAGTGGGGAAAATTATTGGCAGTAGTTTCAGCCAGATGGGTGTTTCTCGTGAAAGATTGGCAAGGGGTAACGAGAGATTGGAGCTCAGACAAGCACCTGCCGTGGAAATAACGATAAAACAAAGACAGGCTCGCAATGACTCTTCTGTAGGAGAGAGGCTGCAGGGAAGAGAAAAGGGCATCCCCCACTAAGCTACAAAGTCTGTTTTGTACTCTGTCAAGGCAGGATAGGCTGTTTTTAGCAGCTCCTGCCCAGATGTGGCAACTACTCCATCCTTGGACGTACTTGGCTTTTATACATAAAGAATTGCATCAGTAGTGAGATATCTTCTGGGGCGGTAGAAGGATCCCACCATTTTCCCAGTGTCCTTGGCAACAGACCTGATGTACGTGTAATTCTTTTTCTTGTGTCTTTAATAGTTTTTTTGTTTTTTTCCAGGTTACTTCAAGTTATGTCACTAATTTTGGTGAACGCCGCCTTATATTTTACACAAAAAAAATGGTGGTGGTTTTCAAATTTGGTGCGCACGATATTGTGAGTCTCTAGGTATAAAAATAGTACCATTTAAAAAAGAAAAAAAAAAGGTCACTTATCAATATGGTGAGCTTAAACAAAAAAAAATCCAACTTGAAAACTTTAATGAAAAAATATGAAAGAAATTCAATTGAAAAAGTTCTGAAAATCGCACCGTTTTGTAGAGAAATATCTCCTCTTTAATAATCTGTTGGTGTCATATTACTACGCTCATAAATCAAGGAGCGCCACTAATAAAAGTGACTGTACCTACACATCGAGATTTACAAGTTAATCCCAAGTGAGAAGTATGAAGTATCATCACGAAAATAAACTGTCAACAAGAAGGAACCAGCCGCACGATCCAACGAAAACGTAAACAAACAACTTGTTTCACTATATACATATATCAAAGTTATTAAGTGAGTTTGTTTTTGTTTATTTAAAAGTTATAGAAAGTTATTGTTTAAAATATTAGCAAGCGCGTTAATAAAAGAAATGAAAATTTACAATTTAAAAAATAATGTTAGTTGTTTATTTTCTATATCTTCTTTCTAACTTTCATATGTTCTTTGCTTTATCTTTTTTCAGTATGATAAACTTCAGCATCGTTAAATTATCTTTTAAAAATTAAACTGGGTACATTTTAAACCAAAAAAACATTTTTAGTCGTGTGTGACTGACATAAAAAAATTTTTCATTTTAAAAAATGTGCCTCATTTTTTTTGTTTATTTATTTCTCTTATGTTCTATCGGACGTTTTTGATATATCTAACATTTTGTTAAATTAGTTTTTTTTATTAGACTGTACAGTTATATTACTTAAAAAAATTAACAAAATATAGCTAAGTTTGGTACTCTTGCATAATTTAACCCGAATTCTCGTGAATTTCCGTCAAGCATGGATCGGGCGAGACTGGCAATCATCGGTGTCAGCCGAGCGTTGTTCAAATGTTGAAACGCTAACTCTACTTTTCATTTTATTTTTTTTCTGTTATGTTTTTAGTAATTTTTAAGGTGATATTAAGGGAACGGGGGTGATTTTTTTTTTTTTTTTTTTCTGATTAGTTACTTATTTTTTTTTTAATTGAATATTTGGGAGTTTGATTAGCCAAAGAAAAAGCGCTATCTTAATGGAAGCAGACGACATTCGAATTGAAAGAAAGCGACTAAACCAAAAAAAAAAAAAAAAGCTGACAAATATATTTTCAAACTCGCGAAACAGAAAAATGACTCGTTAATGATGTAAATTAGATAGAATTTGATTATAGGGACGGATCAACAAGAACTTATTTACATTGGACTTGAAGGCTACTATGTTGTATTCAAACAGGAAGCAGACCAACGGAACGGTGTTCCACAGATGGGCAGTTCTGCGAAAGAAGCTTTGTTCATGGAATCTACGTTTAGATTTAGGCACAGTTAGCGAGTGGGGGAAATCGTATATAGTGGTTGTAGCTAGTTGAGTATTTTATGTGAAAGTTTAGCTAGGGGGGACTATAGATTGGGGTTCAGTTTTAAACAAATTTTTTTGTAGATTTTTCTTTTTCTATTTAAATTATCAATTTTATAAAAAAATGATATAAACCCGAAACTTTTCATATAAATTGTTATGAATACTTTTAAATATAAAAACAATTAGCTTCGAATTTGGAAGTCAGGTTCATTTGTTTTTATGCTCATTTACCTAGATTTTTTATTAAGTTTTCCAATTGTATTTATTTTCTTAAGTTTGCATAAAATTGTATTTTAGTCATATTGGAAAAAAATGGCTCATTCTCCCTCTCAAATAGGATGAACCTTAAGTAGAAGAAAGCACATTTATTCCTCCACTCCCTCTTCAGATACATTTCATCAACTTTAAAAATACTATATGATAAATAAACTTGCAAATGATGCAATGTTAGAACTTCAACTACCTTTGACCCAGTTATGGTTGAACAGGCCTATTTTACATCCCTATAAAAATAGATAAAAATACTAAGCTAAGTAACTCCTTTTTTTTAGTGTGTATGTCATCTATTTTAAAGAAAACAAAAAATAATCTATAAATAGATTTCGATTGTATTCACATCTGGTAATTTCATATACTAACACCTTATTTTATTTTATTTTTTTTAGTTATCTCCCAGTTTACAAAAATGATCAATTAATGGTCATTTTATTTATTTTTGTTGTTGGTTTTCAGATTGAAACTTTGACACGAGGATTGAATGTAGATATAAGATTATTTCAGCTGAACTTTGAAAAATGAAAATATATAAAAATAACAAAATCTAATAATTTGGTCAGAATACACACGTTCTGGTAAAGAGCAAAGCAATTTTGGCGCTTTTACACTATTGGGACGAGATTTCTGAAATCGTAATACTGAATTTCACATAAAAACAATGGTATCTACGTGTTCCTTCTATTAAGATGATTATATCCAAAAATTACGAAAATCGATAAGGTAGAAAATTATTTAGTAAAGAAAATAAAAAATTAAAAAAATTTGAAGAAAATGATAAAACACAGTTCAAAAGGGAGGTAATTTTCTGTTTTGATTTAAACAAGATGGCGGCAATTTTTCACTTGCTAACACGATTAAAGTTTTTTTTTTTAATAATGCAGTAATATTCAGGTAATTCCGACTGCTTAATTTGGAAGCTACCATTGTAATTTATTAGAATTGACAAAAAATCATTTGAAATCATTGTTTTTGTTTTTTTTATCTGAAAACTTCATTATTGACGACGAAATCTTGTCCCAATAATCTAGAAGCACTGCAATTTTTTAGGACAATAAGTGAGTGGTTTACTATTTTTTTTTTTTTTTTTGCAAGATGCATTTAAGTTCATATATCGTCGAACAAATAAAATTTTAGCAATTTAAGGTTCCAACAATTCTTGGGTGAAGTTGATGAATATAGATGCATTTTACCCTTTCTTCAGAGTAAATATACTGCATAATCACGTTGACACACCGGCTTCCGCTGGATCACCGAAGTTAAGCAACGCTGAGCCTGGTCAGTACTAAATGGGTGACCATTTCGGACTTTCAGATGCTGTGTGTGCTCTCCGCTTATCTCGACATTGTTTCCAGTCATCCTGATCTTCTCCTAGCACTGGACCCAAACAGTGTCGATTCAGGAGAGGTGTGGTTAGGGATTGCGTGACTCTTGCTTCACAATTACAAGCGCAATTGCCCCTACAGGGGGTATCCTTTGTCTTTCAAGACTGAACGGAGGCATCGATATGAGTAATCTATATTATTATATATTATAGATTTAAAAAAATTATTTGGTGTCTTATTTATAAGACAGTGCCATCAAATAACTTAATATGATGACATTGAATTATTTGAGATTATTTGGTGACAGTGGAGCCTAATAGGTTAATGAACATTTATTTGTGATCTTTAATTAAATTTGCAAACGTTGTTGATCCATCTTTTAACAAATGTTAAAATGTTATGCTCAAATGTTATTTATATAAAATGTTAAAATGTTATTTATAAATAACATTTATAACACGTTATAAATAATATATAATAATATTTATAAAATATGTAATATATAAAAATATCTATTTATAAAACAATATATAAAAGATATGTTATAAATAACATATTTATAACACGTTATAAATAATATATAATAATAATATTTATAAAATATGTAATATTTATAAAATATGTAATATTTATAAAATATGTAATATAAAAATATATAAAAGATATGTTATAAATAGCATAGCATGGTATAAATAACATAATATTTATAAAATGTATAATATATAAAATATATTTTTATATTATATTTATAAAAATATATAGATATGTTTTAAATAACATTTATAAAAAGGTATAAGTAATATATAATAAAATTTATTGAAATATACAATATGCAAAAATATATATTTATATTCATATAATATTTATTAAAATATATAAAAATATATATTTATATTCATAGTATATTTTAAAAAATATAAAAAAATAATCTGGTATAAATAATATATAATAATATTTATAAAAATATATTTATATTATATTTTAAAAAATATATAATATATTATAAATAAATCAAGAGGCTACAAATTTACACATTCTAGTAAGAAGCAAAGCCGTTCACACAAAATTACATTTTTGGCAATAAGTGTGTGGCTTATTATTGCAAGACTCATTTATATATGAGTTCATACATCAGCAAGCAAATACAATTTTAGCAAAAGTTTACAAGAATTCTTAAGAAGGTTCCAACAATTCTTGGGTCAAGTTTATGAATATAGATGCATTGTACCATTTCTTTGGAGTAATTATGCAGTAATCTATATTATTGTATATTATAGATTTTAAAAAGAAATTATTTGGTGTCTTATTTATAGAACAATGGGATAATAAAATAATTTGGCTTCCACTGTTGGGCATTGTTTTCCATGTGCAGCTAGTGGAAACCACTGTCTGTGATTGTCAGAACCTGCAGCTATTGGCTGATTCTAAGAAAAACATTTAAGGAAAACACATTATTACATACTTATTTTTCATGCTTAAATCAGTAACTTCCAAAAATTGCGAAAAATGGTCCATTAGAAAAATAATAATTAAAGAAGTTTTCGAAGTTAGGGATTCTCACTGTATATTAACTCTTTACATTATGGCAAGCAATCTACGAAAGATTAATGCAAGCAACAGTAAACGTAGTCACTAGTTTTGTCTTCTCTGCGCCAGCTTCTCGAACCAAAGGTTCTCAAATCCTTCGCCACCTTTACTCACGGCACGCCTCCATGCTGGTCTATCTTCGGCTAGCTCCTCCCACACATTCACATCGATGCCAAGAGCGATCAGATCCCGTTTGGCCACGTCTTTAAAGCGCAGCACTGGGCGACCGCGGCTTCTTGATCCATTTGCTAGTTCGCTGTAGAGGATATCCTTATGGAGGCAGCCATCGAGCATTCTGCGCAGGTGTCCAAGCGAGCGCGATTGTCGTATCTTGAGTGTCTGGAACAAGGAGCGGCTGCCGGCACGTTTTAGTACCTCTTCGTTGGTGATTCCATCCCACCAATTGATGCCCATGATATGTCGCAAGCATCGGAGATGGTAGACGTTCAGTCTTTTCTCGTGACAAGCATACGTGGTCCAAGTCTCTGCTCCACGTATGCTCGTCACGAGAAGACTGAACGTCTACCATCTCCGATGCTTGCGACATATCATGGGCATCAATTGGTGAGATGTTAACTCTTTAGATTGATCGAAATCAGTGATAGATGACTGCCTTCTACTGATGACAGCATCTTTCAAGTCGACCATCATTTTTCTTGATATCCTGCATGCATTTTTGTTCTGAACGTAGCTCTAGCATATCTTGTAAATAATAAAATACTCCGCAGCAAGTAAAAGTGGTAAATATATATATATATATATATATATATATATAAACAAGTGTTTCTGTAGCCAATAAAATTTACTTTGAAACCTACCTGCATAATATTTTTGTGTTTTAACTTATTTGAAAGCGTTTATTCAGTTCTAAAAAGAAAGTGTCGACATGATAAATCACAGCTTTGGAGACCAGGTAATCTGTCAAGAATATAAAATTAAATCAAATCGTGAAGCGGAAAAAAAAAATGCAAAAAAAAAAAAATTAAACAAATATAGCATCTTTAAAGTCTTGATAATCGCTCATAAATAGAAAATTAAATATTAGTACTCGTAAAAAAAATATTTTTTATTTTAGGGCCGTTTGCAGGCGCAGAGGGAGGGTAGTAGCGTGTTGGTATTTTGTGCATATGTACATTCCCATGCTGTGTGTACATTTTGAGTGTTCTGTCCGCGCAAGGAAAGAGCAATATGTGATTGTTTACATGTTATGGTAGTTCTGTGTGTGCAAGGAAAGAGTTAGCAACACATGTTTAAATGCCAATAATTATCAAACCTTCTGTTAGAGCTAACTGTTGTAAAATTTTAAGGGTTCCAGCATTTAATTTTAATAATTTGTGAGCGATTATCAAGACTTCAAAGATGCTATACATTTTTTAGCAGAATTGCATTGTTTAGAAGTCAATTTAATTTTTTTTATGTTTGTGATTATTGAGTGTTAAGACGTTATATATATATAATATATATATATACTTTTTTTAACTTGTGCATGTATGTTAACATGCTGAATTGTTACAAATAAGTTGCCAGTAATTATGAAACATTAGGATAATTTTAAGATCACCAATATTTAATTTTCTGTTTTTACAGCATCTGTTATTGATTTATTAGGTGAAAGTATGCAATAGTGATAAAACAGTATCCCATCCTCACGTTAGTAATTGGTTTCTAAATAATCACATGCTTATTTCAGTGCGCTTCAGTAAATGCATAAGTCCAAAATCTATAAATAAAATTAAAAAAAAAAAAAAGTGAATATTATTCATCAAACCACGGCATGTGTTTTGTACAAACATCGTCCTCCGCTCGTAGGGGATCACAATAAGAAAAGAAAGTGTTATGCTAACATTTTAGTTAATATATAAAATTCGATGTGTAATGGGACAAAATAATCAAACAATAATCACTAAACTGTGACTGATATAATATCAGTCAACAACTACTCGTTAAAAAGGATGTAGAAGGTCATGTCTAAATCAGTAACTTCCAAAAATTACGAAAAATAACAATTTCTCTCCTCCCTTTTCTTACCTTTTCTTTTTTCCTCTCCCCTTTACATCCCCCCTTTATATTTTCCTCCGCCTCTTTATATTTTCCTCCCCCTTTATATTTTCTTCTCTCCTTCTCTCGAAAAGGTTTGATATGCTGCAAAACAATCCACATTTGTTTTTTCCCTCTTCTTTTTATGTTAATGATGAAATTTTATCTAATAGTAAATGCATGTTTGTGTATGTCTTAGTTTTAACAGAAAAGCTAAACAGTCATTAGTTATGGAAAAGTGGTGGACGATTCGTTCGCTGTTGTTATATGCTGAAAATTAAGTGTCTATTAATTGAAATTGACGCCGTGTGAATAATTATGTCCTAGCAATGCCATATTGTAATGTTCTGAAGTGTTCGTTTAGAATGTCTGAACTCCTTGCACTTGTATCCACTCAGCATACATATCCCCGACAAACCCGCTTAGCAACAAAATCATACCCATTCACTGTTAAGGTCTCTAATTACCAGAAAGCTTTCTACTCTAATAGTTTCTTCTCTTGAACAGCTAGACATTGGAATTCCCTTCCTGCTTCCCTGATATGCAGCAGTTTAAGTGTAATGTAAAACAACATCTTGTTTATCTTTCTTAGGCATGGCCCCAATTAGTAGCCCCTTACGTCCACATGGCGATATGCCTTGTTTGGGGTGAAGGTGAGTAAAAAAAAAAAAAAAAAAAGGGGGGGGGCGAGGGGGGAGGTTAATAATTAATGCACATGCTAAAATGTAGCAATACTCCATGGATGGGCAAACAGTGACTGTCTACACATGTTGACCTTTCTACCTCAACTGTTATACGTCTACTAATCCAAGCACTCTCATCCATATTTTCAATGTGACCAAACCAGCGGTGTCTCCTGTTCTGCACACATCTCCATATATTGTCCAAATTTAAGCTTAAGATCTAAGCCTATCTTTAAAACTCCCATTACAGATCCATCGTACTGTTTTTATATCATTTCTCTCCATGCAACTCGGTTATCTTCAACCCACTAATTACCTATCCTGGAAATTATATATCGTCCTATTTTTGGAATGTATCGAACTCAGAAAGTCAGTAGACGGTAACGGTTTGCTGGTTGGTAACGAAACCAGTAATGAAGAAATACAAAAGAATGCAGAAAACTTGTCTAGAGTTGAAAAATTAGTTTTGTGAATAGAAAGCGACTAAAGGAGCAGGATAATAGACTGATACATAAAAAGAGAAGCAGACATACAAAGCCAGTAAAGCGAAAAGACGGAGAAGGGAAGGGGGTGGAAGACGGTCACTGTTAGATTTATAGAACTTATTGCAGTATTTAATGTATGGACAACAAGTTATAAGTAATTTTGCGATATCATTAAACTGATTATTTACATAGATGAAAAATAGTTATCCACAAACGTGTTTCACCATATCTATGGCTTATCAGCATGTCTGACTATACTATACTATACTGACTATGATACAACCATAGTCTATGATTCGGTGTGCATACCACTACACTATGAAACGCCAGTTGAAATAATATGCTATTTTTATCACTTTAAAGTTATGTCAATTTTGTTATTTTTAGTGATAATTATATTTATCTCCCCATAGGAGCTAAAGTGTTCTCTCCCTTAGAACTGAATAGTTGCACCATATTTTGGGATGTGTACAAATATATATACAGTGTGGGACGATAAATTTGTTGCCCTAAAGAAAGCAACACTACAGCTTTATTTTAAAACTTTTATTAAAAAAATGAATTCAGGGAACTTGATTCTGTAGTAGAGCTGACATCTATTCAATGTAGCCGCCTTCAGCCTCAATCACCACCTCGATAAGAGTCTGGAACTGGGAGCATGTCTTTTTCACAAGCACTGACGAGAGCTGGGTGAATACTTGACGGATGGCAGTGATCAGGCTGACTTTAGTGTTGTAGGAGGTCATGTTGGTGATGTTGTCAATGTATTACCAAATAAAATAGTTCAGCAGGTTCAGTTTGGAGGAGGAGGGGCCAGTGAGAGAAGGGTACAAAGTCGTAGCACTCCTTCTGAAGCCAAGCCTAAATTTCTTTGGACGTGGGCTGGCGCCGAGTCCTGTTACCACACCCAGGGTCTGCCACTGGCCACCTGATTGCACCAGGCGATCATCACACTTGACAGCCCATTCAGGTACACTTTGATGTTTACTTTCAAGCAGACTTCGAAAATGTGAGGTGGCATGATGTGGCACTCACTTAAAACCACACCAAAGACCATAACCGTGGACGGAAACTTTGGTGAACGGTCTGAATTTGTATTTTGAGGGTGCTGGCAATAGTCCAGTTGTCATAACTTGGATCGATAGAGAGCATGATTTGTACAGCAGTGCATCTCCGATCTCACTCATTGAGCATTGTGTCACTTTCACACATGCAAGAAGGCTCCTACCACTCTTGGGATTTGTACACAACTGGCCAACTAGTAGATGGTCTGCAACAAAAAAAGAAAACAGATTTTCATCAAATGGAATTATGTCGTCTTTTTTTTTTTTATGGCGACAATTTTATCATTCAACCCTGTACAGATATTAGACAAATATAAATATACAATAATACTTTGAGATACGAATGCACTAAGATAAGATTTTTTTTAATATGATACATTGCATCGATATTTACGCCCTAAGATACAATTTTTTTAGATACGATTTAAAAAATCATGCGGTGCTAAAAAAATTAATGAAAAGCCCCCCCCCCCCAAGAAAAGTACAAAATGAAAAGCCAATAAAAAACATGCAAAGTACAAAGAAAAGTGTGTTTGTACGTGTATTGTAGCCTAGGCTATGATATCCCAGTCGATAACTTTCTTTCTACAAAATCAATACTTGATTCTGGTTCATTCGTTTTTATTTTTATTTTTTTTTCATTGTTGGAGCATGTTGTTAAAAAATAAAATATAATTTGATTGAATTCTTTTTAGAAAATATCTTAAATTGAAACCGGTTTCAATTCATGTTTCATGTGTAACACCTATGGTTAAAATTTCACAAAAATTAAAGGTGTTTGAATTTTTATGAAGGGCTCCCACCTCCGCTTAGCCCCTTTTACATAAAATTAAATTAAACTAAATATAATTCATGTTATTCACCCCTACACACCCAAACTGTGTTCCAAAATTAATAACGATCGGTTAGTTTAAGATTGAATCTTATATATGCAAATACACACACCTAACTTATATATATAACTAGGAACTATAGTGTTACACATTAGGAATCCTATGTCAATGGTGATTAAGTTAACTAGTGTAAATTTTGACAAGGGTCACACTGAGTGCATAATAACAACCTAGATCTGAAAAACAATTGTTTCCAGAGACGAGTGACATAAAGTTGAGGCAGCAGATAAAACAGTAGACAAAACAGCCTACTGGTGACGTTACGTTTTTTGAGCTGAGAGAAACAAAGGTTTTTAAATCAGTCTCTTTGTTCAGTATGACTGAAACACCGCCAATAATGTTGAAAACTTTGTAATCAAAGGTGAATGTTATTTCTCTGTCCATGTGTGTCACTCATTTCAGTAATTTAGAAAGTTAAGAAATAAATAATTAGCTGAGGGAACGTTAGTCTCTCTCTTGAGTCAATTCTCTCCAAATAAAACCTTGAAGAAAACTTTCAGCAAATTTTCCTTGTGTCCTGTTTGTTTCTGAAAAGAATCTTATTGGTTCCCTGACAAAGTAGGAATTGGACCTAGCAATCCATTCATTTGTTTGCACTTTTCTCAATAACCATGCCTTTGATTTTTTTTCTTTTTTTTTTTTTTTTTTAAAATTTTGTACAAACATTAGTCATGGTGAAAATAAATTTTTGCTAGAATGGATTTTCCAGGATAACTCTGGCTATTTCCCTATCTATCTATCCATCTTTCTATATATGTGTATGTGTGACCTTGTGTGTGTGAAACATCTTTACCAAATTCCTCTCTGAATATTTGGTCTACATACTTGAAACTTGATATACAGAGTATTTTGACTTCGGTGACACTTTGGATTTGTCTTTTAACCTTTAAAATGGCTGCTTAGGGATCAAAAGTGAAAAAAAAAAAAAACAGTTGGCAGAAGTAAATCAACTAACTTCTGAGCATGCGTACATAGACATTTTTAGGTTGAAGTCGCTTAATTTTTAACGTTTTTGTTCATCTTGCAATAGCTCAAACGGTAATGACGAGGCTGAAGTGCTAAATAACGACTATGACCATTCAAGAAATTAACTTTTTTATATCACATCAATCCAAAGTTTTTCGATATGACGTTCGTCCAGAGTTTTTCGATATGACGTTCGTCAAAACGAGTATTTATCAAAATGCTCGTTTTGATATTTAAAAAAAAAAAAAAATTTTTTTTATTTTTTTTTTTACTCTGATTCACCTCCAAACTGTGAATTAGAGGCCATGTTTAAAGGGTATTTTAAGTGCAGACTATGTAAGATGTTTGTTAACATTACATTAAAATATCTGCATGGTTGTATAGTCATGGGAGCAGGGAGCGAATATCAAATTCTAGCAAGAAAAATCTATTAAAATAGAAAACCTTCAAAAGAAAACCTCCAAGATTTGTAACCAGAACTCCCAGGATTTAGACCCAAAGCTCTATCACTGAGCCAATTCTTACTAGTGTCTTTTTTTTTTTTTATGTCGGTGTAATTTATTTTGTCTGCAATACTTTTGAGTGAAAAGCACTCTACCTAAATGCTAATTGGGAATAATTTCCCTCACTAATGTGATTCCCTTTTCTGAAATTACATATTTTAATATGGAGATCTAAAACATTATGTAATAAAATAACTTTTTTTCTTTCTCTCCTTTTCTCTTATTTTCTTTCCTTTTATTTTTTCCTCCCTTTTATTTTTTCCCTCCCCCCTTATTTTTCCCTCCCCCTCTTTATTCCCCCCCCTTTATATTTTCTTCTCTCCTTCTCTCGAAAAAGTTTGATATGCTGCAAAACAATTCACATTTGTTTTCTCCCTCTTTTTTTTATGTTAATGATGAAATTAGTTTCAAAATTGTCAATCATACCATCTAAATAAAAACAATCAAATCTGACAATCATATCTATGTAATTGCATTGAATATATACATAAAATCGGGTGTCATGTTTTTTAGACGCGGTGGGAGGGGGGAGGGGGGCGTCGTTATCGTAGGCCGATCCCATTTCTTTTCAAAATGAAAATTTATCTGATTGAAAGAAGTGACGAAAAAATGTTCCCTTTTTATTTATTTTTTTGCAACCTCATTCCCAAAAAGTGTGGTCGTGGTTAGGTGAGAAGTTTTTAACACCATCCACTCGGTGTCTTCGCTTCGTATAAGTATTTAATCGTTATTTACGGGTGCGTTAGTTCCTGATTGTAACTCAAAGTGTTCAGAATAACAAACTTTACCCGGATATGCCAATTGCTAATTCGTTTTTCAATTTGGAGTATTTTGTTCAGTCATAAAACTTCAAGGTTTTCATTTTAACAGACCAGCTGGTTCATTTTTTTTTCTTTTTCCAGTCATAGGAAAATATTGGAAAAATAGCCAGTCTCAGGATAAATGACTTCAAATAATTTCCAGCAATTTTGTGGAGGGACACCATTGTGGGTAAGTACATTATCATTTAAATAAATAAACGCACACACGCGCACAGAATTTCTTCCGTATATTTTCAATTTTTCACCGTATTTTTATTTATTTATTTATTTTTATTTAAGCATCTCTGTCGTTCATTTTTTCTCCCTCCTTTACACACACACACACACATATATATATATATTATGTTGCGTTGGTACTTTTGCAGTTTACGGACCTTGCTATATATATATTAATTTTTGACAGGATTGTCAAGTTAAACTCAATTTTTACGGTATTTCTTGATTGTAAATTATGAGTTTCTAAATTATGTAATCTTTCAACACTGAGTGTCTGTAAACTGCAGAAGTACTATTTTTCTTCTTCATTCAGTCTTTTTTCTCCTTCCTTCAATTTTTTCTTCATACATTTTTTTAGTTGTTTTTTTTTCTACACCCTTTTTACTTTTACGACCCCGACACTTTTATTTCTACTTTCACGACCGTACCCTTTTTTTTTTATTTCTACTTTTCGACCCGCCCTTTTTTTATTTCTACTTCCACGACCCTGCCCTTTTTATTTCTACTTCCAAGACCCTGCTCCTTTTTTTATTTCTACTTTTTCGACCTGCCCTTTTTTATTTCTATTTCCACGACACCGCTCTTTTTTTATTTCTACTTTCACGCCCCTGGGCTTTTATTTCTACTTTTTCGACCCGCCTTTTTTTTTTTTTTTTTTTTATCTCTACTTCCACAATACTGCGCTTTTTTTATTTCTATTTTCACGACATCGCCTTTTTTTTTCTACTTTTTCCACCCACCTTTTTTTTTTTTTTTATCTCTGCTTTCACGACACCGCCCTTTTTTCTTTCTACTTTCACGACCACGCCCTTTTTTCTTTCTACTTTCACGACCACGCCCTTTTTTCTTTCTACTTTCACGACACCGCCCTTTTTTCTTTCTACTTTCACGACCACGCCCTTTTTTCTTTCTACTTTCACGACCCTGACCTTTTTTTATTTCCACTTTTCGACCCGCCCTTTTTTATTTCTACTTCCACCACACTGCCCTTTTTTATTTCTATTTTCACGACCCTGCTCTTCTTCTATATCTACTTTCTCAGCCCCACCCTTTTTTTTATTCCTACTTTCTCAGCCCTGTTTTCTCTATTTTTTACTTTCATGACCCTGCCCTTTTTCTATTTTTACTTTTCTGACTCCACCCTTTTTTTTTATTTCTACTTTCACAACCCAGCCTTTTTTTTTTTTTTTTTTTTTTTTTTTTAAATTTCTTTCACGATGTCACCCTATTTTTGTTTCTACTTTCCCCGAGGCTCCTTTTTTATTATTTTTACTCCATATTACCTTATCCACAGACCATAAAACTGTTGATATTCCTGTATGTCTCACAATCCATCTTAGTATTATTCAAAAATTACTTTAAAATTAAAAGTAGAAAGAAAAGCACGAGAATCAAATTGGACAGTTACAATATTGCTGCCTGCCTGGTACTTGACTCTAGTTGGAGCTGGTTTCTTCCAAAAAAAAATTTCAAGTGAATATTAAATTCACAAGCAGTTCAGTCACATGTATATTTTGGTCAGGAGGGATGACTAGGTCAGTCTTTGCATTTTTGCAGTTTTTGCTGGGGTGAGTCGCTGTCCACCTACCTACAGCATCCAATATTCCCAAATGGTCACTTATCTGATATTGACTAGGCTCAACGTTGCTTAACTTCAATTATTTAATGAGAATCGGTGTGTCAGTGATTATGCTGTTTTGTAACTATTGTAGAACATTATGAGGGATGCACCCAAAGCAGGCAACTGGATATACACCTTTTTTTTTTTTTTAAATTGAAAGTAAAATAATCAATCATCAATGACTATAAGATATGCTGCCGAATCTTTAAAATCCAGATTTATAGTCTGTGATCCCATGCCATAATTGATACCAAGCTGTGGGATTTCCCTTGGCATAAAAGTCCATCATTGAAATGGCTTGTTGACTGAGGTACACCCTTCAAGGTTTTTCTTCTCCTCTTGAGAAGGGGGTTTAGTTTATTGCTAATTGCCTGAGACGCCCCTACCGGGAAATTCTGATGGGGCTGCCCAGGCAGTTTTTGTAGGTCAGAGTACTCCTCATTTAGATCTCTGGCTTTTCAAATTCCACTTTCCGACCATTGTCACATCATCCCACCGTAGGAGGGAGATAAATAGCGCGATGACTTTTTTTTCTTTTTTTTTTTTTTTTTTTTAAATATTTCAACTGTAAACTACAATAATACTTTCAAAAAATGTTTTTTATTTAATTAAAACGAGTACAATTTCTTCTGTATGCAGATGCAATCTCTTGCATAATGATTCCACATGCACATTTGCAGCTTTTCCTATTTGACCCACTTCATTGCTCGAAAAATATAATCTGTTCTTAAACAAGATGTCATGAAGATAAGAAGCTAAAAATTGTCTTGTTTTTTGCATTTTCAACCCAAGCAAGGTACAGTGCAACCTTGATGTAGAGAGCTACTATCATAATTTGCATAGGGAGCTGCTATCATAATTTGCAGAGATACTATGTAGGGAGTTGAGCAGCAAGATGTCTGTTTACATTATACTTAAACTTCTGCATGTCAGAGTCAGGGAAGCAGGAATCTGGAAGGGAATTCCAAAGTCTAACAGTCCTAGGGAAGAAACATGAAAGTAGGCTTTCTGGCATCTGGGGATCTTTACCGTGTAGGGATGGGACTTTGCTGCGTATCAGGTTTGTCGGAGGTATTTATGTAGAGGGAATAGAAGTGCTTGTAGTTTGTTGGAGCACTTACCATTAAAATACTTGTAAAACAGGCAGAGGGATGCAACATTTCATCGATGGAGCCTAGCTGACTGTGCAGGACCTATTAGGTTGATAACTCTTTTTTGAACCCTATTAAAGAGTGAGAGACTAATAGCAGATACACCAGCCCAAATGTGACAATACTCCATACATGGGCGAATGGTGGTCTTGTAGCAGTACAGAACACTCTCGGGCATAAGTAATTTTCTAGTATGGTAGAGCAAGCCCACCTTCTTTGCAGCAGCCTTGGCAATACCCTCGATATGTCTGTTCCATATATTCTTGTTCTTTGAAAAAAAGAACGGCAAGACAAGATGGAGCTCTAGAATGCCATATTCTGTTTGTAGCTGAAGCCTGCCTGCCAAACAACCTTGCTTTTATATTCTGATGTTTCAATAAAATAAAATTAGTTTTATTAAAGCAAAGATGTTGGTATTTTATTTGAGGACGTGATGACCTCCTTTTCTTATTCAATTCAAACCAGTTGTTAGATACATATTCGCTCGGCCGTGGTCGCCACTTTACAGTTAGATGCTCCTGGTGGATCACATAATAGAATAACAGTTCTGGATGAGTAACATCTTTTAGTTTAGCAATCAAAAATGCCTGAGTGATTTCTAGCCCATCCTTCAACATCTATATACTTCTTACAACACACTTTACACCATTAAATCCATACTTTTGAAAATACTTAAGGGCAGTAAATATTGCCCATCTGATAATAGCTTTCTCATTCATTATATACCTCACAAAGCAAAGTAATATAATTAAAATAACTATCCTGTCTTTCGAAACCTAGTAGGTGATGCTCTTTTTTCTTCCCTGCAACCTCTTTCCCACAGAAGAGACGTTGCAAGCCTATCTATCATTATTTTTGTGGAAAGTGCTCGTCTGAGCAGCAATCCATGGTACCTCCTTGCCAAACTTTCACAAAAATACACTTCTTTAGCTGCAGCGACTATTTACTCTGTTTGTGTTTTAATCTAAATGCAAATTCCATGAACAAAGCTTTTTTCCTCAAACTGCCCACCTGTGGAACTGTTCCACTGGTCTGCTTTCCAGCTAACTACAATATAGTTGTCTTCAAGTCCAATGTAAACAAGTTCTTGTTGAGCCCCCCCCCAATCCATTTCTACCACTAACTATTAGTAGTACACTGTCATCCCAGTAACCACCGTACACACATTAACCCTTATCTCTGATGCCATGTTTGCTTAGTGTTCGGTAATTATATTCTACTGTTCTTGGAATTATTATTTTAGTTAGCCAATCAAAATGCTGTAAAAAAAACTTACTAAGATAGCGGGAGCAGTGTGTATTTATGGAGGAGAGTTAATTTTGGTAATAGATAATACAATGTAATTAAAACGTGAAACAATTGTGAATGGAGTTAAGAAAATGTAGCCAACGAAGAAGAGTTTTTGGTGTTTGATGGGAGAGTGGAAGTAAATATTTTGGAGTGAGTGAAAGGTATGCCTACTTCCTCTAAGAATGACTGTTTTGGAATTCAGGTTGAACGGAATAAATGTAGAAAATTCTGAAATTGAATTTAAGTGACTATAACTATCCTGAAACATGCATTAGTTATTGGCAGGGAATGCAATCATATTAGAAATATATATATATATATATATATATATATATATATATATATATATATAGTATCTCTATTTATAGTCCTATGGTGTCTGAATTGAGATTGAACAAATCGATTTCATTTTATTATATGTATGAATGAATAGATGAGACAAGACCAAAGGTAGTAAAATGCTATGTTAATTAAAAATGTGTCCAAAAAATATATTTTCCGTTTGCTCAGAAGATGTAGCAATAATAAACTTAGCATTTATTTTCTTACAAAGAGAATAGCTCCTATGAGGTCATTGGATCACACTTGATCAATTTTCAGGGCACATAAATTTCAACTGATCTTTTGAAAGAACTGCTTCAGCTTCTTTGGAAATCACAGACGGCAGTCAGATTGTTCCTTAAAAACAATATTCATCCCCCTTTACTTTCTCCTGCCTTTGTCCAATGGACACCCAAGGACCGGCTAAAGTGTTAGTAAAGAAATGAATTAAGCAGGAAAGTAAGAAAGTTCTTTGGGTGCCATAACTCTGAGCATGTTATCTTTAGGCTAAGAAAATCCAGTGGACAAAAGTGAGAGAGAGGAATGTGTGGCGGGGGGGGGGTTCTTTGTTGGTTCTAGGGAACTCAAACTGCTGTCTATCATTCCTAAAGGAACTAAAGTAGTCCTTCAAGAGTCAGTGGAAATTAATTTGCCCTGGAGACTGATTGACTATCGTGTGACCCAACCACTTTACAAAGGCTGTTCTTGGCATGAGAAAAAAATGTAGTGTTTATGATTGCTACAGAGATATATTGTTCGATGGAAGGCTTAGAGAAAAATAATTAAAGATATAATCATGTTTTTTTAAATTTTATTTTTGATTTCAATAAATATTCAATCAAAAATATAAAAAAATATTTCTCAACCTTAGGCAAGAAATACGAACATGTGAAATCTTGCCTATTTTTATTAATGCGAAGACATAAGAATCCTTTGTAAATACTTGTTAGTGGCAGCCATGGTAGACTAGCAAACCGTCTCATCCGTGACACGGCTTCTGCTTCAAGTGTTTGGGTTATTAACTTCACAGCAAACAAAAATGTTAAGCAGCTTACAAGGATATCTGGCAACTTGTGTTTGACAATTTGCCTACAGATAAAATTCATCTATCAGTTATATAAATGGTAGATGATTGGAGATTACATTTATTTCAGAAAAAAATTAAGTCTAAACTAAAATTCTTATTTTATGTTTTTTGCTTTTTTAATTTTTTATTCACCTAAAACAAAGCTCTTACATCTATAGGACCTACTGTAATTAAGAGCAAGATATGTAGGGGCATCTTATTTGGAGAGTTGAGCAGCGAGATGTTTGTTCACAATACATTTAAATTTATCCACGTTGATAGAGAGGGGAAACAGAACAGACAATTGACTTAAGGAAAGACGCTCAGTATCTGGGAACCTCTATAGTGAAGGCATTGGATTTTGCTGCAAGTCGTGTTAGTTAAGGGGTATTTATGTTGAGAGGGTACAACTGCAATAAGGTTATTGGAGCACATTCTATGGGAGTACTTGTTAAACAATCATAGAAATAACTGAAACCTCATTAGTTCTAGCAACTGAGTTTTGAACGTTAGATAAATAGAACTTAAAACTTAACAAAATAAAAGCGGTACTGGCAATGCTCTCAATGTAATTGTTCCAACTCATGTTTCCTGTGAACGTTAGGCTGAGTACTTTCAGATAATGAATCTTTGGCCATTGCTATTGGTGGTAGAGATGGTTTCTTGTAATTATTGAAGGAAACAAGTTTAGTCTTTACGACTGATAGCTTAGATAAATACTTTTGCAGTTTTAACAAAAGAGCTACAGTAATATCAGAGCATCTCTATTTATGCTGAACATCCACAGAATAGTAACATCGATATATTACATATGAAGAGTCCCCTGTAGAATTTCCATAGGTCCAGCTAGTTTACTATTAATGCAATATTTTCCATTTCTAAGAAGTTAAGATCTCTTATATTTTGAAATGATATAAATTCTGCAATGTATTTATGACATTTGGAAAAATTGTGATCAAGAGCAAAATCGTGACAGACAAAATCTGTATATAAAATTATAAAAACTGCGACAATGAAAACATGCAACAGTGAAAACATGACTTTGTGTAAAAAAAAAAAAAAAATTTTTTTTTTTTTTTTTTTTTTGCTTCTACATCTATTATTATAAAGTTAAAGCAATCAAAATTTGCTTTCCTATTAACGTTTACCCATCTCTGCCACATAAAGGGTTAAATTCCAATTTTGTTTTTAGCCTGTAAAAATTCTCGCTAAAGGGTCAAAATTGAAAACAAAACAGTTCACCTTGGCAAGGGTAAGTTGAATAAAACATTACCCTGCTGTTACTTTTGCGCATGTGCAAAATTAAACATTCATAACCCAAAGTCGCTTAATTTTTAACCTTTTGTATGCATTTGTTGGTAACTTAGATGGTAACTATGCTGAAGACATAAATAATGATTAAGGCTGGAGTACTAAGCGTTTTAGTTTCGATTCTAGTGGATGGCACCCAAGTTATATATTTTTTTAATAACTTTTGAAATCATTACTATATATTCGATAATAATCAATAGAGAATTGTCTCTGTGATAATAAATATAAATGAATTAAAATATAACATATATACATATTTTACAACCAAGCAATGTTGGGCAGCCTGCTAGTAGTGTGTGTGTGTGTGTGTGTGTGTGTGTGTGTGTGTGTGTGTGTGTGTGTGTGTGTGTGTGTGTGTGTGTGTCTGGCATAATCATGTTGACACACCAGTTCTCGTCAGATCACCAAAGTTAAGCAACGTTGAGCCTGGCTAGTAACAGATAGGGGACCATTTGGGAGTTCTAAGCACTGTATGTTCACTCCGCTTTTTTCGACATTGTTTAGTTGTTCTGAACCTCCACTTGCCACTGGTATTTAACAACAGGAGAGGTGTGATTGGAGATTGTGCAACTCTTGCCACAATAATTGCATGCACTGGCACTCTTACAGTGGGTATCCATAGTCTATCAAGTCTGAAGGAAGCTACCATGTATTCTATTATTATGTTTAATTTTTATAAAGGACCAACTTTTTTTTCCAACTCTCTAAATTCAGCATTTTTTTTGTGATCAAAATTTAGATACTTTTAAGAAAACAGTGATACTTGTTGATAAAAATGGCCAACACAAAAAATATCAAAATCTTTGTATCATCATTAAATGATTTACTTGACATAACGGTAATGAATCAGGAGACCAAAGTTCAATCCTCGGTTGAGTTCTACCAAAGACTTAAAAATTGGTGCTTGATGCCTTCTTGCTAAACCTTCAGCATTATAAGGGGAGGATCAAGGTCAATTAGAGTAATGCTGGGAATAGTGCCCCTCCCTCTTCCTACACTTCAGTGTTAATAAAAATGGAACCTTCGGGTTGCCCTTGGTCGTGTAGTTTTAAAATGGTGTTTATTGTCAATACAAATGTGTGTAAAATGAATAAACACTTTTAAATTAGTGTTCTAATTTAAAATTATTTTTTGTTTTTCTTTAAGAAAAATACTTTTCATTGAAAGAAATTAAAAAAGTATTCGTATTTGAATTCTTCAGACTACTATTCTCATCTTGAGTTTTATTGATACAATATTCCAATCAATATGACCTCCGACATTCTTCAGGTCTATTTTGTCGAACTCCGGAATCCATATGGAATTTCAAAAATATGCTTTCATGCAGTCAGCCATGACTGGGTAGAAGTCCCAAGTAAGTTAATTTGGCAGAAAGATTCCAGAGTTCGAAAAGATACACCTGAAGAAAGTCTGAGGTTACATCAACCGAAACATTGTGGAAATGACACTCGAGATGAAAACTGTAGTCCTATAATCCAAATAATATGAAAATTAATCTTTATCTCAAAAATTCAGACTTGTAATTATTAATGTTTAAAAAAAAACCATTTAAGTATGAAAAAATCTGAAAGGAAATTAGCGATTAATGGTACATTGATTTATTTTTCTGCATTAATTAAATATGAACATGAACCATGAAAATATCCATGGTTGCTTACCTACCATCTTATTTTTTTCTTACCATAAAAATAATTGTTAGCTAAATATACTTTAAATAAAATGAGTCATGTTTATGACGTCCCATTCGATTTTGGAACAATTCATTTTTAAATGAGCAAAAGCATCATATATTCATAATTAGTTTTTTTTCTTTTTTTTTTTTTTTTTTGATTTCATGTTTGGCAATCAGGCATCACATTTTTTTTTTTTATAGGTGTGAGTCATGCAAACACCAACGAATGTACATTTTACCAAAGAAACAAAAGGGGGGGGGCAAAAAATATACAACAAACGTTACCAAAGGCTCGTCTACCTACTCGAATCAGATTTTTGTGTTTTAACATCATTTATTTACTTTGAAACAAAAGTAGTGTCAAGTCGGAGTTAGAACGAAAAAAAAAGTCGGTTTTGTTAGCCATTTGGACTCCCAATCACTCAAAAATCGAAAATTAAACTCCTGGTAGAACAAACTGAATGTTTCATTTGTTATGCATGTTTAACAAATATTTCATAATAAAAATAACTTTAAGCTGATTGCTGAATGCAATAGTAAATATTGCTTTATATTACTACACCAGCGGAGGGGGGGGGGACCCTGCTTTGCCCAGTCGTAAAAAAAAACAAAAACAAAAGCGGGGATTTAGATGGCAGCAGATAGAAGCAAAACTGAAAGCAAAATTTTCTGAGCAAAAATTAAGTTAGAAAGTGCACACATTATTGATGGGCCAATGAAGACACAGATGTTATAACATTGCAAATTTAGCTATTTAAAACAGAAGAACATAATGATGGTTAGCGCATGCATGGTTGGCAAACTACGTCGAAAGCAAGGTTTTTAATTTGAACAAAACATTTCTATACAAAATAATCAACAATTTTTTCCAATTTTCCAACATTTTTTATCCGAGGGATTGCTCTTTCTAACAATGCCATGTTCATGCTTGTACGATGCAAATGACAAAAGTGGACATATGAACATACACACACACTGATGTTTGAGATTTATTTAGTACATTAATTGAACTGGCAAAACTATGATGAATGAACATAAGAGGTAATGTCTGGGAAGAGAGCAGCATGACAACAGAACAGATATTACACTATGGCCATCCTCCAAAAAAAAAGGTAATCTTCTAGGAGAAGGGTATATTAACCAGAAAATAGATACTGTAATAAGCCTTCTGACCCCGCAAAGAAAGTAATGCCTAGAACGATGATACTGTGATAACAAAATAATATTGCAATTTCTTCCTCCCTCCCCCCTGTCACCAAAAGAAGAGATGATGCCTTGGAGGATGATCATGACACCAAAATAGTGACTACATTACTTCACACTCCAAAAGAATAAGAGGAAGTAATTCCTTCCTTCTCCTAATGAGAATAGAACAGATATTACCCCCCCCCCTCCATTAAAAGATAGTTATGTTGTTAGTTTACTGGAAAACACTGGAAAGTAAAATATTCGATTATTATGATTGTAATTATTAGATAGAAAAATGTTATCAATGTGGAAAGTTATGTTAAGTTGAAATATTTACATTTAATAATTCATAGGAATATTAACTTCATAGATGGAATTTAAGCTAATGATAATATAAACAAAGATACGTGACAAAAACCCAGCAAGGATTTTTTTGGCTATGTGTAGTGATGATGTAATGGAAAAATAAATTTTGAGTCTAATTATCAGCAATCAGTTTGATACACGACGCATTAGCAGATGATTCCAGTAGAGTAATAACGTAAATAAGTTTTAAAATAATATTTATTAAAGGAAAAGGCTAGAATTTAACCCAGTAATCAAAAGTTAAAAGTGAATACATATTGCTATTTATATTTAAGAATTTAGTGAATTGCCATTATAGTAGAAATAATTCTAAAACAAAGATACGTCAGTTAGGAATAATAGACAATGGAATAATAGACAATTTTCTTTGTGTTACAAAGGCATGTGAATCCACGTGAGGGACTCTCACATGGTCTGAGCACGCTTTGATATCACAAAGAAAGATAATTCAATATATTCAGTTAAGAGAGTTTGAAATGAGTCAGTTCAGTCAGTCGAGTTCAGGAGTTGTGTTCAAAACTGTCAGAGGAGGAGAGTTAGCTAAGCTCCTTTTGGAAGCAAAAGAAAGGGAGACAAAATAACGTAGAAATCTAAAGGCATTGAATCTCTGGTCATCATCATCATAATCAACTGGAAGAATAAATATCATGTTATTTGGAAGTTTTCATCGTTTGTCATCATTCAACCTGAAAAGTAATGTGCTTTTGTCATTCGTCTTTGTAAAGGAAGATTTATATGTAACACCCATCCAAAGTGTTAACTGCTTGTCCCCCCTCCTCAAAAGTGCAACTGAATCCTCTCTCCTACAAATAATGACTTCAACAAGTAATTGTTATCGTCATCATATATAGTTATATAAATGTCGCATCTATATGTCTTTGATATGGATCTCCCCACTGCATAACACTTTGACGGCTGTCGAAGTTAGAAGGGGGGAACTTAGTAAAATGTAGTCTTATACGAAGCGTACCAACTCTGAAAAGGAACCCAGCAAGTATAAATGAAACCTCCATATATAATTCAGGTCTTGGCGTTTTTACTTCTTGAAAAAACACATTTTTGAATTTTGGACACTGGAAAGGAAGATTTGTGGTATAGTCTTTCGCTGGTGTTCCCACTGATGACGATGTTTGTCTCTTGTTTAAACCCTGTTGATAAACTGTTAATATATGCATACACATACCAACACTCAATAGAGAACACTGGGCAATCACAGATCACAATGTTTAAAATGATCATAAATGTTATATGTACTGTTATAAATATACACTAGACGAATCACATATCAGAATGTTTAACACTCATAAGTTATATATATACTGCCCACACCAACTGCATTACAATAGT